>NW_027141767.1:371092-742185 GCF_036365525.1 Heterodontus francisci | reverse complement strand
TAGGACAGTGAGACTCTGTGTTACTGAGTATTGGTGTTTATCGGACAGTGAGACTCTGTGTTACTGAGTATTGGTGTTTATAGGACAGTGAGACTCTGTGTTACTGAGTATTGGTGTTTACAGGACAGTGAGACTCTGTGTTACTGAGTATTGGTGTTTATAGGACAGTGAGACTCTGCGTTACTGAGTATTGGTGTTTATCGGACAGTGAGACTCTGTGTTACTGAATATTGGTGTTTACAGGACAGTGAGACTCTGTGTTACTGAGTATTGGTGTTTATCGGACAGTGAGACTCTGTGTTACTGAGTATTGGTGTTTATAGGACAGTGAGACTCTGTGTTACTGAGTATTGGTGTTTATAGGACAGTGAGACTCTGTGTTACTGAGTATTGGTGTTTATCGGACAGTGAGACTCTGTGTTACTGAGTATTGGTGTTTATCGGACAGTGAGACTCTGTGTTACTGAGTATTGGTGTTTATCGGACAGTGAGACTCTGTGTTACTGAGTATTGGTGTTTATAGGACAGTGAGACTCTGTGTTACTGAGTATTGGTGTTTATAGGACAGTGAGACTCTGTGTTACTGAGTATTGGTGTTTATAGGACAGTGAGACTCTGTGTTACTGAGTATTGGTGTTTATAGGACAGTGAGACTCTGTGTTACTGAGTATTGGTGTTTATAGGACAGTGAGACTCTGTGTTACTGAGTATTGGTGTTTATAGGACAGTGAGAGTCTGTGTTACTGAGTATTGGTGTTTATCGGACAGTGAGACTCTGTGTTACTGAGTATTGGTGTTTACAGGACAGTGAGACTCTGTGTTACTGAGTATTGGTGTTTATCGGACAGTGAGACTCTGTGTTACTGAGTATTGGTGTTTATCGGACAGTGAGACTCTGAGTTACTGAGTATTGGGGTTTATAGGACAGTGAGACTCTGTGTTACTGAGTATTGGTGTTGATAGGACAGTGAGACTCTGTTACTGAGTATTGGTGTTTATCGGACAGTGAGACTCTGTGTTACTGAGTATTGGTGTTTATCGGACAGTGAGACTCTGTGTTACTGAGTATTGGTGTTTATAGGACAGTGAGACTCTGTGTTACTGAGTATTGGTGTTTATCGGACAGTGAGACTCTGTGTTACTGAGTATTGGTGTTTATAGGACAGTGAGACTCTGTGTTACTGAGTATTGGTGTTTATAGGACAGTGAGACTCTGTGTTACTGAGTATTGGTGTTTACAGGACAGTGAGACTCTGTGTTACTGAGTATTGGTGTTTACAGGACAGTGAGACTCTGTGTTACTGAGTATTGGTGTTTACAGGACAGTGAGACTCTGTGTTACTGAGTATTGGTGTTTACAGGACAGTGAGACTCTGTGTTACTGAGTATTGGTGTTTATAGGACAGTGAGACTCTGTGTTACTGAGTATTGGTGTTTATAGGACACTGAGACTCTGTGTTACTGAGTATTGGTGTTTATCGGACAGTGAGACTCTGTGTTACTGAGTATTGGTGTTTATAGGACACTGAGACTCTGTGTTACTGAGTATTGGGGTTTATAGGACAGTGAGACTCTGTGTTACTGAGTATTGGGGTTTATAGGACAGTGAGACTCTGTGTTACTGAGTATTGGTGTTTACAGGACAGTGAGACTCTGTGTTACTGAGTATTGGTGTTTATCGGACAGTGAGACTCTGTGTTACTGAGTATTGGTGTTTATCGGACAGTGAGACTCTGTGTTACTGAGTATTGGTGTTTATAGGACAGTGAGACTCTGTGTTACTGAGTATTGGTGTTTATCGGACAGTGAGACTCTGTGTTACTGAGTATTGGTGTTTATCGGACAGTGAGACTCTGTGTTACTGAGTATTGGTGTTTATAGGACAGTGAGACTCTGTGTTACTGAGTATTGGTGTTTATCGGACAGTGAGACTCTGTTACTGAGTATTGGTGTTTACAGGACAGTGAGACTCTGTGTTACTGAGTATTGGTGTTTATAGGACAGTGAGACTCTGTGTTACTGAGTATTGGTGTTTATCGGACAGTGAGACTCTGTGTTACTGAGTATTGGTGTTTACAGGACAGTGAGACTCTGTGTTACTGAGTATTGGTGTTTATAGGACACTGAGACTCTGTGTTACTGAGTATTGGTGTTTATCGGACAGTGAGACTCTGTGTTACTGAGTATTGGTGTTTATAGGACACTGAGACTCTGTTACTGAGTATTGGGGTTTATAGGACAGTGAGACTCTGTGTTACTGAGTATTGGGGTTTATAGGACAGTGAGTCTCTGTGTTACTGAGTATTGGTGTTTATAGGACAGTGAGACTCTGTGTTACTGAGTATTGGTGTTTATAGGACACTGAGACTCTGTGTTACTGAGTATTGGTGTTTATAGGACAGTGAGACTCTGTGTTACTGATTATTGGTGTTTATAGGACAGTGAGACTCTGTGTTACTGAGTATTGGTGTTTACAGGACAGTGAGACTCTGTGTTACTGAGTATTGGTGTTTATAGGACAGTGAGACTCTGTGTTACTGAGTATTGGTGTTTATAGGACACTGAGACTCTGTGTTACTGAGTATTGGTGTTTATCGGACAGTGAGACTCTGTGTTGCTGAGTATTGGTGTTTATCGGACAGTGAGACTCTGTGTTACTGAGTATTGGTGTTTATAGGACAGTGAGACTCTGTGTTACTGAGTATTGGTGTTTATAGGACAGTGAGACTCTGTGTTACAGAGTATTGGTGTTTACAGGACAGTGAGACTCTGTGTTACTGAGTATTGGGGTTTATAGGACAGTGAGACTCTGTGTTACTGAGTATTGGTGTTTATCGGACAGTGAGATCTGTGTTACTGAGTATTGGTGTTTATAGGACAGTGAGACTCTGTGTTACTGAGTATTGGTGTTTACAGGACAGTGAGACTCTGTGTTACTGAGTATTGGTGTTTATAGGACAGTGAGACTCTGTGTTACTGAGTATTGGTGTTTATAGGACAGTGAGACTCTGTGTTACTGAGTATTGGTGTTTATCGGACAGTGAGACTCTGTGTTACTGAGTATTGGTGTTTATAGGACAGTGAGACTCTGTGTTACTGAGTATTGGTGTTTATAGGACAGTGAGACTCTGTGTTACTGAGTATTGGTGTTTATCGGACAGTGAGACTCTGTGTTACTGAGTATTGGTGTTTATCGGACAGTGAGACTCTGTGTTACTGAGTATTGGTGTTTATCGGACAGTGAGACTCTGTGTTACTGAGTATTGGTGTTTATCGGACAGTGAGACTCTGTGTTACTGAGTATTGGTGTTTACAGGACAGTGAGACTCTGTGTTACTGAGTATTGGTGTTTATCGGACAGTGAGACTCTGTGTTATTGAGTATTGGTGTTTATCGGACAGTGAGACTTTGTGTTACTGAGTATTGGTGTTTATTGGACAGTGAGACTCTGTTACTGAGTATTGGTGTTTATAGGACAGTGAGACTCTGTGTTACTGAGTATTGGTGTTTATAGGACAGTGAGACTCTGTGTTACTGAGTATTGGTGTTTATAGGACAGTGAGACTCTGTGTTACTGAGTATTGGTGTTTATCGGACAGTGAGACTCTGTGTTACTGAGTATTGGTGTTTATAGGACAGTGAGACTCTGTGTTACTGAGTATTGGTGTTTATAGGACAGTGAGACTCTGTGTTACTGAGTATTGGTGTTTATAGGACAGTGAGACTCTGTGTTACTGAGTATTGGTGTTTATAGGACAGTGAGACTCTGTGTTACTGAGTATTGGTGTTTATAGGACAGTGAGACTCTGTGTTACTGAGTATTGGTGTTTATCGGACAGTGAGACTCTGTGTTACTGAGTATTGGTGTTTATCGGACAGTGAGACTTTGTGTTACTGAGTATTGGTGTTTATTGGACAGTGAGACTCTGTTACTGAGTATTGGTGTTTATAGGACAGTGAGACTCTGTGTTACTGAGTATTGGTGTTTATAGGACAGTGAGACTCTGTGTTACTGAGTATTGGTGTTTATAGGACAGTGAGACTCTGTGTTACTGAGTATTGGTGTTTATCGGACAGTGAGACTCTGTGTTACTGAGTATTGGTGTTTATAGGACAGTGAGACTCTGTGTTACTGAGTATTGGTGTTTATAGGACAGTGAGACTCTGTGTTACTGAGTATTGGTGTTTATAGGACAGTGAGACTCTGTGTTACTGAGTATTGGTGTTTATCGGACAGTGAGACTCTGTGTTACTGAGTATTGGTGTTTATCGGACAGTGAGACTCTGTGTTACTGAGTATTGGTGTTTACAGGACAGTGAGACTCTGTGTTACTGAGTATTGGTGTTTATCGGACAGTGAGACTCTGTGTTACTGAGTATTGGTGTTTATAGGACAGTGAGACTCTGTGTTACTGAGTATTGGTGTTTATAGGACAGTGAGACTCTGTGTTACTGAGTATTGGGGTTTATAGGACAGTGAGACTCTGTGTTACTGAGTATTGGTGTTTATAGGACAGTGAGACTCTGTGTTACTGAGTATTGGTGTTTATCGGACAGTGAGACTCTGTGTTACTGAGTATTGGTGTTTATAGGACAGTGAGACTCTGTGTTACTGAGTATTGGTGTTTATCGGACAGTGAGACTCTGTGTTACTGAGTATTGGTGTTTATCGGACAGTGAGACTCTGTGTTACTGAGTATTGGTGTTTATCGGACAGTGAGACTCTGTGTTACTGAGTATTGGTGTTTATAGGACAGTGAGACTCTGTGTTACTGAGTATTGGTGTTTATAGGACAGTGAGACTCTGTGTTACTGAGTATTGGTGTTTATAGGACAGTGAGACTCTGTGTTACTGAGTATTGGGGTTTATAGGACAGTGAGACTCTGTGTTACTGAGTATTGGTGTTTATAGGACAGTGAGACTCTGTGTTACTGAGTATTGGTGTTTATAGGACAGTGAGACTCTGTGTTACTGAGTATTGGTGTTTATCGGACAGTGAGACTCTGTGTTACTGAGTATTGGTGTTTATCGGACAGTGAGACTCTGTGTTACTGAGTATTGGTGTTTACAGGACAGTGAGACTCTGTGTTACTGAGTATTGGTGTTTATAGGACAGTGAGACTCTGTGTTACTGAGTATTGGTGTTTACAGGACAGTGAGACTCTGTGTTACTGAGTATTGGTGTTTACAGGACAGTGAGACTCTGTGTTACTGAGTATTGGTGTTTATAGGACAGTGAGACTCTGTGTTACTGAGTATTGGTGTTTATTGGACAGTGAGACTCTGTGTTACTGAGTATTGGTGTTTATTGGACAGTGAGACTCTGTTACTGAGTATTGGTGTTTATCGGACAGTGAGACTCTGTGTTACTGAGTATTGGTGTTTATAGGACAGTGAGACTCTGTGTTACTGAGTATTGGTGTTTATAGGACAGTGAGACACTGTGGTACTGAGTATTGGTGTTTATAGGACAGTGAGACTCTGTGTTACTGAGTATTGGTGTTTATAGGACAGTGAGACTCTGTGTTACTGAGTATTGGTGTTTATCGGACAGTGAGACTCTGTGTTACTGAGTATTGGTGTTTATAGGACAGTGAGACTCTGTGTTACTGAGTATTGGTGTTTATAGGACAGTGAGACTCTGTGTTACTGAGTATTGGTGTTTATTGGACAGTGAGACTCTGTGGTACTGAGTATTGGTGTTTATAGGACAGTGAGACTCTGTGGTACTGAGTATTGGTGTTTATAGGACAGTGAGACTCTGTGTTACTGAGTATTGGTGTTTATTGGACAGTGAGACTCCATTACTGAGTATTGGTGTTTATTGGACAGTGAGACTCTGTGTTACTGAGTATTGGTGTTTATAGGACAGTGAGACTCTGTGTTACTGAGTATTGGGGTTTATAGGACAGTGAGACTCTGTGTTACTGAGTATTGGTGTTTATAGGACAGTGTGACTCTGTGTTACTGAGTATTGGTGTTTATAGGACAGTGAGACACTGTGTAACTGAGTATTGGTGTTTATAGGACAGTGAGACTCTGTGTTACTGAGTATTGGTGTTTATAGGACAGTGAGACTCTGTGTTACTGAGTATTGGTGTTTATCGGACAGTGAGACTCTGTGTTACTGAGTATTGGTGTTTATAGGACAGTGAGACTCTGTGTTACTGAGTATTGGTGTTTATTGGACAGTGAGACTCTGTTACTGAGTATTGGTGTTTATCGGACAGTGAGACTCTGTGTTACTGAGTATTGGTGTTTATCGGACAGTGAGACTCTGTTACTGAGTATTGGTGTTTATCGGACAGTGAGACTCTGTGTTACTGAGTATTGGTGTTTATAGGACAGTGAGACTCTGTGTTACTGAGTATTGGTGTTTACAGGACAGTGAGACTCTGTGTTACTGAGTATTGGTGTTTACAGGACAGTGAGACTCTGTGTTACTGAGTATTGGTGTTTACAGGACAGTGAGACTCTGTGTTACTGAGTATTGGTGTTTACAGGACAGTGAGACTCTGTGTTACTGAGTATTGGTGTTTATAGGACAGTGAGACTCTGTGTTACTGAGTATTGGTGTTTATTGGACAGTGAGACTCTGTGTTACTGAGTATTGGTGTTTATAGGACAGTGAGACTCTGTGTTACTGAGTATTGGTGTTTATAGGACAGTGAGAGTCTGTGTTACTGAGTATTGGTGTTTATAGGACAGTGAGACTCTGTTACTGAGTATTGATGTTTATAGGACAGTGAGACTCTGTGTTACTGAGTATTGGTGTTTATAGGACAGTGAGACTCTGTGTTACTGAGTATTGGTGTTTACAGGACAGTGAGACTCTGTGTTACTGAGTATTGGTGTTTACAGGACAGTGAGACTCTGTGTTACTGAGTATTGGTGTTTATAGGACAGTGAGACTCTGTGTTACTGAGTATTGGTGTTTATTGGACAGTGAGACTCTGTGTTACTGAGTATTGGTGTTTATAGGACAGTGAGACTCTGTGTTACTGAGTATTGGTGTTTATCGGACAGTGAGACTCTGTGTTACTGAGTATTGGTGTTTATAGGACAGTGAGACTCTGTGTTACTGAGTATTGGTGTTTATCGGACAGTGAGACTCTGTGTTACTGAGTATTGGTGTTTATCGGACAGTGAGACTCTGTTACTGAGTATTGGTGTTTATCGGACAGTGAGACTCTGTGTTACTGAGTATTGGTGTTTATAGGACAGTGAGACTCTGTGTTACTGAGTATTGGTGTTTATCGGACAGTGAGACTCTGTGTTACTGAGTATTGGTGTTTATCGGACAGTGAGACTCTGTGTTACTGAGTATTGGTGTTTCTCGGACAGTGAGACTCTGTGTTACTGAGTATTGGTGTTTATCGGACAGTGAGACTCTGTGTTACTGAGTATTGGTGTTTATCGGACAGTGAGACTCTGTGTTACTGAGTATTGGTGTTTACAGGACAGTGAGACTCTGTGTTACTGAGTATTGGTGTTTATCGGACAGTGAGACTCTGTGTTACTGAGTATTGGTGTTTATCGGACAGTGAGACTCTGTGTTACTGAGTATTGGTGTTTATAGGACAGTGAGACTCTGTGTTACTGAGTATTGGTGTTTATCGGACAGTGAGACTCTGTGTTACTGAGTATTGGTGTTTATCGGACAGTGAGACTCTGTGTTACTGAGTATTGGTGTTTATAGGACAGTGAGACTCTGTGTTACTGAGTATTGGGGTTTACAGGACAGTGAGACTCTGTGTTACTGAGTATTGGTGTTTATAGGACAGTGAGACTCTGTGTTACTGAGTATTGGTGTTTATAGGACAGTGAGACTCTGTGTTACTGAGTATTGGTGTTTACAGGACAGTGAGACTCTGTGTTACTGAGTATTGGTGTTTATAGGACAGTGAGACTCTGTGTTACTGAGTATTGGTGTTTGCAGGACAGTGAGACTCTGTGTTACTGAGTATTGGGGTTTATAGGACAGTGAGACTCTGTTACTGAGTATTGGGGTTGATAGGACAGTGAGACTCTGTGTTACTGAGTATTGGTGTTTATATGACAGTGAGACTCTGTGTTACTGAGTATT
Organism: Heterodontus francisci; assembly: GCF_036365525.1. Lineage (NCBI taxonomy): Eukaryota > Metazoa > Chordata > Chondrichthyes > Heterodontiformes > Heterodontidae > Heterodontus > Heterodontus francisci. Next base: position 734,098 of record NW_027141767.1, on the reverse strand, counting down.
GGTGTTTACAGGACAGTGAGACTCTGTGTTACTGAGTATTGGTGTTTATAGGACAGTGAGACTCTGTGTTACTGAGTATTGGTGTTTATAGGACAGTGAGACTCTGTGTTACTGAGTATTGGTGTTTATAGGACAGTGAGACTCTGTGTTACTGAGTATTGGAGTTTAGAGGACAGTGAGACTCTGTGTTCCTGAGTATTGGTGTTTATAGGACAGTGAGACTCTGTGTTACTGAGTATTGGTGTTTACAGGACAGTGAGACTCTGTGTTACTGAGTATTGGTGTTTACAGGACAGTGAGACTCTGTGTTACTGAGTATTGGTGTTTATAGGACAGTGAGACTCTGTGTTACTGAGTATTGGTGTTTATAGGACAGTGAGACTCTGTGTTACTGAGTATTGGTGTTTACAGGACAGTGAGACTCTGTGTTACTGAGTATTGGTGTTTACAGGACAGTGAGACTCTGTGTTACTGAGTATTGGTGTTTACAGGACAGTGAGACTCTGTGTTACTGAGTATTGGTGTTTACAGGACAGTGAGACTCTGTGTTACTGAGTATTGGTGTTTACAGGACAGTGAGACTCTGTGTTACTGAGTATTGGTGTTTATAGGACATTGAGACTCTGTGTTACTGAGTATTGGGGTTTATAGGACAGTGAGACTCTGTGTTACTGAGTATTGGGGTTTATCGGACAGTGAGACTCTGTGTTACTGAGTATTGGTGTTTATGGGACAGTGAGACTCTGTGTTACTGAGTATTGGGGTTTATCGGACAGTGAGACTCTGTGTTACTGAGTATTGGTGTTTACTGGACAGTGAGACTCTGTGTTACTGAGTATTGGTGTTTATAGGACAGTGAGACTCTGTGTTACTGAGTATTGGTGTTTATGGGACAGTGAGACTCTGTGTTACTGAGTATTGGGGTTTATCGGACAGTGAGATTCTGTGTTACTGAGTATTGGTGTTTATAGGACAGTGAGACTCTGTGTTACTGAGTATTGGGGTTTACAGGACAGTGAGACTCTGTGTTACTGAGTATTGGTGTTTATGGGACAGTGAGACTCTGTGTTATTGAGTATTGGTGTTTATGGGACAGTGAGACTCTGTGTTACTGAGTATTGGTGTTTATAGGACAGTGAGACTCTGTGTTACTGAGTATTGGTGTTTATAGGACAGTGAGACTCTGTGTTACTGAGTATTGGTGTTTACAGGACAGTGAGACTCTGTGTTCCTGAGTATTGGTGTTTATCGGACAGTGAGACTCTGTGTTACTGAGTATTGGGGTTTACAGGACAGTGAGACTCTGTGTTACTGAGTATTGGGGTTTACAGGACAGTGTGACTCTGTGTTACTGAGTATTGGTGTTTACAGGACAGTGAGACTCTGTGTTACTGAGTATTGGTGTTTACAGGACAGTGAGACTCTGTGTTCCTGAGTATTGGTGTTTATCGGACAGTGAGACTCTGTGTTACTGAGTATTGGTGTTTATGGGACAGTGAGACTCTGTGTTACTGAGTATTGGTGTTTATAGGACAGTTAGACTCTGTGTTACTGAGTATTGGTGTTTACAGGACAGTGAGACTCTGTGTTACTGAGTATTGGTGTTTACAGGACAGTGAGACTCTGTGTTACTGAGTATTGGGGTTTACAGGACAGTGAGACTCTGTGTTACTGAGTATTGGTGTTTACAGGACAGTGAGACTCTGTGTTACTGAGTATTGGTGTTTACAGGACAGTGAGACTCTGTGTAACTGAGTATTGGTGTTTACAGGACAGTGAGACTCTGTGTTCCTGAGTATTGGTGTTTATCGGACAGTGAGACTCTGTGTTACTGAGTATTGGTGTTTATGGGACAGTGAGACTCTGTGTTACTGAGTATTGGTGTTTACAGGACAGTGAGACTCTGTGTTCCTGAGTATTGGTGTTTATGGGACAGTGAGACTCTGTGTTACTGAGTATTGGTGTTTACAGGACAGTGAGACTCTGTGTTCCTGAGTATTGGTGTTTATCGGACAGTGAGACTCTGTGTTACTGAGTATTGGTGTTTATAGGACAGTGAGACTCTGTGTTACTGAGTATTGGTGTTTGCAGGACAGTGAGACTCTCTGTTACTGAGTATTGGTGTTTATATGACAGTGAGACTCTCTGTTACTGAGTATTGGTGTTTATAGGACAGTGAGACTCTGTGTTACTGAGTATTGGTGTTTACAGGACAGTGAGACTCTGTGTTACTGAGTATTGGTGTTTATGGGACAGTGAGACTCTGTTACTGAGTATTGGGGTTTATCGGACAGTGAGACTCTGTGTTACTGAGTATTGGTGTTTATAGGACAGTGAGACTCTGTGTTACTGAGTATTGGTGTTTATAGGACAGTGAGACTCTGTGTTACTGAGTATTGGTGTTTATAGGACAGTGAGACTCTGTGTTACTGAGTATTGGAGTTTAGAGGACAGTGAGACTCTGTGTTCCTGAGTATTGGTGTTTATAGGACAGTGAGACTCTGTGTTACTGAGTATTGGTGTTTACAGGACAGTGAGACTCTGTGTTACTGAGTATTGGTGTTTACAGGACAGTGAGACTCTGTGTTACTGAGTATTGGTGTTTATAGGACAGTGAGACTCTGTGTTCCTGAGTATTGGTGTTTATCGGACAGTGAGACTCTGTGTTACTGAGTATTGGTGTTTATGGGACAGTGAGACTCTGTGTTACTGAGTATTGGTGTTTATAGGACAGTGAGACTCTGTGTTACTGAGTATTGGTGTTTACAGGACAGTGAGACTCTGTGTTACTGAGTATTGGTGTTTACAGGACAGTGAGACTCTGTGTTACTGAGTATTGGGGTTTACAGGACAGTGAGACTCTGTGTTACTGAGTATTGGTGTTTACAGGACAGTGAGACTCTGTGTTACTGAGTATTGGTGTTTACAGGACAGTGAGACTCTGTGTAACTGAGTATTGGTGTTTACAGGACAGTGAGACTCTGTGTTCCTGAGTATTGGTGTTTATCGGACAGTGAGACTCTGTGTTACTGAGTATTGGTGTTTATGGGACAGTGAGACTCTGTGTTACTGAGTATTGGTGTTTACAGGACAGTGAGACTCTGTGTTCCTGAGTATTGGTGTTTACGGGACAGTGAGACTCTGTGTTACTGAGTATTGGTGTTTACAGGACAGTGAGACTCTGTGTTACTGAGTATTGGTGTTTACAGGACTGTGAGACTCTGTGTTACTGAGTATTGGTGTTTATAGGACAGTGAGACTCTGTGTTACTGAGTATTGGTGTTTACAGGACAGTGAGACTCTGTGTTACTGAGTATTGGTGTTTATAGGACAGTGAGACTCTGTGTTACTGAGTATTGGGGTTTATAGGACAGTGAGACTCTGTGTTACTGAGTATTGGTGTTTATGGGACAGTGAGACTCTGTGTTACTGAGTATTGGGGTTTATGGGACAGTGAGACTCTGTGTTACTGAGTATTGGTGTTTACTGGACAGTGAGACTCTGTGTTACTGAGTATTGGTGTTTATAGGACAGTGAGACTCTGTGTTACTGAGTATTGGTGTTTATGGGACAGTGAGACTCTGTGTTACTGAGTATTGGTGTTTATCGGACAGTGAGACTCTGTGTTACTGAGTATTGGTGTTTATAGGACAGTGAGACTCTGTGTTACTGAGTATTGGGGTTTACAGGACAGTGAGACTCTGTGTTACTGAGTATTGGTGTTTATGGGACAGTGAGACTCTGTGTTATTGAGTATTGGTGTTTATAGGACAGTGAGACTCTGTGTTACTGAGTATTGGTGTTTATAGGACAGTGAGACTCTGTGTTACTGAGTATTGGTGTTTATAGGACAGTGAGACTCTGTGTTACTGAGTATTGGGGTTTACAGGACAGTGAGACTCTGTGTTACTGAGTATTGGGGTTTACAGGACAGTGAGACTCTCTGTTACTGAGTATTGGGGTTTACAGGACAGTGAGACTCTGTGTTACTGAGTATTGGTGTTTACAGGACAGTGAGACTCTGTGTTACTGAGTATTGGTGTTTACAGGACAGTGAGACTCTGTGTTCCTGAGTATTGGTGTTTATCGGACAGTGAGACTCTGTGTTACTGAGTATTGGAGTTTAGAGGACAGTGAGACTCTGTGTTCCTGAGTATTGGTGTTTATAGGACAGTGAGACTCTGTGTTACTGAGTATTGGTGTTTACAGGACAGTGAGACTCTGTGTTACTGAGTATTGGTGTTTACAGGACAGTGAGACTCTGTGTTACTGAGTATTGGTGTTTATAGGACAGTGAGACTCTGTGTTACTGAGTATTGGTGTTTATAGGACAGTGAGACTCTGTGTTACTGAGTATTGGTGTTTACAGGACAGTGAGACTCTGTGTTACTGAGTATTGGTGTTTACAGGACAGTGAGACTCTGTGTTACTGAGTATTGGTGTTTACAGGACAGTGAGACTCTGTGTTACTGAGTATTGGTGTTTACAGGACAGTGAGACTCTGTGTTACTGAGTATTGGTGTTTACAGGACAGTGAGACTCTGTGTTACTGAGTATTGGTGTTTATAGGACAGTGAGACTCTGTGTTACTGAGTATTGGGGTTTATAGGACAGTGAGACTCTGTGTTACTGAGTATTGGGGTTTATCGGACAGTGAGACTCTGTGTTACTGAGTATTGGTGTTTATGGGACTGTGAGACTCTGTGTTACTGAGTATTGGGGTTTATCGGACAGTGAGACTCTGTGTTACTGAGTATTGGTGTTTACTGGACAGTGAGACTCTGTGTTACTGAGTATTGGTGTTTATAGGACAGTGAGACTCTGTGTTACTGAGTATTGGTGTTTATGGGACAGTGAGACTCTGTGTTACTGAGTATTGGGGTTTATCGGACAGTGAGACTCTGTGTTACTGAGTATTGGTGTTTATAGGACAGTGAGACTCTGTGTTACTGAGTATTGGGGTTTACAGGACAGTGAGACTCTGTGTTACTGAGTATTGGTGTTTATGGGACAGTGAGACTCTGTGTTATTGAGTATTGGTGTTTATGGGACAGTGAGACTCTGTGTTACTGAGTATTGGTGTTTATAGGACAGTGAGACTCTGTGTTACTGAGTATTGGTGTTTATAGGACAGTGAGACTCTGTGTTACTGAGTATTGGTGTTTACAGGACAGTGAGACTCTGTGTTCCTGAGTATTGGTGTTTATCGGACAGTGAGACTCTGTGTTACTGAGTATTGGGGTTTACAGGACAGTGAGACTCTGTGTTACTGAGTATTGGGGTTTACAGGACAGTGTGACTCTGTGTTACTGAGTATTGGTGTTTACAGGACAGTGAGACTCTGTGTTACTGAGTATTGGTGTTTACAGGACAGTGAGACTCTGTGTTCCTGAGTATTGGTGTTTATCGGACAGTGAGACTCTGTGTTACTGAGTATTGGTGTTTATGGGACAGTGAGACTCTGTGTTACTGAGTATTGGTGTTTATAGGACAGTTAGACTCTGTGTTACTGAGTATTGGTGTTTACAGGACAGTGAGACTCTGTGTTACTGAGTATTGGTGTTTACAGGACAGTGAGACTCTGTGTTACTGAGTATTGGGGTTTACAGGACAGTGAGACTCTGTGTTACTGAGTATTGGTGTTTACAGGACAGTGAGACTCTGTGTTACTGAGTATTGGTGTTTACAGGACAGTGAGACTCTGTGTAACTGAGTATTGGTGTTTACAGGACAGTGAGACTCTGTGTTCCTGAGTATTGGTGTTTATCGGACAGTGAGACTCTGTGTTACTGAGTATTGGTGTTTATGGGACAGTGAGACTCTGTGTTACTGAGTATTGGTGTTTACAGGACAGTGAGACTCTGTGTTCCTGAGTATTGGTGTTTATGGGACAGTGAGACTCTGTGTTACTGAGTATTGGTGTTTACAGGACAGTGAGACTCTGTGTTCCTGAGTATTGGTGTTTATCGGACAGTGAGACTCTGTGTTACTGAGTATTGGTGTTTATAGGACAGTGAGACTCTGTGTTACTGAGTATTGGTGTTTATAGGACAGTGAGACTCTGTGTTACTGAGTATTGGTGTTTACAGGACAGTGAGACTCTGTGTTACTGAGTATTGGTGTTTACAGGACAGTGAGACTCTGTGTTACTGAGTATTGGTGTTTATAGGACAGTGAGACTCTGTGTTACTGAGTATTGGTGTTTATAGGACAGTGAGACTCTGTGTTACTGAGTATTGGTGTTTACAGGACAGTGAGACTCTGTGTTACTGAGTATTGGTGTTTACAGGACAGTGAGACTCTGTGTTACTGAGTATTGGTGTTTATAGGACAGTGAGACTCTGTGTTCCTGAGTATTGGTGTTTATCGGACAGTGAGACTCTGTGTTACTGAGTATTGGTGTTTATGGGACAGTGAGACTCTGTGTTACTGAGTATTGGTGTTTATAGGACAGTGAGACTCTGTGTTACTGAGTATTGGTGTTTACAGGACAGTGAGACTCTGTGTTACTGAGTATTGGTGTTTACAGGACAGTGAGACTCTGTGTTACTGAGTATTGGGGTTTACAGGACAGTGAGACTCTGTGTTACTGAGTATTGGTGTTTACAGGACAGTGAGACTCTGTGTTACTGAGTATTGGTGTTTACAGGACAGTGAGACTCTGTGTAACTGAGTATTGGTGTTTACAGGACAGTGAGACTCTGTGTTCCTGAGTATTGGTGTTTATCGGACAGTGAGACTCTGTGTTACTGAGTATTGGTGTTTATAGGACAGTGAGACTCTGTGTTACTGAGTATTGGTGTTTATAGGACAGTGAGACTCTGTGTTACTGAGTATTGGTGTTTATAGGACAGTGAGACTCTGTGTTACTGAGTATTGGTGTTTATAGGACAGTGAGACTCTGTGTTACTGAGTATTGGTGTTTATAGGACAGTGAGACTCTGTGTTACTGAGTATTGGTGTTTACAGGACAGTGAGACTCTGTGTTACTGAGTATTGGTGTTTCCAGGACAGTGAGACTCTGTGTTACTGAGTATTGGTGTTTCCAGGACAGTGAGACTCTGTGTTACTGAGTATTGGTGTTTACAGGACAGTGAGACTCTGTGTTACTGAGTATTGGTGTTTCCAGGACAGTGAGATTCTGTGTTACTGAGTATTGGGGTTTACAGGACAGTGAGACTCTGTGTTACTGAGTATTGGTGTTTATCGGACAGTGAGACTCTGTGTTACTGAGTATTGGGGTTTATAGGACAGTGAGACTCTGTGTTACTGAGTATTGGGGTTTATAGGACAGTGAGACTCTGTGTTACTGAGTATTGGGGTTTACAGGACAGTGAGACTCTGTGTTATTGAGTATTGGTGTTTACTGGAAAGTGAGACTCTGTGTTACTGAGTATTGGTTTTTATAGGACAGTGAGACTCTGTGTTACTGAGTATTGGTGTTTCTAGGACAGTGAGACTCTGTGTTACTGAGTATTGGGGTTTGCAGGACAGTGAGACTCTGTGTTACTGAGTATTGGTGTTTATAGGACAGTGACACTCTGTGTTACTGTGTATTGGTGTTTATAGGACAGTGAGACTCTGTGTTACTGAGTATTGGTGTTTCCAGGACAGTGAGACTCTGTGTTACTGCGTACTGGGGTTTATATACAGTGAGAGTCTGTGTTACTGAGTATTGGTGTTTGCAGGACAGTGAGACTCTGTGTTACTGAGTATTGGTGTTTATAGGACAGTGAGACTCTGTGTTACTGAGTATTGGGGTTTACAGGACAGTGAGACTCTGTGTTACTGAGTATTGGTGTTTATAGGACAGTGAGACTCTGTGTTACTGAGTATTGGTGTTTATAGGACAGTGAGACTCTGTGTTACTGAGTATTGGTGTTTATAGGACAGTGAGACTCTGTGTTACTGAGTATTGGGGTTTACAGGACAGTGAGACTCTGTGTTACTGAGTATTGGGGTTTACAGGACAGTGAGACTCTGTGTTACTGAGTATTGGGGTTTACAGGACAGTGAGACTCTGTGTTACTGAGTATTGGGGTTTACAGGACAGTGAGACTCTGTGTTACTGAGTATTGGTGTTTATAGGACAGTGAGACTCTGTGTTACTGAGTATTGGTGTTTATAGGACAGTGAGACTCTGTGTTACTGAGTATTGGGGTTTATAGGACAGTGAGACTCTGTGTTACTGAGTATTGGGGTTTACCGGACAGTGAGACTCTGTGTTACTGAGTATTGGGGTTTATAGGACAGTGAGACTCTGTGTTACTGAGTATTGGGGTTTATAGGACAGTGAGACTCTGTGTTACTGAGTATTGGTGTTTCCAGGACAGTGAGACTCTGTGTTACTGCGTACTGGGGTTTATATACAGTGAGAGTCTGTGTTACTGAGTATTGGTGTTTGCAGGACAGTGAGACTCTGTGTTACTGAGTATTGGTGTTTATAGGACAGTGAGACTCTGTGTTACTGAGTATTGGTGTTTATAGGACAGTGAGACTCTGTGTTACTGAGTATTGGGGTTTACCGGACAGTGAGACTCTGTGTTACTGAGTATTGGGGTTTATAGGACAGTGAGACTCTGTGTTACTGAGTATTGGGGTTTATAGGACAGTGAGACTCTGTGTTACTGAGTATTGGTGTTTATAGGACAGTGAGACTCTGTGTTACTGTGTATTGGGGTTTACCGGACAGTGAGACTCTGTGTTACTGAGTATTGGGGTTTATAGGACAGTGAGACTCTGTGTTACTGAGTATTGGTGTTTACAGGACAGTGAGACTCTGTGTTACTGAGTATTGGTGTTTATAGGACAGTGAGACTCTGTGTTACTGAGTATTGGTGTTTACAGGACAGTGAGACTCTGTGTTACTGAGTATTGGTGTTTATAGGACAGTGAGACTCTGTGTTACTAAGTATTGGTGTTTATAGGACAGTGAGACTCTGTGTTACTGAGTATTGGTGTTTATAGGACAATGAGATTCTGTGTTACTGAGTATTGGGGTTTACAGGACAGTGAGACTCTGTGTTACTGAGTATTGGTGTTTATCGGACAGTGAGACTCTGTGTTACTGAGTATTGGGGTTTATAGGACAGTGAGACTCTGTGTTACTGAGTATTGGGGTTTATAGGACAGTGAGACTCTGTGTTACTGAGTATTGGGGTTTACAGGACAGTGAGACTCTGTGTTACTGAGTATTGGTGTTTCCAGGACAGTGAGACTCTGTGTTACTGCGTACTGGGGTTTATATACAGTGAGAGTCTGTGTTACTGAGTATTGGTGTTTGCAGGACAGTGAGACTCTGTGTTACTGAGTATTGGGGTTTGCAGGACAGTGAGACTCTGTGTTACTGAGTATTGGTGTTTATAGGACAGTGAGACTCTGTGTTACTGAGTATTGGTGTTTATAGGACAGTGAGACTCTGTGTTACTGAGTATTGGTGTTTATAGGACAGTGAGACTCTGTGTTACTGAGTATTGGTGTTTATAGGACAGTGAGACTCTGTGTTACTGAGTATTGGGGTTTACAGGACAGTGAGACTCTGTGTTACTGAGTATTGGTGTTTATAGGACAGTGAGACTCTGTGTTACTGAGTATTGGTGTTTATAGGACAGTGAGACTCTGTGTTACTGAGTATTGGTGTTTATAGGACAGTGAGACTCTGTGTTACTGAGTATTGGTGTTTATAGGACAGTGAGACTCTGTGTTACTGAGTATTGGGGTTTACAGGACAGTGAGACTCTGTGTTACTGAGTATTGGTGTTTACAGGACAGTGAGACTCTGTGTTACTGAGTATTGGTGTTTATAGGACAGTGAGACTCTGTGTTACTGAGTATTGGTGTTTATAGGACAGTGAGACTCTGTGTTACTGAGTATTGGTGTTTATAGGACAGTGAGACTCTGTGTTACTGAGTATTGGTGTTTATAGGACAGTGAGACTCTGTGTTACTGAGTATTGGTGTTTATAGGACAGTGAGACTCTGTGTTACTGAGTATTGGTGTTTATAGGACAGTGAGACTCTGTGTTACTGAGTATTGGTGTTTACAGGACAGTGAGACTCTGTGTTACTGAGTATTGGTGTTTCCAGGACAGTGAGACTCTGTGTTACTGAGTATTGGTGTTTATAGGACAGTGAGACTCTGTGTTACTGAGTATTGGGGTTTACAGGACAGTGAGACTCTGTCTTACTGAGTATTGGTGTTTCCAGGACAGTGAGACTCTGTGTTACTGAGTATTGGTGTTTATAGGACAGTGAGACTCTGTGTTACTGAGTATTGCGGTTTACAGGACAGTGAGACTCTGTGTTACTGAGTATTGGTGTTTATAGGACAGTGAGACTCTGTGTTACTGAGTATTGGTGTTTATAGGACAGTGAGACTCTGTGTTACTGAGTATTGGGGTTTATAGGACAGTGAGACTCTGTGTTACTGAGTATTGGTGTTTATAGGACAGTGAGACTCTGTGTTACTGAGTATTGGGGTTTACAGGACAGTGAGACTCTGTGTTACTGAGTATTGGTGTTTACAGGACAGTGAGACTCTGTGTTACTGAGTATTGGTGTTTCCAGGACAGTGAGACTCTGTGTTACTGAGTATTGGTGTTTACAGGACAGTGAGACTCTGTGTTACTGAGTATTGGTGTTTACAGGACAGTGAGACTCTGTGTTACTGAGTATTGGTGTTTATAGGACAGTGAGACTCTGTGTTACTGAGTATTGGGGTTTACAGGACAGTGAGACTCTGTGTTACTGAGTATTGGTGTTTATAGGACAGTGAGACTCTGTGTTACTGAGTATTGGTGTTTATAGGACAGTGAGACTCTGTGTTACTGAGTATTGGGGTTTATAGGACAGTGAGACTCTGTGTTACTGAGTATTGGTGTTTATAGGACAGTGAGACTCTGTGTTACTGAGTATTGGGGTTTACAGGACAGTGAGACTCTGTGTTACTGAGTATTGGTGTTTACAGGACAGTGAGACTCTGTGTTACTGAGTATTGGTGTTTCCAGGACAGTGAGACTCTGTGTTACTGAGTATTGGTGTTTACAGGACAGTGAGACTCTGTGTTACTGAGTATTGGTGTTTATAGGACAGTGAGACTCTGTGTTACTGAGTATTGGTGTTTACAGGACAGTGAGACTCTGTGTTACTGAGTATTGGTGTTTATAGGACAGTGAGACTCTGTGTTACTGAGTATTGGTGTTTATAGGACAGTGAGACTCTGTGTTACTGAGTATTGGTGTTTATAGGACAGTGAGACTCTGTGTTACTGAGTATTGGTGTTTATAGGACAATGAGATTCTGTGTTACTGAGTATTGGGGTTTACAGGACAGTGAGACTCTGTATTACTGAGTATTGGTGTTTATCGGACAGTGAGACTCTGTGTTACTGAGTATTGGGGTTTATAGGACAGTGAGACTCTGTGTTACTGAGTATTGGGGTTTATAGGACAGTGAGACTCTGTGTTACTGAGTATTGGGGTTTACAGGACAGTGAGACTCTGTGTTACTGAGTATTGGTGTTTACTGGAAAGTCAGACTCTGTGTTACTGAGTATTGGTGTTTATAGGACAGTGAGACTCTGTGTTACTGAGTATTGGTGTTTCTAGGACAGTGAGACTCTGTGTTACTGAGTATTGGGGTTTGCAGGACAGTGAGACTCTGTGTTACTGAGTATTGGTGTTTATAGGACAGTGAGACTCTGTGTTACTGTGTATTGGTGTTTATAGGACAGTGAGACTCTGTGTTACTGAGTATTGGTGTTTCCAGGACAGTGAGACTCTGTGTTACTGCGTACTGGGGTTTATATACAGTGAGAGTCTGTGTTAGTGAGTATTGGTGTTTGCAGGACAGTGAGACTCTGTGTTACTGAGTATTGGTGTTTATAGGACAGTGAGACTCTGTGTTACTGAGTATTGGGGTTTACAGGACAGTGAGACTCTGTGTTACTGAGTATTGGTGTTTATAGGACAGTGAGACTCTGTGTTACTGAGTATTGGTGTTTATAGGACAGTGAGACTCTGTGTTACTGAGTATTGGTGTTTATAGGACAGTGAGACTCTGTGTTACTGAGTATTGGGGTTTACAGGACAGTGAGACTCTGTGTTACTGAGTATTGGTGTTTATAGGACAGTGAGACTCTGTGTTACTGAGTATTGGTGTTTATAGGACAGTGAGACTCTGTGTTACTGAGTATTGGTGTTTATAGGACAGTGAGACTCTGTGTTACTGAGTATTGGTGTTTATAGGACAGTGAGACTCTGTGTTACTGAGTATTGGGGTTTACAGGACAGTGAGACTCTGTGTTACTGAGTATTGGTGTTTACAGGACAGTGAGACTCTGTGTTACTGAGTATTGGTGTTTATAGGACAGTGAGACTCTGTGTTACTGAGTATTGGTGTTTATAGGACAGTGAGACTCTGTGTTACTGAGTATTGGTGTTTATAGGACAGTGAGACTCTGTGTTACTGAGTATTGGTGTTTATAGGACAGTGAGACTCTGTGTTACTGAGTATTGGTGTTTATAGGACAGTGAGACTCTGTGTTACTGAGTATTGGTGTTTATAGGACAGTGAGACTCTGTGTTACTGAGTATTGGTGTTTACAGGACAGTGAGACTCTGTGTTACTGAGTATTGGTGTTTCCAGGACAGTGAGACTCTGTGTTACTGAGTATTGGTGTTTATAGGACAGTGAGACTCTGTGTTACTGAGTATTGGGGTTTACAGGACAGTGAGACTCTGTCTTACTGAGTATTGGTGTTTCCAGGACAGTGAGACTCTGTGTTACTGAGTATTGGTGTTTATAGGACAGTGAGACTCTGTGTTACTGAGTATTGCGGTTTACAGGACAGTGAGACTCTGTGTTACTGAGTATTGGTGTTTATAGGACAGTGAGACTCTGTGTTACTGAGTATTGGTGTTTATAGGACAGTGAGACTCTGTGTTACTGAGTATTGGGGTTTATAGGACAGTGAGACTCTGTGTTACTGAGTATTGGTGTTTATAGGACAGTGAGACTCTGTGTTACTGAGTATTGGGGTTTACAGGACAGTGAGACTCTGTGTTACTGAGTATTGGTGTTTACAGGACAGTGAGACTCTGTGTTACTGAGTATTGGTGTTTCCAGGACAGTGAGACTCTGTGTTACTGAGTATTGGTGTTTACAGGACAGTGAGACTCTGTGTTACTGAGTATTGGTGTTTACAGGACAGTGAGACTCTGTGTTACTGAGTATTGGTGTTTATAGGACAGTGAGACTCTGTGTTACTGAGTATTGGGGTTTACAGGACAGTGAGACTCTGTGTTACTGAGTATTGGTGTTTATAGGACAGTGAGACTCTGTGTTACTGAGTATTGGTGTTTATAGGACAGTGAGACTCTGTGTTACTGAGTATTGGGGTTTATAGGACAGTGAGACTCTGTGTTACTGAGTATTGGGGTTTACAGGAGAGTGAGACTCTGTGTTACTGAGTATTGGTGTTTACAGGACAGTGAGACTCTGTGTTACTGAGTATTGGTGTTTCCAGGACAGTGAGACTCTGTGTTACTGAGTATTGGTGTTTACAGGACAGTGAGACTCTGTGTTACTGAGTATTGGTGTTTATAGGACAGTGAGACTCTGTGTTACTGAGTATTGGTGTTTATGGGACAGTGAGACTCTGTGTTATTGAGTATTGGTGTTTATAGGACAGTAAGACTCTGTTACTGAGTATTGGTGTTTACAGGACAGTGAGACTCTGTGTTACTGAGTATTGGTGTTTATAGGACAGTAAGACTCTGTTACTGAGTATTGGTGTTTACAGGACAGTGAGACTCTGTGTTACTGAGTATTGGTGTTTATGGGACAGTGAGACTCTGTTACTGAGTATTGGTGTTTATAGGACAGTGAGACTCTGTGTTATTGAGTATTGGTGTTTATAGGACAGTAAGACTCTGTTACTGAGTATTGGTGTTTATCGGACAGTGAGACTCTGTGTAACTGAGTATTGGGGTTTATAGGACAGTGAGACTCTGTGTTACTGAGTATTGGGGTTTACAGGACAGTGAGACTCTGTGTTACTGAGTATTGGTGTTTACTGGAAAGTGAGACTCTGTGTTACTGAGTATTGGTGTTTGTAGGACAGTGAGACTCTGTGTTACTGAGTATTGGTGTTTATAGGACAGTGAGACTCTGTGTAACTGAGTATTGGGGTTTATAGGACAGTGAGACTCTGTGTTACTGAGTATTGGGGTTTACAGGACAGTGAGACTCTGTGTTACTGAGTATTGGTGTTTACTGGAAAGTGAGACTCTGTGTTACTGAGTATTGGTGTTTATAGGACAGTGAGACTCTGTGTTACTGAGTATTGGTGTTTCTAGGACAATGAGACTCTGTGTTACTGAGTATTGGGGTTTGCAGGACAGTGAGACTCTGTGTTACTGAGTATTGGTGTTTATAGGACAGTGAGACTCTGTGTTACTGTGTATTGGTGTTTATAGGACAGTGAGACTCTGTGTTACTGAGTATTGGTGTTTCCAGGACAGTGAGACTCTGTGTTACTGCGTACTGGGGTTTATATACAGTGAGAGTCTGTGTTACTGAGTATTGGTGTTTGCAGGACAGTGAGACTCTGTGTTACTGAGTATTGGTGTTTATAGGACAGTGAGACTCTGTGTTACTTAGTATTGGGGTTTACAGGAGAGTGAGACTCTGTGTTACTGAGTATTGGTGTTTACAGGACAGTGAGACTCTGTGTTACTGAGTATTGGGGTTCATAGGACAGTGAGACTCTGTGTTACTGAGTATTGGGGTTTACAGGACAGTGAGACTCTGTGTGACTGAGTATTGGTGTTTATCGGACAGTGAGACTCTGCGTTACTGAGTATTGGTGTTTATAGGACAGTGAGACTCTGTGTTACTGAGTATTGGTGTTTATAGGACAGTGAGACTCTGTGTTACTGAGTATTGGTGTTTATTGGACAGTGAGACTCTGTGTTACTGAGTATTGGTGTTTACAGGACAGTGAGACTCTGTGTTACTGAGTATTGGTGTTTATAGGACAGTGAGACTCTGTGTTACTGAGTATTGGTGTTTATTGGACAGTGAGACTCTGTGTTACTGAGTATTGGTGTTTACAGGACAGTGAGACTCTGTGTTACTGAGTATTGGTGTTTATAGGACAGTGAGACTCTGTGTTACTGAGTATTGGTGTTTACAGGACAGTGAGACTCTGTGTTACTGAGTATTGGTGTTTACAGGACAGTGAGACTCTGTTACTGAGTATTGGTGTTTACAGGACAGTGAGACTCTGTGTTATTGAGTATTGGTGTTTATAGGACAGTGAGACTCTGTGTTACTGAGTATTGGGGTTTACCGGACAGTGAGACTCTGTGTTACTGAGTATTGGGGTTTATAGGACAGTGAGACTCTGTGTTACTGAGTATTGGGGTTTACCGGACAGTGAGACTCTGTGTTACTGAGTATTGGGGTTTATAGGACAGTGAGACTCTGTGTTACTGAGTATTGGGGTTTACAGGACAGTGAGACTCTGTGTTACTGAGTATTGGGGTTTATAGGACAGTGAGACTCTGTGTTACTGAGTATTGGGGTTTATAGGACAGTGAGACTCTGTGTTACTGAGTATTGGGGTTTACAGGACAGTGAGACTCTGTGTTACTGAGTATTGGGGTTTATAGGACAGTGAGACTCTGTGTTACTGAGTATTGGGGTTTACAGGACAGTGAGACTCTGTGTTACTGAGTATTGGTGTTTATAGGACAGTGAGACTCTGTGTTACTGAGTATTGGTGTTTATAGGACAGTGAGACTCTGTGTTACTGAGTATTGGGGTTTATAGGACAGTGAGACTCTGTGTTACTGAGTATTGGGGTTTACCGGACAGTGAGACTCTGTGTTACTGAGTATTGGGGTTTATAGGACAGTGAGACTCTGTGTTACTGAGTATTGGGGTTTATAGGACAGTGAGACTCTGTGTTACTGAGTATTGGTGTTTATAGGAAAGTGAGACTCTGTGTTACTGAGTATTGGTGTTTATAGGACACTGAGACTCTGTGTTACTGAGTATTGGTGTTTACAGGACAGTGAGACTCTGTGTTACTGAGTATTGGTGTTTATTGGACAGTGAGACTCTGTGTTACTGAGTATTGGTGTTTATAGGACAGTGAGACTCTGTGTTACTGAGTATTGGGGTTTACCGGACAGTGAGACTCTGTGTTACTGAGTATTGGGGTTAATAGGACAGTGAGACTCTGTGTTACTGAGTATTGGGGTTTACAGGACAGTGAGACTCTGTGTTACTGAGTATTGGTGTTTCCAGCACAGTGAGACTCTGTGTTACTGAGTATTGGTGTTTATAGGACAGTGAGACTCTGTGTTACTGAGTATTGGGGTTTACAGGACAGTGAGACTCTGTCTTACTGAGTATTGGTGTTTCCAGGACTGTGAGACTCTGTGTTACTGAGTATTGGTGTTTATAGGACAGTGAGACTCTGTGTTACTGAGTATTGCGGTTTACAGGACAGTGAGACTCTGTGTTACTGAGTATTGGTGTTTATAGGACAGTGAGACTCTGTGTTACTGAGTATTGGTGTTTATAGGACAGTGAGACTCTGTGTTACTGAGTATTGGGGTTTATAGGACAGTGAGACTCTGTGTTACTGAGTATTGGTGTTTATAGGACAGTGAGACTCTGTGTTACTGAGTATTGGGGTTTACAGGACAGTGAGACTCTGTGTTACTGAGTATTGGTGTTTACAGGACAGTGAGACTCTGTGTTACTGAGTATTGGTGTTTCCAGGACAGTGAGACTCTGTGTTACTGAGTATTGGTGTTTACAGGACAGTGAGACTCTGTGTTACTGAGTATTGGTGTTTACAGGACAGTGAGACTCTGTGTTACTGAGTATTGGTGTTTATAGGACAGTGAGACTCTGTGTTACTGAGTATTGGGGTTTACAGGACAGTGAGACTCTGTGTTACTGAGTATTGGTGTTTATAGGACAGTGAGACTCTGTGTTACTGAGTATTGGTGTTTATAGGACAGTGAGACTCTGTGTTACTGAGTATTGGGGTTTATAGGACAGTGAGACTCTGTGTTACTGAGTATTGGTGTTTATAGGACAGTGAGACTCTGTGTTACTGAGTATTGGGGTTTACAGGACAGTGAGACTCTGTGTTACTGAGTATTGGTGTTTACAGGACAGTGAGACTCTGTGTTACTGAGTATTGGTGTTTCCAGGACAGTGAGACTCTGTGTTACTGAGTATTGGTGTTTACAGGACAGTGAGACTCTGTGTTACTGAGTATTGGTGTTTATAGGACAGTGAGACTCTGTGTTACTGAGTATTGGTGTTTATGGGACAGTGAGACTCTGTGTTATTGAGTATTGGTGTTTATAGGACAGTAAGACTCTGTTACTGAGTATTGGTGTTTACAGGACAGTGAGACTCTGTGTTACTGAGTATTGGTGTTTATAGGACAGTAAGACTCTGTTACTGAGTATTGGTGTTTACAGGACAGTGAGACTCTGTGTTACTGAGTATTGGTGTTTATGGGACAGTGAGACTCTGTTACTGAGTATTGGTGTTTATAGGACAGTGAGACTCTGTGTTATTGAGTATTGGTGTTTATAGGACAGGAAGACTCTGTTACTGAGTATTGGTGTTTATCGGACAGTGAGACTCTGTGTAACTGAGCATTGGGGTTTATAGGACAGTGAGACTCTGTGTTACTGAGTATTGGGGTTTACAGGACAGTGAGACTCTGTGTTACTGAGTATTGGTGTTTACTGGAAAGTGAGACTCTGTGTTACTGAGTATTGGTGTTTGTAGGACAGTGAGACTCTGTGTTACTGAGTATTGGTGTTTACAGGACAGTGAGACTCTGTGTTACTGAGTATTGGTGTTTATGGGACAGTGAGACTCTGTTACTGAGTATTGGTGTTTATAGGACAGTGAGACTCTGTGTTATTGAGTATTGGTGTTTATAGGACAGTAAGACTCTGTTACTGAGTATTGGTGTTTATCGGACAGTGAGACTCTGTGTAACTGAGTATTGGGGTTTATAGGACAGTGAGACTCTGTGTTACTGAGTATTGGGGTTTACAGGACAGTGAGACTCTGTGTTACTGAGTATTGGTGTTTACTGGAAAGTGAGACTCTGTGTTACTGAGTATTGGTGTTTGTAGGACAGTGAGACTCTGTGTTACTGAGTATTGGTGTTTATAGGACAGTGAGACTCTGTGTAACTGAGTATTGGGGTTTATAGGACAGTGAGACTCTGTGTTACTGAGTATTGGGGTTTACAGGACAGTGAGACTCTGTGTTACTGAGTATTGGTGTTTACTGGAAAGTGAGACTCTGTGTTACTGAGTATT
This sequence comes from Heterodontus francisci, assembly GCF_036365525.1. Classification (NCBI taxonomy): domain Eukaryota; kingdom Metazoa; phylum Chordata; class Chondrichthyes; order Heterodontiformes; family Heterodontidae; genus Heterodontus; species Heterodontus francisci. The sequence continues at coordinate 715,727 of NW_027141767.1, read as the reverse complement.
GGTGTTTATAGGACAGTGAGACTCTGTGTTACTGAGTATTGGTGTTTCTAGGACAATGAGACTCTGTGTTACTGAGTATTGGGGTTTGCAGGACAGTGAGACTCTGTGTTACTGAGTATTGGTGTTTATAGGACAGTGAGACTCTGTGTTACTGTGTATTGGTGTTTATAGGACAGTGAGACTCTGTGTTACTGAGTATTGGTGTTTCCAGGACAGTGAGACTCTGTGTTACTGCGTACTGGGGTTTATATACAGTGAGAGTCTGTGTTACTGAGTATTGGTGTTTGCAGGACAGTGAGACTCTGTGTTACTGAGTATTGGTGTTTATAGGACAGTGAGACTCTGTGTTACTTAGTATTGGGGTTTACAGGAGAGTGAGACTCTGTGTTACTGAGTATTGGTGTTTACAGGACAGTGAGACTCTGTGTTACTGAGTATTGGGGTTCATAGGACAGTGAGACTCTGTGTTACTGAGTATTGGGGTTTACAGGACAGTGAGACTCTGTGTGACTGAGTATTGGTGTTTATCGGACAGTGAGACTCTGCGTTACTGAGTATTGGTGTTTATAGGACAGTGAGACTCTGTGTTACTGAGTATTGGTGTTTATAGGACAGTGAGACTCTGTGTTACTGAGTATTGGTGTTTATTGGACAGTGAGACTCTGTGTTACTGAGTATTGGTGTTTACAGGACAGTGAGACTCTGTGTTACTGAGTATTGGTGTTTATAGGACAGTGAGACTCTGTGTTACTGAGTATTGGTGTTTATTGGACAGTGAGACTCTGTGTTACTGAGTATTGGTGTTTACAGGACAGTGAGACTCTGTGTTACTGAGTATTGGTGTTTATAGGACAGTGAGACTCTGTGTTACTGAGTATTGGTGTTTACAGGACAGTGAGACTCTGTGTTACTGAGTATTGGTGTTTACAGGACAGTGAGACTCTGTTACTGAGTATTGGTGTTTACAGGACAGTGAGACTCTGTGTTATTGAGTATTGGTGTTTATAGGACAGTGAGACTCTGTGTTACTGAGTATTGGGGTTTACCGGACAGTGAGACTCTGTGTTACTGAGTATTGGGGTTTATAGGACAGTGAGACTCTGTGTTACTGAGTATTGGGGTTTACCGGACAGTGAGACTCTGTGTTACTGAGTATTGGGGTTTATAGGACAGTGAGACTCTGTGTTACTGAGTATTGGGGTTTACAGGACAGTGAGACTCTGTGTTACTGAGTATTGGGGTTTATAGGACAGTGAGACTCTGTGTTACTGAGTATTGGGGTTTATAGGACAGTGAGACTCTGTGTTACTGAGTATTGGGGTTTACAGGACAGTGAGACTCTGTGTTACTGAGTATTGGGGTTTATAGGACAGTGAGACTCTGTGTTACTGAGTATTGGGGTTTACAGGACAGTGAGACTCTGTGTTACTGAGTATTGGTGTTTATAGGACAGTGAGACTCTGTGTTACTGAGTATTGGTGTTTATAGGACAGTGAGACTCTGTGTTACTGAGTATTGGGGTTTATAGGACAGTGAGACTCTGTGTTACTGAGTATTGGGGTTTACCGGACAGTGAGACTCTGTGTTACTGAGTATTGGGGTTTATAGGACAGTGAGACTCTGTGTTACTGAGTATTGGGGTTTATAGGACAGTGAGACTCTGTGTTACTGAGTATTGGTGTTTATAGGAAAGTGAGACTCTGTGTTACTGAGTATTGGTGTTTATAGGACACTGAGACTCTGTGTTACTGAGTATTGGTGTTTACAGGACAGTGAGACTCTGTGTTACTGAGTATTGGTGTTTATTGGACAGTGAGACTCTGTGTTACTGAGTATTGGTGTTTATAGGACAGTGAGACTCTGTGTTACTGAGTATTGGGGTTTACCGGACAGTGAGACTCTGTGTTACTGAGTATTGGGGTTAATAGGACAGTGAGACTCTGTGTTACTGAGTATTGGGGTTTACAGGACAGTGAGACTCTGTGTTACTGAGTATTGGTGTTTCCAGCACAGTGAGACTCTGTGTTACTGAGTATTGGTGTTTATAGGACAGTGAGACTCTGTGTTACTGAGTATTGGGGTTTACAGGACAGTGAGACTCTGTCTTACTGAGTATTGGTGTTTCCAGGACTGTGAGACTCTGTGTTACTGAGTATTGGTGTTTATAGGACAGTGAGACTCTGTGTTACTGAGTATTGCGGTTTACAGGACAGTGAGACTCTGTGTTACTGAGTATTGGTGTTTATAGGACAGTGAGACTCTGTGTTACTGAGTATTGGTGTTTATAGGACAGTGAGACTCTGTGTTACTGAGTATTGGGGTTTATAGGACAGTGAGACTCTGTGTTACTGAGTATTGGTGTTTATAGGACAGTGAGACTCTGTGTTACTGAGTATTGGGGTTTACAGGACAGTGAGACTCTGTGTTACTGAGTATTGGTGTTTACAGGACAGTGAGACTCTGTGTTACTGAGTATTGGTGTTTCCAGGACAGTGAGACTCTGTGTTACTGAGTATTGGTGTTTACAGGACAGTGAGACTCTGTGTTACTGAGTATTGGTGTTTACAGGACAGTGAGACTCTGTGTTACTGAGTATTGGTGTTTATAGGACAGTGAGACTCTGTGTTACTGAGTATTGGGGTTTACAGGACAGTGAGACTCTGTGTTACTGAGTATTGGTGTTTATAGGACAGTGAGACTCTGTGTTACTGAGTATTGGTGTTTATAGGACAGTGAGACTCTGTGTTACTGAGTATTGGGGTTTATAGGACAGTGAGACTCTGTGTTACTGAGTATTGGTGTTTATAGGACAGTGAGACTCTGTGTTACTGAGTATTGGGGTTTACAGGACAGTGAGACTCTGTGTTACTGAGTATTGGTGTTTACAGGACAGTGAGACTCTGTGTTACTGAGTATTGGTGTTTCCAGGACAGTGAGACTCTGTGTTACTGAGTATTGGTGTTTACAGGACAGTGAGACTCTGTGTTACTGAGTATTGGTGTTTATAGGACAGTGAGACTCTGTGTTACTGAGTATTGGTGTTTATGGGACAGTGAGACTCTGTGTTATTGAGTATTGGTGTTTATAGGACAGTAAGACTCTGTTACTGAGTATTGGTGTTTACAGGACAGTGAGACTCTGTGTTACTGAGTATTGGTGTTTATAGGACAGTAAGACTCTGTTACTGAGTATTGGTGTTTACAGGACAGTGAGACTCTGTGTTACTGAGTATTGGTGTTTATGGGACAGTGAGACTCTGTTACTGAGTATTGGTGTTTATAGGACAGTGAGACTCTGTGTTATTGAGTATTGGTGTTTATAGGACAGGAAGACTCTGTTACTGAGTATTGGTGTTTATCGGACAGTGAGACTCTGTGTAACTGAGCATTGGGGTTTATAGGACAGTGAGACTCTGTGTTACTGAGTATTGGGGTTTACAGGACAGTGAGACTCTGTGTTACTGAGTATTGGTGTTTACTGGAAAGTGAGACTCTGTGTTACTGAGTATTGGTGTTTGTAGGACAGTGAGACTCTGTGTTACTGAGTATTGGTGTTTACTGGAAAGTGAGACTCTGTGTTACTGAGTATTGGTGTTTATAGGACAGTGAGACTCTGTGTTACTGAGTATTGGTGTTTCTAGGACAGTGAGACTCTGTGTTACTGAGTATTGGGGTTTGCAGGACAGTGAGACTCTGTGTTACTGAGTATTGGTGTTTATAGGACAGTGAGACTCTGTGTTACTGAGTATTGGTGTTTATAGGACAGTGAGACTCTGTGTTACTGAGTATTGGTGTTTATAGGACAGTGAGACTCTGTGTTACTGAGTATTGGGGTTTATAGGACAGTGAGACTCTGTGTTACTGAGTATTGGTGTTTACAGGACAGTGTGACTCTGTGTTACTGAGTATTGGTGTTTATAGGACAGTGAGACTCTGTGTTACTGAGTATTGGTGTTTATCGGACAGTGAGACTCTGTGTTACTGAGTATTGGTGTTTGTAGGACAGTGAGACTCTGTGTTACTGAGTATTGGTGTTTATAGGACAGTGAGACTCTGTGTTACTGAGTATTGGGGTTTATAGGACAGTGAGACTCTGTGTTACTGAGTATTGGGGTTTACAGGACAGTGAGACTCTGTGTTACTGAGTATTGGTGTTTACTGGAAAGTGAGACTCTGTGTTACTGAGTATTGGTGTTTATAGGACAGTGAGACTCTGTGTTACTGAGTATTGGTGTTTCTCGGACAGTGAGACTCTGTGTTACTGAGTATTGGGGTTTGCAGGACAGTGAGACTCTGTGTTACTGAGTATTGGTGTTTATAGGACAGTGAGACTCTGTGTTACTGTGTATTGGTGTTTATAGGACAGTGAGACTCTGTGTTACTGAGTATTGGTGTTTCCAGGACAGTGAGACTCTGTGTTACTGCGTACTGGGGTTTATATGCAGTGAGAGTCTGTGTTACTGAGTATTGGTGTTTGCAGGACAGTGAGACTCTGTGTTACTGAGTATTGGTGTTTATGGGACAGTGAGACTCTGTGTTATTGAGTATTGGTGTTTATAGGACAGTAAGACTCTGTTACTGAGTATTGGTGTTTACAGGACAGTGAGACTCTGTGTTACTGAGTATTGGGGTTTATAGGACAGTGAGACTCTGTGTTACTGAGTATTGGGGTTTATAGGACAGTGAGACTCTGTGTTACTGAGTATTGGTGTTTATAGGACAGTGAGACTCTGTGTTACTGAGTATTGGTGTTTACAGGACAGTGAGACTCTGTGTTATTGAGTATTGGTGTTTATAGGACAGTGAGACTCTGTGTTACTGAGTATTGGGGTTTACCGGACAGTGAGACTCTGTGTTACTGAGTATTGGGGTTTATAGGACAGTGAGACTCTGTGTTACTGAGTATTGGGGTTTATAGGACAGTGAGACTCTGTGTTACTGAGTATTGGTGTTTATAGGACAGTGAGACTCTGTGTTACTGAGTATTGGTGTTTATAGGACAGTGAGACTCTGTGTTACTGAGTATTGGGGTTTATAGGACAGTGAGACTCCGTGTTACTGAGTATTGGTGTTTATAGGACAGTGTGACTCTGTGTTACTGAGTATTGGTGTTTACAGGACAGTGAGACTCTGTGTTATTGAGTATTGGTGTTTACAGGACAGTGAGACTCTGTGTTACTGAGTATTGGTGTTTATAGGACAGTGAGACTCTGTGTTACTGAGTATTGGGGTTTATAGGACAGTGAGACTCTGTGTTATTGAGTATTGGTGTTTATAGGACAGTGAGACTCTGTGTTACTGAGTATTGGTGTTTACAGGACAGTGAGACTCTGTGTTATTGAGTATTGGTGTTTATAGGACAGTAAGACTCTGTTACTGAGTATTGGTGTTTACAGGTCAGTGAGACTCTGTGTTACTGAGCATTGGTGTTTACAGGACAGTGAGACTCTGTGTTACTGAGTATTGGTGTTTATAGGACAGTGAGACTCTGTGTTACTGAGTATTGGGGTTTACAGGACAGTGAGACTCTGTGTTACTGAGTATTGGTGTTTATAGGACAGTGAGACTCTGTGTTACTGAGTATTGGTGTTTATAGGACAGTGAGACTCTGTGTTACTGAGTATTGGGGTTCATAGGACAGTGAGACTCTGTGTTACTGAGTATTGGTGTTTACAGGACAGTGAGACTCTGAGTTACTGAGTATTGGTGTTTATAGGACAGTGAGACTCTGTGTTACTGAGTATTGGTGTTTATAGGACAGTGAGACTCTGTGTTACTGAGTATTGGTGTTTACAGGACAGTGAGACTCTGTGTTACTGAGTATTGGTGTTTACAGGACAGTGAGACTCTGTTACTGAGTATTGGTGTTTACAGGACAGTGAGACTCTGTGTTACTGAGTATTGGTGTTTATAGGACAGTGAGACTCTGTGTTACTGAGTGTTGGGGTTTACAGGACAGTGAGACTCTGTGTTACTGAGTATTGGTGTTTATAGGACAGTGAGACTCTGTGTTACTGAGTATTGGTGTTTATAGGACAGTGAGACTCTGTGTTACTGAGTATTGGTGTTTATAGGACAGTGAGACTCTGTGTTACTGAGTATTGGTGTTTATAGGACAGTGAGACTCTGTGTTACTGAGTATTGGGGTTTATAGGACAGTGAGATTCTGTGTTACTGAGTATTGGTGTTTATCGGACAGTGAGACTCTGTGTTTCTGAGTATTGGGGTTTATAGGACAGTGAGACTCTGTGTTACTGAGTATTGGTGTTTATCGGACACTGAGACTCTGTGTTTCTGAGTATTGGTGTTTATAGGACAGTGAGACTCTGTGTTACTGAGTATTGGTGTTTATAGGACAGTGAGACTCTGTGTTACTGAGTATTGGTGTTTGTAGGACAGTGAGACTCTGTGTTACTGAGTATTGGTGTTTATAGGACAGTGAGACTCTGTGTAACTGAGTATTGGGGTTTATAGGACAGTGAGACTCTGTGTTACTGAGTATTGGGGTTTACAGGACAGTGAGACTCTGTGTTACTGAGTATTGGTGTTTACTGGAAAGTGAGACTCTGTGTTACTGAGTATTGGTGTTTATAGGACAGTGAGACTCTGTGTTACTGAGTATTGGTGTTTCTAGGACAGTGAGACTCTGTGTTACTGAGTATTGGGGTTTGCAGGACAGTGAGACTCTGTGTTACTGAGTATTGGTGTTTATAGGACAGTGAGACTCTGTGTTACTGTGTATTGGTGTTTATAGGACAGTGAGACTCTGTGTTACTGAGTATTGGTGTTTCCAGGACAGTGAGACTCTGTGTTACTGCGTACTGGGGTTTATATACAGTGAGAGTCTGTGTTACTGAGTATTGGTGTTTGCAGGACAGTGAGACTCTGTGTTACTGAGTATTGGTGTTTATAGGACAGTGAGACTCTGTGTTACTGAGTATTGGGGTTTACAGGACAGTGAGACTCTGTGTTACTGAGTATTGGTGTTTATAGGACAGTGAGACTCTGTGTTACTGAGTATTGGTGTTTATAGGACAGTGAGACTCTGTGTTACTGAGTATTGGTGTTTATAGGACAGTGAGACTCTGTGTTACTGAGTATTGGTGTTTATAGGACAGTGAGACTCTGTGTTACTGAGTATTGGGGTTTATAGGACAGTGAGACTCTGTGTTACTGAGTATTGGTGTTTACAGGACAGTGTGACTCTGTGTTACTGAGTATTGGTGTTTATAGGACAGTGAGACTCTGTGTTACTGAGTATTGGTGTTTATCGGACAGTGAGACTCTGTGTTTCTGAGTATTGGTGTTTCCAGGACAGTGAGACTCTGTGTTACTGCGTACTGGGGTTTATATACAGTGAGAGTCTGTGTTACTGAGTATTGGTGTTTGCAGGACAGTGAGACTCTGTGTTACTGAGTATTGGTGTTTATAGGACAGTGAGACTCTGTGTTACTGAGTATTGGGGTTTACAGGACAGTGAGACTCTGTGTTACTGAGTATTGGTGTTTATAGGACAGTGAGACTCTGTGTTACTGAGTATTGGTGTTTATAGGACAGTAAGACTCTGTTACTGAGTATTGGTGTTTACAGGTCAGTGAGACTCTGTGTTACTGAGTATTGGTGTTTACAGGACAGTGAGACTCTGTGTTACTGAGTATTGGTGTTTATAGGACAGTGAGACTCTGTGTTACTGAGTATTGGGGTTTACAGGACAGTGAGACTCTGTGTTACTGAGTATTGGTGTTTGTAGGACAGTGAGACTCTGTGTTACTGAGTATTGGTGTTTATAGGACAGTGAGACTCTGTGTTACTGAGTATTGGTGTTTACAGGACAGTGAGACTCTGTGTTACTGAGTATTGGTGTTTATAGGACAGTGAGACTCTGTGTTACTGAGTATTGGTGTTTATGGGACAGTGAGACTCTGTGTTATTGAGTATTGGTGTTTATAGGACAGTAAGACTCTGTTACTGAGTATTGGTGTTTACAGGACAGTGAGACTCTGTGTTACTGAGTATTGGTGTTTATAGGACAGTAAGACTCTGTTACTGAGTATTGGTGTTTACAGGACAGTGAGACTCTGTGTTACTGAGTATTGGTGTTTATAGGACAGTGAGACTCTGTGTTACTGAGTATTGGTGTTTATGGGACAGTGAGACTCTGTTACTGAGTATTGGTGTTTATAGGACAGTGAGACTCTGTGTTATTGAGTATTGGTGTTTATAGGACAGTAAGACTCTGTTACTGAGTATTGGTGTTTACAGGACAGTGAGACTCTGTGTTACTGAGTATTGGTGTTTATAGGACAGTGAGACTCTGTGTTACTGAGTATTGGTGTTTATGGGACAGTGAGACTCTGTGTTATTGAGTATTGGTGTTTATAGGACAGTAAGACTCTGTTACTGAGTATTGGTGTTTACAGGACAGTGAGACTCTGTGTTACTGAGTATTGGTGTTTATAGGACAGTAAGACTCTGTTACTGAGTATTGGTGTTTACAGGACAGTGAGACTCTGTGTTACTGAGTATTGGTGTTTATAGGACAGTGAGACTCTGTGTTACTGAGTATTGGTGTTTATGGGACAGTGAGACTCTGTTACTGAGTATTGGTGTTTATAGGACAGTGAGACTCTGTGTTATTGAGTATTGGTGTTTATAGGACAGTAAGACTCTGTTACTGAGTATTGGTGTTTACAGGACAGTGAGACTCTGTGTTACTGAGTATTGGTGTTTATCGGACAGTGAGACTCTGTGTTACTGAGTATTGGTGTTTATAGGACAGTGAGACTCTGTGTTATTGAGTATTGGTGTTTATAGGACAGTAAGACTCTGTTACTGAGTATTGGTGTTTACAGGACAGTGAGACTCTGTGTTACTGAGTATTGGGGTTCATAGGACAGTGAGACTCTGTGTTACTGAGTATTGGTGTTTATAGGACAGTGAGACTCTGTGTTACTGAGTATTGGTGTTTATGGGACAGTGAGACTCTGTGTTATTGAGTATTGGTGTTTATAGGACAGTAAGACTCTGTTACTGAGTATTGGTGTTTACAGGACAGTGAGACTCTGTGTTACTGAGTATTGGTGTTTACAGGACAGTGAGACTCTGTGTTACTGAGTATTGGGGTTCATAGGACAGTGAGACTCTGTGTTACTGAGTATTGGTGTTTACAGGACAGTGAGACTCTGTGTTACTGAGTATTGGTGTTTATAGGACAGTGAGACTCTGTGTTACTGAGTATTGGTGTTTATTGGACAGTGAGACTCTGTGTTACTGAGTATTGGTGTTTACAGGACAGTGAGACTCTGTGTTACTGAGTATTGGTGTTTATAGGACAGTGAGACTCTGTGTTACTGAGTATTGGTGTTTATTGGACAGTGAGACTCTGTGTTACTGAGTATTGGTGTTTACAGGACAGTGAGACTCTGTGTTACTGAGTATTGGTGTTTATAGGACAGTGAGACTCTGTGTTACTGAGTATTGGTGTTTACAGGACAGTGAGACTCTGTGTTACTGAGTATTGGTGTTTACAGGACAGTGAGACTCTGTGTTACTGAGTATTGGTGTTTACAGGACAGTGAGACTCTGTGTTATTGAGTATTGGTGTTTATAGGACAGTGAGACTCTATGTTACTGAGTATTGGGGTTTACCGGACAGTGAGACTCTGTGTTACTGAGTGTTGGGGTTTATAGGACAGTGAGACTCTGTGTTACTGAGTATTGGGGTTTACCGGACAGTGAGACTCTGTGTTACTGAGTATTGGGGTTTATAGGACAGTGAGACTCTGTGTTACTGAGTATTGGGGTTTACAGGACAGTGAGACTCTGTGTTACTGAGTATTGGTGTTTGCAGGACAGTGAGACTCTGTGTTACTGAGTATTGGGGTTTATAGGACAGTGAGACTCTGTGTTACTGAGTATTGGGGTTTACAGGACAGTGAGACTCTGTGTTACTGAGTATTGGTGTTTATAGGACAGTGAGACTCTGTGTTACTGAGTATTGGTGTTTATAGGACAGTGAGACTCTGTGTTACTGAGTATTGGGGTTTACCGGACAGTGAGACTCTGTGTTACTGAGTATTGGGGTTTATAGGACAGTGAGACTCTGTGTTACTGAGTATTGGGGTTTATAGGACAGTGAGACTCTGTGTTACTGAGTATTGGGGTTTACAGGACAGTGAGACTCTGTGTTACTGAGTATTGGTGTTTATAGGACAGTGAGACTCTGTGTTACTGAGTATTGGTGTTTATAGGACAGTAAGACTCTGTTACTGAGTATTGGTGTTTACAGGTCAGTGAGACTCTGTGTTACTGAGTATTGGTGTTTACAGGACAGTGAGACTCTGTGTTACTGAGTATTGGTGTTTATAGGACAGTGAGACTCTGTGTTACTGAGTATTGGGGTTTACAGGACAGTGAGACTCTGTGTTACTGAGTATTGGTGTTTGTAGGACAGTGAGACTCTGTGTTACTGAGTATTGGTGTTTATAGGACAGTGAGACTCTGTGTTACTGAGTATTGGTGTTTACAGGACAGTGAGACTCTGTGTTACTGAGTATTGGTGTTTATAGGACAGTGAGACTCTGTGTTACTGAGTATTGGTGTTTATGGGACAGTGAGACTCTGTGTTACTGAGTATTGGTGTTTATAGGACAGTGAGACTCTGTGTTATTGAGTATTGGTGTTTATAGGACAGTAAGACTCTGTTACTGAGTATTGGTGTTTACAGGACAGTGAGACTCTGTTACTGAGTATTGGTGTTTATAGGACAGTAAGACTCTGTTACTGAGTATTGGTGTTTACAGGACAGTGAGACTCTGTGTTACTGAGTATTGGTGTTTATAGGACAGTGAGACTCTGTGTTACTGAGTATTGGTGTTTATAGGACAGTAAGACTCTGTTACTGAGTATTGGTGTTTACAGGACAGTGAGACTCTGTGTTACTGAGTATTGGTGTTTATCGGACAGTGAGACTCTGTGTTACTGTGTATTGGTGTTTATAGGACAGTGAGACTCTGTGTTATTGAGTATTGGTGTTTATAGGACAGTAAGACTCTGTTACTGAGTATTGGTGTTTACAGGACAGTGAGACTCTGTGTTACTGAGTATTGGGGTTCATAGGACAGTGAGACTCTGTGTTACTGAGTATTGGTGTTTATAGGACAGTGAGACTCTGTGTTACTGAGTATTGGTGTTTATGGGACAGTGAGACTCTGTGTTATTGAGTATTGGTGTTTATAGGACAGTAAGACTCTGTTACTGAGTATTGGTGTTTACAGGACAGTGAGACTCTGTGTTACTGAGTATTGGTGTTTACAGGACAGTGAGACTCTGTGTTACTGAGTATTGGGGTTCATAGGACAGTGAGACTCTGTGTTACTGAGTATTGGTGTTTACAGGACAGTGAGACTCTGTGTTACTGAGTATTGGTGTTTATAGGACAGTGAGACTCTGTGTTACTGAGTATTGGTGTTTATTGGACAGTGAGACTCTGTGTTACTGAGTATTGGTGTTTACAGGACAGTGAGACTCTGTGTTACTGAGTATTGGTGTTTATAGGACAGTGAGACTCTGTGTTACTGAGTATTGGTGTTTACAGGACAGTGAGACTCTGTGTTATTGAGTATTGGTGTTTATAGGACAGTGAGACTCTATGTTACTGAGTATTGGGGTTTACCGGACAGTGAGACTCTGTGTTACTGAGTATTGGGGTTTATAGGACAGTGAGACTCTGTGTTACTGAGTATTGGGGTTTACCGGACAGTGAGACTCTGTGTTACTGAGTATTGGGGTTTATAGGACAGTGAGACTCTGTGTTACTGAGTATTGGGGTTTACAGGACAGTGAGACTCTGTGTTACTGAGTATTGGGGTTTATAGGACAGTGAGACTCTGTGTTACTGAGTATTGGGGTTTATAGGACAGTGAGACTCTGTGTTACTGAGTATTGGGGTTTATAGGACAGTGAGACTCTGTGTTACTGAGTATTGGGGTTTACAGGACAGTGAGACTCTGTGTTACTGAGTATTGGGGTTTATAGGACAGTGAGACTCTGTGTTACTGAGTATTGGTGTTTATAGGACAGTGAGACTCTGTGTTACTGAGTATTGGGGTTTACCGGACAGTGAGACTCTGTGTTACTGAGTATTGGGGTTTATAGGACAGTGAGACTCTGTGTTACTGAGTATTGGGGTTTATAGGACAGTGAGACTCTGTGTTACTGAGTATTGGTGTTTATAAGAAAGTGAGACTCTGTGTTACTGAGTATTGGTGTTTATAGGACACTGAGACTCTGTGTTACTGAGTATTGGTGTTTACAGGACAGTGAGACTCTGTGTTACTGAGTATTGGTGTTTATTGGACAGTGAGACTCTGTGTTACTGAGTATTGGTGTTTATAGGACAGTGAGACTCTGTGTTACTGAGTATTGGGGTTTACCGGACAGTGAGACTCTGTGTTACTGAGTATTGGGGTTTATAGGACAGTGAGACTCTGTGTTACTGAGTATTGGGGTTTACCGTACAGTGAGACTCTGTGTTACTGAGTATTGGGGTTTATAGGACAGTGAGACTCTGTGTTACTGAGTATTGGGGTTTATAGGACAGTGAGACTCTGTGTTACTGAGTATTGGTGTTTATAGGACAGTGAGACTCTGTGTTACTGAGTATTGGTGTTTACAGGACAGTGAGACTCTGTGTTATTGAGTATTGGTGTTTATAGGACAGTGAGACTCTGTGTTACTGAGTATTGGGGTTTACCGGACAGTGAGACTCTGTGTTACTGAGTATTGGGGTTTATAGGACAGTGAGACTCTGTGTTACTGAGTATTGGGGTTTATAGGACAGTGAGACTCTGTGTTACTGAGTATTGGTGTTTATAGGACAGTGAGACTCTGTGTTACTGAGTATTGGTGTTTATAGGACAGTGTGACTCTGTGTTACTGAGTATTGGTGTTTACAGGACAGTGAGACTCTGTGTTATTGAGTATTGGTGTTTACAGGACAGTGAGGCTCTGTGTTACTGAGTATTGGGGTTTATAGGACAGTGAGACTCTGTGTTACTGAGTATTGGGGTTTATAGGACAGTGAGACTCTGTGTTACTGAGTATTGGTGTTTACAGGACAGTGAGACTCTGTGTTATTGAGTATTGGTGTTTATAGGACAGTAAGACTCTGTTACTGAGTATTGGTGTTTACAGGTCAGTGAGAGTCTGTGTTACTGAGTATTGGTGTTTACAGGACAGTGAGACTCTGTGTTACTGAGTATTGGTGTTTATAGGACAGTGAGACTCTGTGTTACTGAGTATTGGGGTTTACAGGACAGTGAGACTCTGTGTTACTGAGTATTGGTGTTTATAGGACAGTGAGACTCTGTGTTACTGAGTATTGGTGTTTATAGGACAGTGAGACTCTGTGTTACTGAGTATTGGGGTTCATAGGACAGTGAGACTCTGTGTTACTGAGTATTGGTGTTTACAGGACAGTGAGACTCTGAGTTACTGAGTATTGGTGTTTATAGGACAGTGAGACTCTGTGTTACTGAGTATTGGTGTTTATAGGACAGTGAGACTCTGTGTTACTGAGTATTGGTGTTTACAGGACAGTGAGACTCTGTGTTACTGAGTATTGGTGTTTACAGGACAGTGAGACTCTGTTACTGAGGATTGGTGTTTACAGGACAGTGAGACTCTGTGTTACTGAGTATTGGTGTTTATAGGACAGTGAGACTCTGTGTAACTGAGTATTGGAGTTTATAGGACAGTGAGACTCTGTGTTACTGAGTGTTGGGGTTTACAGGACAGTGAGACTCTGTGTTACTGAGTATTGGTGTTTATAGGACAGTGAGACTCTGTGTTACTGAGTATTGGTGTTTGTAGGACAGTGAGACTCTGTGTTACTGAGTATTGGGATTTGCAGGACAGTGAGACTCTGTGTTACTGAGTATTGGTGTTTATAGGACAGTGAGACTCTGTGTTACTGAGTATTGGTGTTTACAGGACACTGAGACTCTGTGTTACTGAGTATTGGTGTTTATAGGACAGTGAGACTCTGTGTTACTGAGTATTGGTGCTAACAGGACAGTGAGACTCTGTGTTACTGAGTATTGGTGTTTATAGGACAGTGAGACTCTGTGTTACTGAGTATTGGTGTTTATAGGACAGTGAGACTCTGTGTTACTGAGTATTGGTGTTTATAGGACAGTGAGACTCTGTGTTACTGAGTATTGGTGTTTATAGGACAGTGAGACTCTGTGTTACTGAGTATTGGTGTTTATAGGACAGTGAGACTCTGTGTTACTGAGTATTGGTGTTTATAGGACAGTGAGACTCTGTGTTACTGAGTATTGGTGTTTATAGGACAGTGAGATTCTGTGTTACTGAGTATTGGGGTTTACAGGACAGTGAGACTCTGTGTTACTGAGTATTGGTGTTTATAGGACAGGGAGACTCTGTGTTACTGAGTATTGGGGTTTATAGGACAGTGAGACTCTGTGTTACTGAGTATTGGTGTTTATCGGACAGTGAGACTCTGTGTTTCTGAGTATTGGGGTTTATAGGACAGTGAGACTCTGTGTTACTGAGTATTGGTGTTTATCGGACAGTGAGACTCTGTGTTTCTGAGTATTGGGGTTTATAGGACAGTGAGACTCTGTGTAACTGAGTATTGGGGTTTATAGGACAGTGAGACTCTGTGTTACTGAGTATTGGGGTTTACAGGACAGTGAGACTCTGTGTTACTGAGTATTGGTGTTTACTGGAAAGTGAGACTCTGTGTTACTGAGTATTGGTGTTTATAGGACAGTGAGACTCTGTGTTACTGAGTATTGGTGTTTATAGGACAGTAAGACTCTGTTACTGAGTATTGGTGTTTACAGGTCAGTGAGACTCTGTGTTACTGAGTATTGGTGTTTACAGGACAGTGAGACTCTGTGTTACTGAGTATTGGTGTTTATAGGACAGTGAGACTCTGTGTTACTGAGTATTGGGGTTTACAGGACAGTGAGACTCTGTGTTACTGAGTATTGGTGTTTATAGGACAGTGAGACTCTGTGTAACTGAGTATTGGTGTTTATAGGACAGTGAGACTCTGTGTTACTGAGTATTGGTGTTTACAGGACAGTGAGACTCTGTGTTACTGAGTATTGGGGTTCATAGGACAGTGAGACTCTGTGTTACTGAGTATTGGTGTTTATAGGACAGTGAGACTCTGTGTTACTGAGTATTGGGGTTCATAGGACAGTGAGACTCTGTGTTACTGAGTATTGGTGTTTACAGGACAGTGAGACTCTGTGTTACTGAGTATTGGTGTTTATAGGACAGTGAGACTCTGTGTTACTGAGTATTGGGGTTCATAGGACAGTGAGACTCTGTGTTACTGAGTATTGGTGTTTACAGGACAGTGAGACTCTGAGTTACTGAGTATTGGTGTTTACAGGACAGTGAGACTCTGTGTTACTGAGTATTGGTGTTTACAGGACAGTGAGACTCTGTTACTGAGGATTGGTGTTTACAGGACAGTGAGACTCTGTGTTACTGAGTATTGGTGTTTATAGGACAGTGAGACTCTGTGTAACTGAGTATTGGAGTTTATAGGACAGTGAGACTCTGTGTTACTGAGTGTTGGGGTTTACAGGACAGTGAGACTCTGTGTTACTGAGTATTGGTGTTTATAGGACAGTGAGACTCTGTGTTACTGAGTATTGGTGTTTGTAGGACAGTGAGACTCTGTGTTACTGAGTATTGGGATTTGCAGGACAGTGAGACTCTGTGTTACTGAGTATTGGTGTTTATAGGACAGTGAGACTCTGTGTTACTGAGTATTGGTGTTTATCGGACAGTGAGACTCTGTGTTACTGAGTATTGGTGTTTACAGGACAGTGAGACTCTGTGTTACTGAGTATTGGTGTTTATCGGACAGTGAGACTCTGTGTTACTGAGTATTGGTGTTTATAGGACAGTGAGACTCTGTGTTACTGAGTATTGGTGTTTACAGGACACTGAGACTCTGTGTTACTGAGTATTGGTGTTTATAGGACAGTGAGACTCTGTGTTACTGAGTATTGGTGTTTACAGGACAGTGAGACTCTGTGTTACTGAGTATTGGTGTTTATAGGACAGTGAGACTCTGTGTTACTGAGTATTGGTGTTTATAGGACAGTGAGACTCTGTGTTACTGAGTATTGGTGTTTATAGGACAGTGAGACTCTGTGTTACTGAGTATTGGTGTTTATAGGACAGTGAGACTCTGTGTTACTGAGTATTGGTGTTTATAGGACAGTGAGACTCTGTGTTACTGAGTATTGGTGTTTATAGGACAGTGAGACTCTGTGTTACTGAGTATTGGTGTTTACAGGACAGTGAGACTCTGTGTTACTGAGTATTGGTGTTTATCGGACAGTGAGACTCTGTGTTACTGAGTATTGGTGTTTATCGGACAGTGAGACTCTGTGTTTCTGAGTATTGGGGTTTATAGGACAGTGAGACTCTGTGTTACTGAGTATTGGGGTTTATAGGACAGTGAGACTCTGTGTTACTGAGTATTGGTGTTTATCGGACAGTGAGACTCTGTGTTTCTGAGTATTGGGGTTTATAGGACAGTGAGACTCTGTGTTACTGAGTATTGGTGTTTATAGGACAGTGAGACTCTGTGTTACTGAGTATTGGTGTTTGTAGGACAGTGAGACTCTGTGTTACTGAGTATTGGTGTTTATAGGACAGTGAGACTCTGTGTTACTGAGTATTGGTGTTTATAGGACAGTGAGACTCTGTGTAACTGAGTATTGGTGTTTATAGGACAGTGAGACTCTGTGTTACTGAGTATTGGTGTTTATAGGACAGTGAGACTCTGTGTAACTGAGTATTGGTGTTTATAGGACAGTGAGACTCTGTGTTACTGAGTATTGGGGTTTACAGGACAGTGAGACTCTGTGTTACTGAGTATTGGGATTTGCAGGACAGTGAGACTCTGTGTTACTGAGTATTGGTGTTTATAGGACAGTGAGACTCTGTGTTACTGAGTATTGGTGTTTACAGGACAGTGAGACTCTGTGTTACTGAGTATTGGTGTTTACAGGACAGTGAGACTCTGTGTTACTGAGTATTGGTGTTTTTAGGACAGTGAGACTCTGTGTTACTGAGTATTGGTGTTTATAGGACAGTGAGACTCTGTGTTACTGAGTATTGGTGTTTATAGGACAGTGAGACTCTGTGTTACTGAGTATTGGTGTTTATAGGACAGTGAGACTCTGTGTTACTGAGTATTGGTGTTTACAGGACAGTGAGGCTCTGTGTTACTGAGTATTGGTGTTTATAGGACAGTGAGACTCTGTGTTACTGAGTATTGTGGTTTGCAGGACAGTGAGACTCTGTGTTACTGAGTATTGGTGTTTATAGGACAGTGAGATCTGTGTTACTGAGTATTGGTGTTTGCAGGACAGTGAGACTCTGTGTTACTGAGTATTGTGGTTTACAGGACATTGAGACTCTATGTTACTGAGTATTGTGGTTTACAGGACAGTGAGACTCTGTGTTACTGAGTATTGGGTTTTACAGGACAGTGAGACTCTGTGTTACTGAGTATTGGGGTTTACAGGACAGTGAGACTCTGTTACTGAGTATTGGAGTTTCAAGGACAGTGAGACTCTGTGTTACTGAGTATTGGTGGTTTTCGGACAGTGAGATTCTGTGTTACTGATTATTGGGGTTTACAGGACAGTGAGACTCTGTTACTGAGTATTGGGTTTTGCAGGACAGTGAGACTCTGTGTTACTGAGTATTGGGGTTTACAGGACAGTGAGACTCTGTTACTGAGTATTGGGGTTTCAAGGACACTGAGACTCTGCGTTACTGAGTATTGGGTTTTACAGGACAGTGAGTCTCTGTTACTGAGTATTGGGGTTTCAAGGACAGTGTGACTCTGTGTTACTGAGTATTGGGGTTTACAGGACAGTGAGACTCTGTGTTACTGAGTATTGGGGTTTCTCGGACAGTGAGACTCTGTGTTACTGAGTATTAGGTTTTATAGGACAGTGAGACTCTGTGTTACTGAGTATAGGTGTTTAGAGGACAGTGAGACTCTGTGTTACTGAGTATTGGGGTTTATAGGACAGTGAGACTCTGTGTTACTGAGTGTTGGTGTTTATAGGACAGTGAGACTCTGTTACTGAGTATTCGTGTTTATAGGACAGTGAGACTCTGTGTTACTGAGTATTGGTGTTTATTGGACAGTGAGACTCTGTGTTACTGAGTATTGGTGTTTATAGGACAGTGAGACTCTGTGTTACTGAGTATTGGTGTTTATAGGACAGTGAGACTCTGTGTTACTGAGTATTGGTGTTTACAGGACAGTGAGACTCTGTGTTACTGAGTATTGGTGTTTATAGGACAGTAAGACTCTGTTACTGAGTATTGGTGTTTACAGGTCAGTGAGACTCTGTGTTACTGAGTATTGGTGTTTACAGGACAGTGAGACTCTGTGTTACTGAGTATTGGTGTTTATAGGACAGTGAGACTCTGTGTTACTGAGTATTGGGGTTTACAGGACAGTGAGACTCTGTGTTACTGAGTATTGGTGTTTATAGGACAGTGAGACTCTGTGTAACTGAGTATTGGTGTTTATAGGACAGTGAGACTCTGTGTTACTGAGTATTGGTGTTTACAGGACAGTGAGACTCTGTGTTACTGAGTATTGGGGTTCATAGGACAGTGAGACTCTGTGTTACTGAGTATTGGTGTTTATAGGACAGTGAGACTCTGTGTTACTGAGTATTGGGGTTCATAGGACAGTGAGACTCTGTGTTACTGAGTATTGGTGTTTACAGGACAGTGAGACTCTGTGTTACTGAGTATTGGTGTTTATAGGACAGTGAGACTCTGTGTTACTGAGTATTGGGGTTCATAGGACAGTGAGACTCTGTGTTACTGAGTATTGGTGTTTACAGGACAGTGAGACTCTGAGTTACTGAGTATTGGTGTTTACAGGACAGTGAGACTCTGTGTTACTGAGTATTGGTGTTTACAGGACAGTGAGACTCTGTTACTGAGGATTGGTGTTTACAGGACAGTGAGACTCTGTGTTACTGAGTATTGGTGTTTATAGGACAGTGAGACTCTGTGTAACTGAGTATTGGAGTTTATAGGACAGTGAGACTCTGTGTTACTGAGTGTTGGGGTTTACAGGACAGTGAGACTCTGTGTTACTGAGTATTGGTGTTTATAGGACAGTGAGACTCTGTGTTACTGAGTATTGGTGTTTGTAGGACAGTGAGACTCTGTGTTACTGAGTATTGGGATTTGCAGGACAGTGAGACTCTGTGTTACTGAGTATTGGTGTTTATAGGACAGTGAGACTCTGTGTTACTGAGTATTGGTGTTTATCGGACAGTGAGACTCTGTGTTACTGAGTATTGGTGTTTACAGGACAGTGAGACTCTGTGTTACTGAGTATTGGTGTTTATCGGACAGTGAGACTCTGTGTTACTGAGTATTGGTGTTTATAGGACAGTGAGACTCTGTGTTACTGAGTATTGGTGTTTACAGGACACTGAGACTCTGTGTTACTGAGTATTGGTGTTTATAGGACAGTGAGACTCTGTGTTACTGAGTATTGGTGTTTACAGGACAGTGAGACTCTGTGTTACTGAGTATTGGTGTTTATAGGACAGTGAGACTCTGTGTTACTGAGTATTGGTGTTTATAGGACAGTGAGACTCTGTGTTACTGAGTATTGGTGTTTATAGGACAGTGAGACTCTGTGTTACTGAGTATTGGTGTTTATAGGACAGTGAGACTCTGTGTTACTGAGTATTGGTGTTTATAGGACAGTGAGACTCTGTGTTACTGAGTATTGGTGTTTATAGGACAGTGAGACTCTGTGTTACTGAGTATTGGTGTTTACAGGACAGTGAGACTCTGTGTTACTGAGTATTGGTGTTTATCGGACAGTGAGACTCTGTGTTACTGAGTATTGGTGTTTATCGGACAGTGAGACTCTGTGTTTCTGAGTATTGGGGTTTATAGGACAGTAAGACTCTGTTACTGAGTATTGGTGTTTACAGGTCAGTGAGACTCTGTGTTACTGAGTATTGGTGTTTACAGGACAGTGAGACTCTGTGTTACTGAGTATTGGTGTTTATAGGACAGTGAGACTCTGTGTTACTGAGTATTGGGGTTTACAGGACAGTGAGACTCTGTGTTACTGAGTATTGGTGTTTATAGGACAGTGAGACTCTGTGTAACTGAGTATTGGTGTTTATAGGACAGTGAGACTCTGTGTTACTGAGTATTGGTGTTTACAGGACAGTGAGACTCTGTGTTACTGAGTATTGGGGTTCATAGGACAGTGAGACTCTGTGTTACTGAGTATTGGTGTTTATAGGACAGTGAGACTCTGTGTTACTGAGTATTGGGGTTCATAGGACAGTGAGACTCTGTGTTACTGAGTATTGGTGTTTACAGGACAGTGAGACTCTGTGTTACTGAGTATTGGTGTTTATAGGACAGTGAGACTCTGTGTTACTGAGTATTGGGGTTCATAGGACAGTGAGACTCTGTGTTACTGAGTATTGGTGTTTACAGGACAGTGAGACTCTGAGTTACTGAGTATTGGTGTTTACAGGACAGTGAGACTCTGTGTTACTGAGTATTGGTGTTTACAGGACAGTGAGACTCTGTTACTGAGGATTGGTGTTTACAGGACAGTGAGACTCTGTGTTACTGAGTATTGGTGTTTATAGGACAGTGAGACTCTGTGTAACTGAGTATTGGAGTTTATAGGACAGTGAGACTCTGTGTTACTGAGTGTTGGGGTTTACAGGACAGTGAGACTCTGTGTTACTGAGTATTGGTGTTTATAGGACAGTGAGACTCTGTGTTACTGAGTATTGGTGTTTGTAGGACAGTGAGACTCTGTGTTACTGAGTATTGGGATTTGCAGGACAGTGAGACTCTGTGTTACTGAGTATTGGTGTTTATAGGACAGTGAGACTCTGTGTTACTGAGTATTGGTGTTTATCGGACAGTGAGACTCTGTGTTACTGAGTATTGGTGTTTACAGGACAGTGAGACTCTGTGTTACTGAGTATTGGTGTTTATCGGACAGTGAGACTCTGTGTTACTGAGTATTGGTGTTTATAGGACAGTGAGACTCTGTGTTACTGAGTATTGGTGTTTACAGGACACTGAGACTCTGTGTTACTGAGTATTGGTGTTTATAGGACAGTGAGACTCTGTGTTACTGAGTATTGGTGTTTACAGGACAGTGAGACTCTGTGTTACTGAGTATTGGTGTTTATAGGACAGTGAGACTCTGTGTTACTGAGTATTGGTGTTTATAGGACAGTGAGACTCTGTGTTACTGAGTATTGGTGTTTATAGGACAGTGAGACTCTGTGTTACTGAGTATTGGTGTTTATAGGACAGTGAGACTCTGTGTTACTGAGTATTGGTGTTTATAGGACAGTGAGACTCTGTGTTACTGAGTATTGGTGTTTATAGGACAGTGAGACTCTGTGTTACTGAGTATTGGTGTTTACAGGACAGTGAGACTCTGTGTTACTGAGTATTGGTGTTTATCGGACAGTGAGACTCTGTGTTACTGAGTATTGGTGTTTATCGGACAGTGAGACTCTGTGTTTCTGAGTATTGGGGTTTATAGGACAGTGAGACTCTGTGTTACTGAGTATTGGGGTTTATAGGACAGTGAGACTCTGTGTTACTGAGTATTGGTGTTTATCGGACAGTGAGACTCTGTGTTTCTGAGTATTGGGGTTTATAGGACAGTGAGACTCTGTGTTACTGAGTATTGGTGTTTATAGGACAGTGAGACTCTGTGTTACTGAGTATTGGTGTTTGTAGGACAGTGAGACTCTGTGTTACTGAGTATTGGTGTTTATAGGACAGTGAGACTCTGTGTTACTGAGTATTGGTGTTTATAGGACAGTGAGACTCTGTGTAACTGAGTATTGGTGTTTATAGGACAGTGAGACTCTGTGTTACTGAGTATTGGTGTTTATAGGACAGTGAGACTCTGTGTAACTGAGTATTGGTGTTTATAGGACAGTGAGACTCTGTGTTACTGAGTATTGGGGTTTACAGGACAGTGAGACTCTGTGTTACTGAGTATTGGGATTTGCAGGACAGTGAGACTCTGTGTTACTGAGTATTGGTGTTTATAGGACAGTGAGACTCTGTGTTACTGAGTATTGGTGTTTACAGGACAGTGAGACTCTGTGTTACTGAGTATTGGTGTTTACAGGACAGTGAGACTCTGTGTTACTGAGTATTGGTGTTTATAGGACAGTGAGACTCTGTGTTACTGAGTATTGGTGTTTATAGGACAGTGAGACTCTGTGTTACTGAGTATTGGTGTTTATAGGACAGTGAGACTCTGTGTTACTGAGTATTGGTGTTTATAGGACAGTGAGACTCTGTGTTACTGAGTATTGGTGTTTACAGGACAGTGAGGCTCTGTGTTACTGAGTATTGGTGTTTATAGGACAGTGAGACTCTGTGTTACTGAGTATTGTGGTTTGCAGGACAGTGAGACTCTGTGTTACTGAGTATTGGTGTTTATAGGACAGTGAGATCTGTGTTACTGAGTATTGGTGTTTGCAGGACAGTGAGACTCTGTGTTACTGAGTATTGTGGTTTACAGGACATTGAGACTCTATGTTACTGAGTATTGTGGTTTACAGGACAGTGAGACTCTGTGTTACTGAGTATTGGGTTTTACAGGACAGTGAGACTCTGTGTTACTGAGTATTGGGGTTTACAGGACAGTGAGACTCTGTTACAAAAACAAGAAATGCTGGATTCACTCAGCAGGTCTGGCAGCATCTGTGGAAAGAGAAGCAGAGTTAACGTTTCGGGTCAGTGACCCTTCTTCGGAACTGACAAATATTAGAAAAGTCACAGATTATAAACAAGTGAGGTGGGGGTTGGGCAAGAGATAACAAAGGAGAAGGTGCAGATTGGACCAGGCCACATAGCTGACCAAAAGGTCATGGAGCAAAGGCAAACAATATGTTAATGGTGTGTTGAAAGACAAAGCATTAGTACAGATTAGGTGTGAATATACTGAATATTGAACATCAGCAAGTGCAAACCTGAAGAAAAACAACCTGAAAAAAACAGTGGGTGAGCAAACTGAACAAACTAAGATGAACTGAAATAAATACAAAAAAAGATTGTAAAAAATGTAAAAAGGAATGCCAAAAAAAAAAAAAAAAGGGAAGAAAAAATAACTAAAAATGAAAGTAAAGTGGGGGGCTGTCATGCTCTGAAATTATTGAACTCAATGTTCAGACCGGCAGGCTGTAATGTGCCTAATCGGTAGATGAGATGCTGTTCCTCGAGCTTGCGTTGATGTTCACTGGAACACTGCAGCAATCCCAGGACAGAGATGTGAGCATGAGAGCAGGGGGGAGTGTTGAAATGGCAAGCAACCGGAAGCTCAGGGTCCTGCTTGCGGACTGAGCGGGAGACTCTGTTACTGAGTATTGGAGTTTCAAGGACAGTGAGACTCTGTGTTACTGAGTATTGGTTGTTTTCGGACAGTGAGATTCTGTGTTACTGATTATTGGGGTTTACAGGACAGTGAGACTCTGTTACTGAGTATTGGGTTTTGCAGGACAGTGAGACTCTGTGTTACTGAGTATTGGGGTTTACAGGACAGTGAGACTCTGTTACTGAGTATTGGGGTTTCAAGGACACTGAGACTCTGCGTTACTGAGTATTGGGTTTTACAGGACAGTGAGTCTCTGTTACTGAGTATTGGGGTTTCAAGGACAGTGTGACTCTGTGTTACTGAGTATTGGGGTTTACAGGACAGTGAGACTCTGTGTTACTGAGTATTGGGGTTTCTCGGACAGTGAGACTCTGTGTTACTGAGTATTAGGTTTTATAGGACAGTGAGACTCTGTGTTACTGAGTATAGGTGTTTAGAGGACAGTGAGACTCTGTGTTACTGAGTATTGGGGTTTATAGGACAGTGAGACTCTGTGTTACTGAGTGTTGGTGTTTGCAGGACAGTGAGACACTGTGGTACTGAGTATTGGTGTTTATAGGACAGTGAGACTCTGTTACTGAGTATTCGTGTTTATAGGACAGTGAGACTCTGTGTTACTGAGTATTGGTGTTTATTGGACAGTGAGACTCTGTGTTACTGAGTATTGGTGTTTATAGGACAGTGAGACTCTGTGTTACTGAGTATTGGTGTTTAGAGGACAGTGAGACTCTGTGTTACTGAGTATTGGTGTTTACCGGACAGTGAGACTCTGTGTTACTGAGTATTGGTGTTCATAGGACAGTGAGACTCTGTGTTACTGAGTATTGGTGTTTATAGGACAGTGAGACTCTGTGTTACTGAGTATTGGGGTTTATAGGACAGTGAGACTCTGTGTTACTGAGTATTGGTGTTTATAGGACAGTGAGACTCTGTGTTACTGAGTATTGGTGTTTATAGGACAGTGAGACTCTGTGTTACTGAGTATTGGTGTTTATAGGACAGTGAGACTCTGTGTTACTGAGTATTGGTGTTTATAGGACAGTGAGACTCTGTGTTACTGAGTATTGGTGTTTACAGGACAGTGAGACTCTGTGTTACTGAGTATTGGTGTTTGTAGGACAGTGGGACTCTGTGTTACTGAGTATTGGTGTTTACAGGACAGTGAGACTCTGTGTTACTGAGTATTGGGGTTGAAAGGACAGTGAGACTCTGTGTTACTGAGTATTGGTGTTTACAGGACAGTGAGACTCTGTGTTACTGAGTATTGGTGTTTATAGGACAGTGAGACTCTGTGTTACTGAGTATTGGTGTTTATAGGACAGTGAGACTCTGTGTTACTGAGTATTGGTGTTTATAGGACAGTGAGACTCTGTGTTACTGAGTATTGGTGTTTATAGGACAGTGAGACTCTGTGTTATTGAGTATTGGTGTTTATAGGACAGTAAGACTCTGTTACTGAGTATTGGTGTTTACAGGACAGTGAGACTCTGTGTTACTGAGTATTGGTGTTTACAGGACAGTGAGACTCTGTATTACTGAGTATTGGGGTTCATAGGACAGTGAGACTCTGTGTTACTGAGTATTGGTGTTTATAGGACAGTGAGACTCTGTGTTACTGAGTATTGGTGTTTATAGGACAGTGAGACTCTGTGTTACTGAGTATTGGTGTTTATAGGACAGTGAGACTCTGTGTTACTGAGTATTGGTGTTTATAGGACAGTGAGACTCTGTGTTATTGAGTATTGGTGTTTATAGGACAGTGAGACTCTGTGTTACTGAGTATTGGTGTTTACAGGACAGTGAGACTCTGTGTTACTGAGTATTGGGGTTCATAGGACAGTGAGACTCTGTGTTACTGAGTATTGGTGTTTATAGGACAGTGAGACTCTGTGTTATTGAGTATTGGTGTTTATAGGACAGTGAGACTCTGTGTTACTGAGTATTGGTGTTTACAGGACAGTGAGACTCTGTGTTACTGAGTATTGGGGTTCATAGGACAGTGAGACTCTGTGTTACTGAGTATTGGTGTTTACAGGACAGTGAGACTCTGTGTTACTGAGTATTGGTGTTTATAGGACAGTGAGACTCTGTGTTACTGAGTATTGGTGTTTATAGGACAGTGAGACTCTGTGTTACTGAGTATTGGTGTTTACAGGACAGTGAGATTCTGTGTTACTGAGTATTGGTGTTTATAGGACAGTGAGACTGTGTTACTGAGTATTCGTGTTTATAGGACAGTGAGACTCTGTGTTACTGAGTATTGGTGTTTATAGGACAGAGAGACTCTGTGTTACTGAATATTGGTGTTTACAGGACAGTGAGATTCTGTGTTACTGAGTATTGGTGTTTATAGGACAGTGAGACTCTGTGTTACTGAGTATTGGGGTTTATAGGACAGTGAGACTCTGTGTTACTGAGTATTGGTGTTTATCGGACAGTGAGACTCTGTGTTACTGAATATTGGTGTTTACAGGACAGTGAGACTCTGTGTTACTGAGTATTGGGGTTTATAGGACAGTGAGACTCTGTGTTACTGAGTATTGGGGTTTACCGGACAGTGAGACTCTGTGTTACTGAGTATTGGTGTTTACAGGACAGTGAGACTCTGTGTTACTGAGTATTGGGGTTTACAGGACAGTGAGACTCTGTGTTACTGAGTATTGGTGTTTACAGGACAGTGAGACTCTGTGTTACTGAGTATTGGTGTTTATAGGACAGTGAGACTCTGTGTTACTGAGTATTGGGGTTTACAGGACAGTGAGACTCTGTGTTACTGAGTATTGGGGTTTATAGGACAGTGAGACTCTGTGTTACTGAGTATTGGAGTTTATAGGACAGTGAGACTCTGTGTTACTGAGTATTGGGGTTTACAGGACAGTGAGACTCTGTGTTACTGAGTATTGGTGTTTATAGGACAGTGAGACTCTGTGTTACTGAGTATTGGTGTTTGTAGGACAGTGAGACTCTGTGTTACTGAGTATTGGTGTTTATAGGAGAGTGAGACTCTGTGTAACTGAGTATTGGGGTTTATAGGACAGTGAGACTCTGTGTTACTGAGTATTGGGGTTTACAGGACAGTGAGACTCTGTGTTACTGAGTATTGGTGTTTATAGGACAGTGAGACTCTGTGTTACTGAGTATTGGTGTTTACTGGACAGTGAGACTCTGTGTTACTGAGTATTGGTGTTTATAGGACAGTGAGACTCTGTGTTACTGAGTATTGGGGTTTACAGGACAGTGAGACTCTGTGTTACTGAGTATTGGGGTTTACAGGACAGTGAGACTCTGTGTTACTGAGTATTGGTGTTTATAGGACAGTGAGACTCTGTGTTACTGAGTATTGGGGTTTACAGGACAGTGAGACTCTGTGTTACTGAGTATTGGTGTTTATAGGACAGTGAGACTCTGTGTTACTGAGTATTGGTGTTAACAGGACAGTGAGACTCTGTGTTACTGAGTATTGGTGTTTACTGGACAGTGAGACTCTGTGTTACTGAGTATTGGTGTTGATAGGACAGTGAGACTCTGTGTTACTGAGTATTGGTGTTTATAGGACAGTGAGACTCTGTGTTACTGAGTATTGGTGTTTATAGGACAGTGAGACTCTGTGTTACTGAGTATTGGTGTTTATCGGACAGTGAGACTCTGTGTTACTGAGTATTGGTGTTTACTGGACAGTGAGACTCTGTGTTACTGAGTATTGGTGTTGATAGGACAGTGAGACTCTGTGTTACTGAGTATTGGGGTTTACAGGACAGTGAGACTCTGTGTTACTGAGTATTGGTGTTTATAGGACAGTGAGACTCTGTGTTACTGAGTATTGGTGTTTACTGGACAGTGAGACTCTGTGTTACTGAGTATTGGTGATGATAGGACAGTGAGACTCTGTGTTACTGAGTATTGGTGTTTACAGGACAGTGAGACTCTGTGTTACTGAGTATTGGTGTTTATAGGACAGTGAGATCTGTGTTACTGAGTATTGGTGTTTGCAGGACAGTGAGACTCTGTGTTACTGAGTATTGTGGTTTACAGGACAGTGAGACTCTGTGTTACTGAGTATTGGGTTTTACAGGACAGTGAGACTCTGTGTTACTGAGTATTGTGGTTTGCAGGACAGTGAGACTCTGTGTTACTGAGTATTGGTGTTTATCGGACAGTGAGACTCTGTGTTACTGAGTATTGGTGTTTACTGGACAGTGAGACTCTGTGTTACTGAGTATTGGTGTTGATAGGACAGTGAGACTCTGTGTTACTGAGTATTGGTGTTTATAGGACAGTGAGACTCTGTGTTACTGAGTATTGGGGTTTACAGGACAGTGAGACTCTGTGTTACTGAGTATTGGTGTTTATAGGACAGTGAGACTCTGTGTTACTGAGTATTGGTGTTTGTAGGACAGTGAGACTCTGTTACTGAGTATTGGTGTTTATAGGACAGTGAGACTCTGTGTAACTGAGTATTGGGGTTTATAGGACAGTGAGACTCTGTGTTACTGAGTATTGGGGTTTACAGGACAGTGAGACTCTGTGTTACTGAGTATTGGTGTTTATAGGACAGTGAGACTCTGTGTTACTGAGTATTGGTGTTTACTGGACAGTGAGACTCTGTGTTACTGAGTATTGGTGTTTATAGGACAGTGAGACTCTGTGTTACTGAGTATTGGTGTTTACAGGACAGTGAGACTCTGTGTTACTGAGTATTGGTGTTTGTAGGACAGTGGGACTCTGTGTTACTGAGTATTGGTGTTTACAGGACAGTGAGACTCTGTGTTACTGAGTATTGGGGTTCATAGGACAGTGAGACTCTGTGTTACTGAGTATTGGTGTTTATAGGACAGTGAGACTCTGTGTTATTGAGTATTGGTGTTTATAGGACAGTGAGACTCTGTGTTACTGAGTATTGGTGTTTACAGGACAGTGAGACTCTGTGTTACTGAGTATTGGGGTTCATAGGACAGTGAGACTCTGTGTTACTGAGTATTGGTGTTTACAGGACAGTGAGACTCTGTGTTACTGAGTATTGGTGTTTATAGGACAGTGAGACTCTGTGTTACTGAGTATTGGTGTTTATAGGACAGTGAGACTCTGTGTTACTGAGTATTGGTGTTTACAGGACAGTGAGATTCTGTGTTACTGAGTATTGGTGTTTATAGGACAGTGAGACTGTGTTACTGAGTATTGGTGTTTATAGGACAGTGAGACTCTGTGTTACTGAGTATTGGTGTTTATAGGACAGAGAGACTCTGTGTTACTGAGTATTGGTGTTTATAGGACAGTGAGACTCTATGTTACTGAGTATTGGTGTTTATAGGACAGTGAGACTCTGTGTTACTGAGTATTGTGGTTTGCAGGACAGTGAGACTCTGTGTTACTGAGTATTGGTGTTTATCGGACAGTGAGACTCTGTGTTACTGAGTATTGGTGTTTACTGGACAGTGAGACTCTGTGTTACTGAGTATTGGTGTTGATAGGACAGTGAGACTCTGTGTTACTGAGTATTGGGGTTTACAGGACAGTGAGACTCTGTGTTACTGAGTATTGGTGTTTATAGGACAGTGAGACTCTGTGTTACTGAGTATTGGTGTTTACTGGACAGTGAGACTCTGTGTTACTGAGTATTGGGGTTTATAGGACAGTGAGACTCTGTTACTGAGTATTGGGGTTTACAGGACAGTGAGACTCTATGTTACTGAGTATTGGTGTTTATAGGACAGTGAGACTCTGTTACTGAGTATTGTGGTTTGCAGGACAGTGAGACTCTGTGTTACTGAGTATTGGTGTTTATAGGACAGTGAGACTCTGTGTTACTGAGTATTGGGGTTTACAGGACAGTGAGACTCTGTGTTACTGAGTATTGGTGTTTATAGGACAGTGAGATCTGTGTTACTGAGTATTGGTGTTTGCAGGACAGTGAGACTCTGTGTTACTGAGTATTGTGGTTTACAGGACAGTGAGACTCTGTGTTACTGAGTATTGGGTTTTACAGGACAGTGAGACTCTCTGTTACTGAGTATTGTGGTTTGCAGGACAGTGAGACTCTGTGTTACTGAGTATTGGTGTTTATAGGACAGTGAGACTCTGTGTTACTGAGTATTGGGGTTTACAGGACAGTGAGACTCTG
Organism: Heterodontus francisci; assembly: GCF_036365525.1. Lineage (NCBI taxonomy): Eukaryota > Metazoa > Chordata > Chondrichthyes > Heterodontiformes > Heterodontidae > Heterodontus > Heterodontus francisci. The sequence continues at coordinate 686,110 of NW_027141767.1, read as the reverse complement.
TGTTACTGAGTATTGGTGTTTATAGGACATTGAGATCTGTGTTACTGAGTATTGGTGTTTGCAGGACAGTGAGACTCTGTGTTACTGAGTATTGTGGTTTACAGGACAGTGAGACTCTGTGTTACTGAGTATTGGGTTTTACAGGACAGTGAGACTCTGTGTTACTGAGTATTGTGGTTTGCAGGACAGTGAGACTCTGTGTTACTGAGTATTGGTGTTTACCGGACAGTGAGACTCTGTGTTACTGAGTATTGGGGTTTACAGGACAGTGAGACTCTGTGTTACTGAGTATTGGTGTTTATAGGACAGTGAGATCTGTGTTACTGAGTATTGGTGTTTGCAGGACAGTGAGACTCTGTGTTACTGAGTATTGTGGTTTACAGGACAGTGAGACTCTGTGTTACTGAGTTTTGGGTTTTACAGGACAGTGAGACTCTGTGTTACTGAGTATTGGTGTTTATAGGACAGTGAGACTCTGTGTTACTGAGTATTGTGGTTTGCAGGACAGTGAGACTCTGTGTTACTGAGTATTGTGGTTTGCAGGACAGTGAGACTCTGTGTTACTGAGTATTGGGGTTTACAGGACAGTGAGACTCTGTGTTACTGAGTATTGGTGTTTATAGGACAGTGAGATCTGTGTTACTGAGTATTGGTGTTTGCAGGACAGTGAGGCTCTGTGTTACTGAGTATTGTGGTTTACAGGACAGTGAGACTCTGTGTTACTGAGTATTGGGTTTTACAGGACAGTGAGACTCTGTGTTACTGAGTATTGGGGTTTACAGGACAGTGAGACTCTGTGTTACTGAGTATTGGGTTTTACAGGACAGTGAGTCTCTGTTACTGAGTATTGGTGTTTACAGGACAGTGAGACTCTGTGTTACTGAGTATTGGTGTTTACAGGACAGTGAGACTCTGTGTTACTGAGTATTGGTGTTTGTAGGACAGTGGGACTCTGTGTTACTGAGTATTGGTGTTTATAGGACAGTGAGACTCTGTGTTACTGAGTATTGGTGTTTATAGGACAGTGAGACTCTGTGTTACTGAGTATTGGTGTTTATAGGACAGTGAGACTCTGTGTTACTGAGTATTGGTGTTTATAGGACAGTGAGACTCTGTGTTACTGAGTATTGGTGTTTACAGGACAGTGAGACTCTGTGTTACTGAGTATTGGTGTTTGTAGGACAGTGTGACTCTGTGTTACTGAGTATTGGTGTTTACAGGACAGTGAGACTCTGTGTTACTGAGTATTGGGGTTCATAGGACAGTGAGACTCTGTGTTACTGAGTATTGGTGTTTATAGGACAGTGAGACTCTGTGTTATTGAGTATTGGTGTTTATAGGACAGTGAGACTCTGTGTTACTGAGTATTGGTGTTTACAGGACAGTGAGACTCTGTGTTACTGAGTATTGGGGTTCATAGGACAGTGAGACTCTGTGTTACTGAGTATTGGTGTTTACAGGACAGTGAGACTCTGTGTTACTGAGTATTGGTGTTTATAGGACAGTGAGACTCTGTGTTACTGAGTATTGGTGTTTATAGGACAGTGAGACTCTGTGTTACTGAGTATTGGTGTTTACAGGACAGTGAGATTCTGTGTTACTGAGTATTGGTGTTTATAGGACAGTGAGACTGTGTTACTGAGTATTGGTGTTTATAGGACAGTGAGACTCTGTGTTACTGAGTATTGGTGTTTATAGGACAGAGAGACTCTGTGTTACTGAGTATTGGTGTTTATAGGACAGTGAGACTCTATGTTACTGAGTATTGGTGTTTATAGGACAGTGAGACTCTGTGTTACTGAGTATTGGGGTTTACCGGACAGTGAGACTCTGTGTTACTGAGTATTGGTGTTTATAGGACAGTGAGACTCTGTGTTACTGAGTATTGGTGTTTATCGGACAGTGAGACTCTGTGTTACTGAATATTGGTGTTTACAGGACAGTGAGACTCTGTGTTACTGAGTATTGGGGTTTATAGGACAGTGAGACTCTGTGTTACTGAGTATTGGGGTTTACCGGACAGTGAGACTCTGTGTTACTGAGTATTGGTGTTTACAGGACAGTGAGACTCTGTGTTACTGAGTATTGGGGTTTACAGGACAGTGAGACTCTGTGTTACTGAGTATTGGTGTTTACAGGACAGTGAGACTCTGTGTTACTGAGTATTGGTGTTTATAGGACAGTGAGACTCTGTGTTACTGAGTATTGGGGTTTACAGGACAGTGAGACTCTGTGTTACTGAGTATTGGGGTTTATAGGACAGTGAGACTCTGTGTTACTGAGTATTGGAGTTTATAGGACAGTGAGACTCTGTGTTACTGAGTATTGGTGTTTACAGGACAGTGAGACTCTGTGTTACTGAGTATTGGTGTTTATAGGACAGTGAGACTCTGTGTTACTGAGTATTGGTGTTTGTAGGACAGTGAGACTCTGTGTTACTGAGTATTGGTGTTTATAGGACAGTGAGACTCTGTGTAACTGAGTTTTGGGGTTTACTGGACAGTGAGACTCTGTGTTACTGAGTATTGGGGTTTATAGGACAGTGAGACTCTGTGTTACTGAGTATTGGGGTTTACAGGACAGTGAGACTCTATGTTACTGAGTATTGGTGTTTATAGGACAGTGAGACTCTGTGTTACTGAGTATTGTGGTTTGCAGGACAGTGAGACTCTGTGTTCCTGAGTATTGGTGTTTATAGGACAGTGAGACTCTGTGTTACTGAGTATTGGGGTTTACAGGACAGTGAGACTCTGTGTTACTGAGTATTGGTGTTTATAGGACAGTGAGATCTGTGTTACTGAGTATTGGTGTTTGCAGGACAGTGAGACTCTGTGTTACTGAGTATTGTGGTTTACAGGACAGTGAGACTCTGGGTTACTGAGTATTGGGTTTTACAGGACAGTGAGACTCTGTGTTACTGAGTATTGTGGTTTGCAGGACAGTGAGACTCTGTGTTACTGAGTATTGGTGTTTACCGGACAGTGAGACTCTGTGTTACTGAGTATTGGGGTTTACAGGACAGTGAGACTCTGTGTTACTGAGTATTGGTGTTTATAGGACAGTGAGATCTGTGTTACTGAGTATTGGTGTTTGCAGGACAGTGAGACTCTGTGTTACTGAGTATTGTGGTTTACAGGACAGTGAGACTCTGTGTTACTGAGTTTTGGGTTTTACAGGACAGTGAGACTCTGTGTTACTGAGTATTGGTGTTTATAGGACAGTGAGACTCTGTGTTACTGAGTATTGTGGTTTGCAGGACAGTGAGACTCTGTGTTACTGAGTATTGTGGTTTGCAGGACAGTGAGACTCTGTGTTACTGAGTATTGGGGTTTACAGGACAGTGAGACTCTGTGTTACTGAGTATTGGTGTTTATAGGACAGTGAGATCTGTGTTACTGAGTATTGGTGTTTGCAGGACAGTGAGGCTCTGTGTTACTGAGTATTGTGGTTTACAGGACAGTGAGACTCTGTGTTACTGAGTATTGGGTTTTACAGGACAGTGAGACTCTGTGTTACTGAGTATTGGGGTTTACAGGACAGTGAGACTCTGTGTTACTGAGTATTGGGTTTTACAGGACAGTGAGTCTCTGTTACTGAGTATTGGTGTTTACAGGACAGTGAGACTCTGTGTTACTGAGTATTGGGTTTTACAGGACAGTGAGACTCTGTTACTGAGTATTGGGGTTTCAAGGACACTGAGACTCTGCGTTACTGAGTATTGGGTTTTACAGGACAGTGAGTCTCTGTTACTGAGTATTGGGGTTTCAAGGACAGTGAGACTCTGTGTTACTGAGTATTGGTGTTTATAGGACAGTGAGACTCTGTGTTACTGAGTATTGGTGTTTACAGGACAGTGAGACTCTGTGTTATTGAGTATTGGTGTTTACAGGACAGTGAGACTCTGTGTTACTGAGTATTGGTGTTTACAGGACAGTGAGACTCTGTGTTACTGAGTATTGGTGTTTATCGGACAGTGAGACTCTGTGTTACTGAGTATTGGTGTTTACAGGACAGTGAGACTCTGTGTTATTGAGTATTGGTGTTTACAGGACAGTGAGACTCTGTGTTACTGAGTATTGGGGTTTACAGGACAGTGAGACTCTGTGTTACTGAGTGTTGGTGTTCACAGGACAGTGAGACTCTGTGTTACTGAGTATTGGTGTTTATAGGACAGTGAGACTCTGTGTTATTGAGTATTGGTGTTTACAGGACAGTGAGACTCTGTGTTACTGAGTATTGGTGTTTACAGGACAGTGAGACTCTGTGTTATTGAGTATTGGTGTTTACAGGACAGTGAGACTCTGTGTTACTGAGTATTGGGGTTTACAGGACAGTGAGACTCTGTGTTACTGAGTATTGGGGTTTGCAGGACAGTGAGACTCTGTGTTACTGAGTATTGGGGTTTACAGGACAGTGAGACTCTGTGTTATTGAGTATTGGTGTTTACAGGACAGTGAGACTCTGTGTTACTGAGTATTGGGGTTTACAGGACAGTGAGACTCTGTGTTCCTGAGTATTGGGGTTTACAGGACAGTGAGACTCTGTGTTATTGAGTATTGGTGTTTACAGGACAGTGAGACTCTGTGTTACTGAGTATTGGTGTTTATAGGACAGTGAGACTCTGTGTTATTGAGTATTGGTGTTTATAGGACAGTGAGACTCTGTGTTATTGAGTATTGGTGTTTACAGGACAGTGAGACTCTGTGTTACTGAGTATTGGTGTTTATAGGACAGTGAGACTCTGTGTTATTGAGTATTGGTGTTTACAGGACAGTGAGACTCTGTGTTACTGAGTATTGGGGTTTACAGGACAGTGAGACTCTGTGTTATTGAGTATTGGTGTTTACAGGACAGTGAGACTCTGTGTTACTGAGTATTGGGGTTTACAGGACAGTGAGACTCTGTGTTACTGAGTATTGGTGTTCACAGGACAGTGAGACTCTGTGTTACTGAGTATTGGTGTTTATTGGACAGTGAGACTCTGTGTTACTGAGTATTGGTGTTTACAGGACAGTGAGACTCTGTGTTACTGAGTATTGGGGTTTACAGGACAGTGAGACTCTGTGTTACTGAGTATTGGTGTTTATAGGACAGTGAGACTCTGTGTTACTGAGTATTGGTGTTTATCGGACAGTGAGACTCTGTGTTACTGAGTATTGGTGTTTATAGGACAGTGAGACTCTGTGTTACTGAGTATTGGTATTTACAGGACAGTGAGACTCTGTGTTACTGAGTATTGGTGTTTATCGGACAGTGAGACTCTGTGTTACTGAGTATTGGTGTTTATAGGACAGTGAGACTCTGTGTTACTGAGTATTGGTGTTTATAGGACAGTGAGACTCTGTGTTACTGAGTATTGGTGTTTACAGGACAGTGAGACTCTGTGTTACTGAGTATTGGGGTTTACAGGACAGTGAGACTCTGTGTTACTGAGTATTGGTGTTTACTGGAAAGTGAGACTCTGTGTTACTGAGTATTGGTGTTTATAGGACAGTGAGACTCTGTGTTACTGAGTATTGGTGTTTCTAGGACAGTGAGACTCTGTGTTACTGAGTATTGGGGTTTGCAGGACAGTGAGACTCTGTGTTACTGAGTATTGGTGTTTATAGGACAGTGAGACTCTGTGTTACTGTGTATTGGTGTTTATAGGACAGTGAGACTCTGTGTTACTGAGTATTGGTGTTTCCAGGACAGTGAGACTCTGTGTTACTGCGTACTGGGGTTTATATACAGTGAGAGTCTGTGTTAGTGAGTATTGGTGTTTGCAGGACAGTGAGACTCTGTGTTACTGAGTATTGGTGTTTACAGGACAGTGAGACTCTGTGTTACTGAGTATTGGGGTTTACAGGACAGTGAGACTCTGTGTTATTGAGTATTGGTGTTTATAGGACAGTGAGACTCTGTGTTACTGAGTATTGGGGTTCATAGGACAGTGAGACTCTGTGTTACTGAGTATTGGTGTTTACAGGACAGTGAGACTCTGTGTTACTGAGTATTGGGGTTTATAGGACAGTGAGACTCTGTGTTACTGAGTATTGGGGTTTATAGGACAGTGAGACTCTGTGTTACTGAGTATTGGTGTTTACAGGACAGTGAGATTCTGTGTTACTGAGTATTGGTGTTTATAGGACAGTGAGACTCTGTGTTACTGAGTATTGGGGTTTATAGGACAGAGAGACTCTGTGTTACTGAGTATTGGTGTTTATAGGACAGTGAGACTCTATGTTACTGAGTATTGGTGTTTATAGGACAGTGAGACTCTGTGTTACTGAGTATTGGGGTTTACCGGACAGTGAGACTCTGTGTTACTGAGTATTGGTGTTTATAGGACAGTGAGACTCTGTGTTACTGAGTATTGGTGTTTATCGGACAGTGAGACTCTGTGTTACTGAATATTGGTGTTTACAGGACAGTGAGACTCTGTGTTACTGAGTATTGGGGTTTATAGGACAGTGAGACTCTGTGTTACTGAGTATTGGGGTTTACCGGACAGTGAGACTCTGTGTTACTGAGTATTGGTGTTTACAGGACAGTGAGACTCTGTGTTACTGAGTATTGGGGTTTACAGGACAGTGAGACTCTGTGTTACTGAGTATTGGTGTTTACAGGACAGTGAGACTCTGTGTTACTGAGTATTGGTGTTTATAGGACAGTGAGACTCTGTGTTACTGAGTATTGGGGTTTACAGGACAGTGAGACTCTGTGTTACTGAGTATTGGGGTTTATAGGACAGTGAGACTCTGTGTTACTGAGTATTGGAGTTTATAGGACAGTGAGACTCTGTGTTACTGAGTATTGGGGTTTACAGGACAGTGAGACTCTGTGTTACTGAGTATTGGTGTTTATAGGACAGTGAGACTCTGTGTTACTGAGTATTGGTGTTTATAGGACAGTGAGACTCTGTGTTACTGAGTATTGGTGTTTGCAGGACAGTGAGACTCTGTGTAACTGAGTATTGTGGTTTACAGGACAGTGAGACTCTGTGTTACTGAGTATTGGGTTTTACAGGACAGTGAGACTCTGTGTTACTGAGTATTGTGGTTTGCAGGACAGTGAGACTCTGTGTTACTGAGTATTGGTATTTACCGGACAGTGAGACTCTGTGTTACTGAGTATTGGGGTTTACAGGACAGTGAGACTCTGTGTTACTGAGTATTGGTGTTTATAGGACAGTGAGATCTGTGTTACTGAGTATTGGTGTTTGCAGGACAGTGAGACTCTGTGTTACTGAGTATTGTGGTTTACAGGACAGTGAGACTCTGTGTTACTGAGTTTTGGGTTTTACAGGACAGTGAGACTCTGTGTTACTGAGTATTGGTGTTTATAGGACAGTGAGACTCTGTGTTACTGAGTATTGTGGTTTGCAGGACAGTGAGACTCTGTGTTACTGAGTATTGTGGTTTGCAGGACAGTGAGACTCTGTGTTACTGAGTATTGGGGTTTACAGGACAGTGAGACTCTGTGTTACTGAGTATTGGTGTTTATAGGACAGTGAGATCTGTGTTACTGAGTATTGGTGTTTGCAGGACAGTGAGGCTCTGTGTTACTGAGTATTGTGGTTTACAGGACAGTGAGACTCTGTGTTACTGAGTATTGGGTTTTACAGGACAGTGAGACTCTGTGTTACTGAGTATTGGGGTTTACAGGACAGTGAGACTCTGTGTTACTGAGTATTGGGTTTTACAGGACAGTGAGTCTCTGTTACTGAGTATTGGTGTTTACAGGACAGTGAGACTCTGTGTTACTGAGTATTGGGTTTTACAGGACAGTGAGACTCTGTTACTGAGTATTGGGGTTTCAAGGACACTGAGACTCTGCGTTACTGAGTATTGGGTTTTACAGGACAGTGAGTCTCTGTTACTGAGTATTGGGGTTTCAAGGACAGTGAGACTCTGCGTTACTGAGTATTGGTGTTTATAGGACAGTGAGACTCTGTGTTACTGAGTATTGGTGTTTACAGGACAGTGAGACTCTGTGTTATTGAGTATTGGTGTTTACAGGACAGTGAGACTCTGTGTTACTGAGTATTGGTGTTTACAGGACAGTGAGACTCTGTGTTACTGAGTATTGGTGTTTATCGGACAGTGAGACTCTGTGTTACTGAGTATTGGTGTTTACAGGACAGTGAGACTCTGTGTTATTGAGTATTGGTGTTTACAGGACAGTGAGACTCTGTGTTACTGAGTATTGGGGTTTACAGGACAGTGAGACTCTGTGTTACTGAGTGTTGGTGTTCACAGGACAGTGAGACTCTGTGTTACTGAGTATTGGTGTTTATAGGACAGTGAGACTCTGTGTTATTGAGTATTGGTGTTTACAGGACAGTGAGACTCTGTGTTACTGAGTATTGGTGTTTACAGGACAGTGAGACTCTGTGTTATTGAGTATTGGTGTTTACAGGACAGTGAGACTCTGTGTTACTGAGTATTGGGGTTTACAGGACAGTGAGACTCTGTGTTACTGAGTATTGGGGTTTGCAGGACAGTGAGACTCTGTGTTACTGAGTATTGGGGTTTACAGGACAGTGAGACTCTGTGTTATTGAGTATTGGTGTTTACAGGACAGTGAGACTCTGTGTTACTGAGTATTGGGGTTTACAGGACAGTGAGACTCTGTGTTCCTGAGTATTGGGGTTTACAGGACAGTGAGACTCTGTGTTATTGAGTATTGGTGTTTACAGGACAGTGAGACTCTGTGTTACTGAGTATTGGTGTTTATAGGACAGTGAGACTCTGTGTTATTGAGTATTGGTGTTTATAGGACAGTGAGACTCTGTGTTATTGAGTATTGGTGTTTACAGGACAGTGAGACTCTGTGTTACTGAGTATTGGTGTTTATAGGACAGTGAGACTCTGTGTTACTGAGTATTGGTGTTTATAGGACAGTGAGACTCTGTGTTACTGAGTATTGGGGTTTACAGGACAGTGAGACTCTGTGTTCCTGAGTATTGGTGTTTATAGGACAGTGAGACTCTGTGTTACTGAGTATTGGTGTTTATAGGACAGTGAGACTCTGTGTTACTGAGTATTGGTGTTTATAGGACAGTGAGACTCTGTGTTACTGAGTATTGGGGTTTACAGGACAGTGAGACTCTGTGTTACTGAGTATTGGTGTTTATAGGACAGTGAGACTCTGTGTTACTGAGTATTGGTGTTTATAGGACAGTGAGACTCTGTGTTACTGAGTATTGGGGTTTATAGGACAGTGAGACTCTGTGTTACTGAGTATTGGTGTTTATAGGACAGTGAGACTCTGTGTTACTGAGTATTGGTGTTTACAGGACAGTGAGACTCTGTGTTACTGAGTATTGGTGTTTATAGGACAGTGAGACTCTGTGTTACTGAGTATTGGTGTTTATAGGACAGTGAGACTCTGTGTTACTGAGTATTGGTGTTTATAGGACAGTGAGACTCTGTGTTACTGAGTATTGGTGTTTATAGGACAGTGAGACTCTGTGTTACTGAGTATTGGTGTTTACAGGACAGTGAGACTCTGTGTTACTGAGTATTGGTGTTTCCAGGACAGTGAGACTCTGTGTTACTGAGTATTGGTGTTTACAGGACAGTGAGACTCTGTGTTACTGAGTATTGGTGTTTATAGGACAGTGAGACTCTGTGTTACTGAGTATTGGTGTTTATGGGACAGTGAGACTCTGTGTTATTGAGTATTGGTGTTTATAGGACAGTAAGACTCTGTTACTGAGTATTGGTGTTTACAGGACAGTGAGACTCTGTGTTACTGAGTATTGGTGTTTATAGGACAGTAAGACTCTGTTACTGAGTATTGGTGTTTACAGGACAGTGTGACTGTGTGTTACTGAGTATTGGTGTTTATAGGACAGTGAGACTCTGTGTTACTGAGTATTGGTGTTTATGGGACAGTGAGACTCTGTTACTGAGTATTGGTGTTTATAGGACAGTGAGACTCTGTGTTACTGAGTATTGGGGTTTACAGGACAGTGAGACTCTGTGTTACTGAGTATTGGTGTTTATAGGACAGTGAGACTCTGTGTTACTGAGTATTGGTGTGAACAGGACAGTGAGACTCTGTGTTACTGAGTATTGGTGTTTACTGGACAGTGAGACTCTGTGTTACTGAGTATTGGTGTTGATAGGACAGTGAGACTCTGTGTTACTGAGTATTGGTGTTTATAGGACAGTGAGACTCTGTGTTACTGAGTATTGGTGTTTATCGGACAGTGAGACTCTGTGTTACTGAGTATTGGTGTTTTCTGGACAGTGAGACTCTGTGTTACTGAGTATTGGTGTTGATAGGACAGTGAGACTCTGTGTTACTGAGTATTGGGGTTTACAGGACAGTGAGACTCTGTGTTACTGAGTATTGGTGTTTATAGGACAGTGAGACTCTGTGTTACTGAGTATTGGTGTTTACAGGACAGTGAGACTCTGTGTTACTGAGTATTGGGGTTTACAGGACAGTGAGACTCTGTGTTACTGAGTATTGGTGTTTATAGGACAGTGAGACTCTGTGTTACTGAGTATTGATGTTTATCGGACAGTGAGACTCTGTGTTACTGAGTATTGGTGTTTATAGGACAGTGAGACTCTGTGTTACTGAGTATTGGTATTTACAGGACAGTGAGACTCTGTGTTACTGAGTATTGGTGTTTATCGGACAGTGAGACTCTGTTACTGAGTATTGGTGTTTATAGGACAGTGAGACTCTGTGTTACTGAGTATTGGTGTTTATAGGACAGTGAGACTCTGTGTTACTGAGTATTGGTGTTTACAGGACAGTGAGACTCTGTGTTACTGAGTATTGGGGTTTACAGGACAGTGAGACTCTGTGTTACTGAGTATTGGTGTTTACTGGAAAGTGAGACTCTGTGTTACTGAGTATTGGTGTTTATAGGACAGTGAGACTCTGTGTTACTGAGTATTGGTGTTTCTAGGACAGTGAGACTCTGTGTTACTGAGTATTGGGGTTTGCAGGACAGTGAGACTCTGTGTTACTGAGTATTGGTGTTTATAGGACAGTGAGACTCTGTGTTACTGTGTATTGGTGTTTATAGGACAGTGAGACTCTGTGTTACTGAGTATTGGTGTTTCCAGGACAGTGAGACTCTGTGTTACTGCGTACTGGGGTTTATATACAGTGAGAGTCTGTGTTACTGAGTATTGGTGTTTGCAGGACAGTGAGACTCTGTGTTACTGAGTATTGGTGTTTACAGGACAGTGAGACTCTGTGTTACTGAGTATTGGTGTTTCCAGGACAGTGAGACTCTGTGTTACTGAGTATTGGTGTTTATAGGACAGTGAGACTCTGTGTTACTGAGTATTGGGGTTTACAGGACAGTGAGACTCTGTGTTACTGAGTATTGGTGTTTATAGGACAGTGAGACTCTGTGTTACTGAGTATTGGTGTTTATAGGACAGTGAGACTCTGTGTTACTGAGTATTGGTGTTTATAGGACAGTGAGACTCTGTGTTACTGAGTATTGGGGTTTACAGGACAGTGAGACTCTGTGTTACTGAGTATTGGTGTTTATAGGACAGTGAGACTCTGTTACTGAGTATTGGTGTTTATAGGACAGTGAGACTCTGTGTTACTGAGTATTGGGGTTTATAGGACAGTGAGACTCTGTGTTACTGAGTATTGGTGTTTATAGGACAGTGAGACTCTGTGTTACTGAGTATTGGGGTTTACAGGACAGTGAGACTCTGTGTTACTGAGTATTGGTGTTTACAGGACAGTGAGACTCTGTGTTACTGAGTATTGGTGTTTACAGGACAGTGAGACTCTGTGTTACTGAGTATTGGTGTTTATAGGACAGTGAGACTCTGTGTTACTGAGTATTGGTGTTTATAGGACAGTGAGACTCTGTGTTACTGAGTATTGGTGTTTATAGGACAGTGAGACTCTGTGTTACTGAGTATTGGTGTTTACAGGACAGTGAGACTCTGTGTTACTGAGTATTGGTGTTTCCAGGACAGTGAGACTCTGTGTTACTGAGTATTGGTGTTTACAGGACAGTGAGACTCTGTGTTACTGAGTATTGGTGTTTATAGGACAGTGAGACTCTGTGTTACTGAGTATTGGTGTTTATGGGACAGTGAGACTCTGTGTTATTGAGTATTGGTGTTTATAGGACAGTAAGACTCTGTTACTGAGTATTGGTGTTTACAGGACAGTGAGACTCTGTGTTACTGAGTATTGGTGTTTATAGGACAGTAAGACTCTGTTACTGAGTATTGGTGTTTACAGGACAGTGTGACTCTGTGTTACAGAGTATTGGTGTTTATAGGACAGTGAGACTCTGTGTTACTGAGTATTGGTGTTTATGGGACAGTGAGACTCTGTTACTGAGTATTGGTGTTTATAGGACAGTGAGACTCTGTGTTATTGAGTATTGGTGTTTATAGGACAGTAAGACTCTGTTACTGAGTATTGGTGTTTACAGGACAGTGAGACTCTGTGTTACTGAGTATTGGTGTTTATCGGACAGTGAGACTCTGTGTTACTGAGTATTGGTGTTTATAGGACAGTGAGACTCTGTGTTATTGAGTATTGGTGTTTATAGGACAGTAAGACTCTGTTACTGAGTATTGGTGTTTACAGGACAGTGAGACTCTGTGTTACTGAGTATTGGGGTTCATAGGACAGTGAGACTCTGTGTTACTGAGTATTGGTGTTTATAGGACAGTGAGACTCTGTGTTACTGAGTATTGGTGTTTATGGGACAGTGAGACTCTGTGTTATTGAGTATTGGTGTTTATAGGACAGTAAGACTCTGTTACTGAGTATTGGTGTTTACAGGACAGTGAGACTCTGTGTTACTGAGTATTGGTGTTTACAGGACAGTGAGACTCTGTGTTACTGAGTATTGGGGTTCATAGGACAGTGAGACTCTGTGTTACTGAGTATTGGGGTTTACAGGACAGTGAGACTCTGTGTTACTGAGTATTGGGGTTAAGAGGACAGTGAGACTCTGTGTGACTGAGTATTGGTGTTTATCGGACAGTGAGACTCTGTGTTACTGAGTATTGGTGTTTATAGGACAGTGAGACTCTGTGTTACTGAGTATTGGTGTTTACAGGACAGTGAGACTCTGTGTTACTGAGTATTGGTGTTTATAGGACAGTGAGACTCTGTGTTACTGAGTATTGGTGTTTATTGGACAGTGAGACTCTGTGTTACTGAGTATTGGTGTTTACAGGACAGTGAGACTCTGTGTTACTGAGTATTGGTGTTTATAGGACAGTGAGACTCTGTGTTACTGAGTATTGGTGTTTATTGGACAGTGAGACTCTGTGTTACTGAGTATTGGTGTTTACAGGACAGTGAGACTCTGTGTTACTGAGTATTGGTGTTTATAGGACAGTGAGACTCTGTGTTACTGAGTATTGGTGTTTACAGGACAGTGAGACTCTGTGTTACTGAGTATTGGTGTTTACAGGACAGTGAGACTCTGTGTTACTGAGTATTGGTGTTTACAGGACAGTGAGACTCTGTGTTATTGAGTATTGGTGTTTATAGGACAGTGAGACTCTATGTTACTGAGTATTGGGGTTTACCGGACAGTGAGACTCTGTGTTACTGAGTATTGGTGTTTATAGGACAGTGAGACTCTGTGTTACTGAGTATTGGGGTTTACAGGACAGTGAGACTCTGTGTTACTGAGTATTGGTGTTTACAGGACAGTGAGACTCTGTGTTACTGAGTATTGGTGTTTACAGGACAGTGAGACTCTGTGTTACTGAGTATTGGTGTTTATAGGACAGTGAGACTCTGTGTTACTGAGTATTGGTGTTTATAGGACAGTGAGACTCTGTGTTACTGAGTATTGGTGTTTATAGGACAGTGAGACTCTGTGTTACTGAGTATTGGTGTTTATAGGACAGTGAGACTCTGTGTTACTGAGTATTGGTGTTTACAGGACAGTGAGACTCTGTGTTACTGAGTATTGGTGTTTCCAGGACAGTGAGACTCTGTGTTACTGAGTATTGGTGTTTACAGGACAGTGAGACTCTGTGTTACTGAGTATTGGTGTTTATAGGACAGTGAGACTCTGTGTTACTGAGTATTGGTGTTTATGGGACAGTGAGACTCTGTGTTATTGAGTATTGGTGTTTATAGGACAGTAAGACTCTGTTACTGAGTATTGGTGTTTACAGGACAGTGAGACTCTGTGTTACTGAGTATTGGTGTTTATAGGACAGTAAGACTCTGTTACTGAGTATTGGTGTTTACAGGACAGTGTGACTCTGTGTTACAGAGTATTGGTGTTTATAGGACAGTGAGACTCTGTGTTACTGAGTATTGGTGTTTATGGGACAGTGAGACTCTGTTACTGAGTATTGGTGTTTATAGGACAGTGAGACTCTGTGTTATTGAGTATTGGTGTTTATAGGACAGTAAGACTCTGTTACTGAGTATTGGTGTTTATCGGACAGTGAGACTCTGTGTTACTGAGTATTGGTGTTTATCGGACAGTGAGACTCTGTGTTACTGAGTATTGGTGTTTATAGGACAGTGAGACTCTGTGTTATTGAGTATTGGTGTTTATAGGACAGTAAGACTCTGTTACTGAGTATTGGTGTTTACAGGACAGTGAGACTCTGTGTTACTGAGTATTGGGGTTAATGGGACAGTGAGACTCTGTGTTACTGAGTATTGGGGTTAATGGGACAGTGAGACTCTGTGTTACTGAGTATTGGTGTTTATAGGACAGTGAGACTCTGTGTTACTGAGTATTGGTGTTTATAGGACAGTGAGACTCTGTGTTATTGAGTATTGGTGTTTATAGGACAGTAAGACTCTGTTACTGAGTATTGGTGTTTATAGGACAGTGAGACTCTGTGTTACTGAGTATTGGGGTTCATAGGACAGTGAGACTCTGTTACTGAGTATTGGTGTTTATAGGACAGTGAGACTCTGTGTTACTGAGTATTGGTGTTTATGGGACAGTGAGACTCTGTGTTATTGAGTATTGGTGTTTATAGGACAGTAAGACTCTGTTACTGAGTATTGGTGTTTACAGGACAGTGAGACTCTGTGTTACTGAGTATTGGTGTTTACAGGACAGTGAGACTCTGTGTTACTGAGTATTGGGGTTCATAGGACAGTGAGACTCTGTTACTGAGTATTGGGGTTCATAGGACAGTGAGACTCTGTGTTACTGAGTATTGGTGTTTATTGGACAGTGAGACTCTGTGTTACTGAGTATTGGTGTTTATCGGACAGTGAGACTCTGTGTTACTGAGTATTGGTGTTTACAGGACAGTGAGACTCTGTGTTACTGAGTATTGGGGTTCATAGGACAGTGAGACTCTGTTACTGAGTATTGGGGTTCATAGGACAGTGAGACTCTGTGTTACTGAGTATTGGTGTTTATAGGACAGTGAGACTCTGTGTTACTGAGTATTGGTGTTTATGGGACAGTGAGACTCTGTGTTATTGAGTATTGGTGTTTATAGGACAGTAAGACTCTGTTACTGAGTATTGGTGTTTACAGGACAGTGAGACTCTGTGTTACTGAGTATTGGTGTTTACAGGACAGTGAGACTCTGTGTTACTGAGTATTGGGGTTCATAGGACAGTGAGACTCTGTGTTACTGAGTATTGGGGTTTACAGGACAGTGAGACTCTGTGTTACTGAGTATTGGGGTTTAGAGGACAGTGAGACTCTGTGTGACTGAGTATTGGTGTTTATCGGACAGTGAGACTCTGTGTTACTGAGTATTGGTGTTTATAGGACAGTGAGACTCTGTGTTACTGAGTATTGGTGTTTACAGGACAGTGAGACTCTGTGTTACTGAGTATTGGTGTTTATAGGACAGTGAGACTCTGTGTTACTGAGTATTGGTGTTTATTGGACAGTGAGACTCTGTGTTACTGAGTATTGGTGTTTACAGGACAGTGAGACTCTGTGTTACTGAGTATTGGTGTTTATAGGACAGTGAGACTCTGTGTTACTGAGTATTGGTGTTTATTGGACAGTGAGACTCTGTGTTACTGAGTATTGGTGTTTATAGGACAGTGAGACTCTGTGTTACTGAGTATTGGTGTTTATAGGACAGTGAGACTCTGTGTTACTGAGTATTGGTGTTTACAGGACAGTGAGACTCTGTGTTACTGAGTATTGGTGTTTACAGGACAGTGAGACTCTGTGTTACTGAGTATTGGTGTTTACAGGACAGTGAGACTCTGTGTTATTGAGTATTGGTGTTTATAGGACAGTGAGACTCTATGTTACTGAGTATTGGGGTTTACCGGACAGTGAGACTCTGTGTTACTGAGTATTGGGGTTTATAGGACAGTGAGACTCTGTGTTACTGAGTATTGGGGTTTACCGGACAGTGAGACTCTGTGTTACTGAGTATTGGTGTTTATAGGACACTGAGACTCTGTGTTACTGAGTATTGATGTTTATAGGACAGTGAGACTCTGTGTTACTGAGTATTGGTGTTTATAGGACAGTGAGACTCTGTGTTACTGAGTATTGGTGTTGATAGGACAGTGAGACTCTGTGTTACTGAGTATTGGTGTTTATGGGACAGTGAGACTCTGTGTTATTGAGTATTGGTGTTTATAGGACAGTAAGACTCTGTTACTGAGTATTGGTGTTTACAGGACAGTGAGACTCTGTGTTACTGAGTATTGGTGTTTATAGGACAGTAAGACTCTGTTACTGAGTATTGGTGTTTACAGGACAGTGTGACTCTGTGTTACTGAGTATTGGTGTTTATAGGACAGTGAGACTCTGTGTTACTGAGTATTGGTGTTTATGGGACAGTGAGACTCTGTTACTGAGTATTGGTGTTTATAGGACAGTGAGACTCTGTGTTACTGAGTATTGGGGTTTACAGGACAGTGAGACTCTGTGTTACTGAGTATTGGTGTTTATAGGACAGTGAGACTCTGTGTTACTGAGTATTGGTGTTAACAGGACAGTGAGACTCTGTGTTACTGAGTATTGGTGTTTACTGGACAGTGAGACTCTGTGTTACTGAGTATTGGTGTTGATAGGACAGTGAGACTCTGTGTTACTGAGTATTGGTGTTTATAGGACAGTGAGACTCTGTGTTACTGAGTATTGGTGTTTATCGGACAGTGAGACTCTGTGTTACTGAGTATTGGTGTTTTCTGGACAGTGAGACTCTGTGTTACTGAGTATTGGTGTTGATAGGACAGTGAGACTCTGTGTTACTGAGTATTGGGGTTTACAGGACAGTGAGACTCTGTGTTACTGAGTATTGGTGTTTATAGGACAGTGAGACTCTGTGTTACTGAGTATTGGTGTTTACAGGACAGTGAGACTCTGTGTTACTGAGTATTGGGGTTTACAGGACAGTGAGACTCTGTGTTACTGAGTATTGGTGTTTATAGGACAGTGAGACTCTGTGTTACTGAGTATTGGTGTTTATCGGACAGTGAGACTCTGTGTTACTGAGTATTGGTGTTTATAGGACAGTGAGACTCTGTGTTACTGAGTATTGGTATTTACAGGACAGTGAGACTCTGTGTTACTGAGTATTGGTGTTTATCGGACAGTGAGACTCTGTGTTACTGAGTATTGGTGTTTATAGGACAGTGAGACTCTGTGTTACTGAGTATTGGTGTTTATAGGACAGTGAGACTCTGTGTTACTGAGTATTGGTGTTTACAGGACAGTGAGACTCTGTGTTACTGAGTATTGGGGTTTACAGGACAGTGAGACTCTGTGTTACTGAGTATTGGTGTTTACTGGAAAGTGAGACTCTGTGTTACTGAGTATTGGTGTTTATAGGACAGTGAGACTCTGTGTTACTGAGTATTGGTGTTTCTAGGACAGTGAGACTCTGTGTTACTGAGTATTGGGGTTTGCAGGACAGTGAGACTCTGTGTTACTGAGTATTGGTGTTTATAGGACAGTGAGACTCTGTGTTACTGTGTATTGGTGTTTATAGGACAGTGAGACTCTGTGTTACTGAGTATTGGTGTTTCCAGGACAGTGAGACTCTGTGTTACTGCGTACTGGGGTTTATATACAGTGAGAGTCTGTGTTACTGAGTATTGGTGTTTGCAGGACAGTGAGACTCTGTGTTACTGAGTATTGGTGTTTACAGGACAGTGAGACTCTGTGTTACTGAGTATTGGTGTTTCCAGGACAGTGAGACTCTGTGTTACTGAGTATTGGTGTTTATAGGACAGTGAGACTCTGTGTTACTGAGTATTGGGGTTTACAGGACAGTGAGACTCTGTGTTACTGAGTCTTGGTGTTTATAGGACAGTGAGACTCTGTGTTACTGAGTATTGGTGTTTATAGGACAGTGAGACTCTGTGTTACTGAGTATTGGTGTTTATAGGACAGTGAGACTCTGTGTTACTGAGTATTGGGGTTTACAGGACAGTGAGACTCTGTGTTACTGAGTATTGGTGTTTATAGGACAGTGAGACTCTGTGTTACTGAGTATTGGTGTTTATAGGACAGTGAGACTCTGTGTTACTGAGTATTGGGGTTTATAGGACAGTGAGACTCTGTGTTACTGAGTATTGGTGTTTATAGGACAGTGAGACTCTGTGTTACTGAGTATTGGGGTTTACAGGACAGTGAGACTCTGTGTTACTGAGTATTGGTGTTTACAGGACAGTGAGACTCTGTGTTACTGAGTATTGGTGTTTACAGGACAGTGAGACTCTGTGTTACTGAGTATTGGTGTTTATAGGACAGTGAGACTCTGTGTTACTGAGTATTGGTGTTTATAGGACAGTGAGACTCTGTGTTACTGAGTATTGGTGTTTATAGGACAGTGAGACTCTGTGTTACTGAGTATTGGTGTTTATCGGACAGTGAGACTCTGTGTTACTGAGTATTGGTGTTTACAGGACAGTGAGACTCTGTGTTACTGAGTATTGGTGTTTCCAGGACAGTGAGACTCTGTGTTACTGAGTATTGGTGTTTACAGGACAGTGAGACTCTGTGTTACTGAGTATTGGTGTTTATAGGACAGTGAGACTCTGTGTTACTGAGTATTGGTGTTTATGGGACAGTGAGACTCTGTGTTATTGAGTATTGGTGTTTATAGGACAGTAAGACTCTGTTACTGAGTATTGGTGTTTACAGGACAGTGAGACTCTGTGTTACTGAGTATTGGTGTTTATAGGACAGTAAGACTCTGTTACTGAGTATTGGTGTTTACAGGACAGTGTGACTCTGTGTTACAGAGTATTGGTGTTTATAGGACAGTGAGACTCTGTGTTACTGAGTATTGGTGTTTATGGGACAGTGAGACTCTGTTACTGAGTATTGGTGTTTATAGGACAGTGAGACTCTGTGTTATTGAGTATTGGTGTTTATAGGACAGTAAGACTCTGTTACTGAGTATTGGTGTTTACAGGACAGTGAGACTCTGTGTTACTGAGTATTGGTGTTTATCGGACAGTGAGACTCTGTGTTACTGAGTATTGGTGTTTATAGGACAGTGAGACTCTGTGTTATTGAGTATTGGTGTTTATAGGACAGTAAGACTCTGTTACTGAGTATTGGTGTTTACAGGACAGTGAGACTCTGTGTTACTGAGTATTGGGGTTCATAGGACAGTGAGACTCTGTGTTACTGAGTATTGGTGTTTATAGGACAGTGAGACTCTGTGTTACTGAGTATTGGTGTTTATGGGACAGTGAGACTCTGTGTTATTGAGTATTGGTGTTTATAGGACAGTAAGACTCTGTTACTGAGTATTGGTGTTTACAGGACAGTGAGACTCTGTGTTACTGAGTATTGGTGTTTACAGGACAGTGAGACTCTGTGTTACTGAGTATTGGGGTTCATAGGACAGTGAGACTCTGTGTTACTGAGTATTGGGGTTCATAGGACAGTGAGACTCTGTGTTACTGAGTATTGGTGTTTACAGGACAGTGAGACTCTGTGTTACTGAGTATTGGGGTTTACAGGACAGTGAGACTCTGTGTTACTGAGTATTGGTGTTTACTGGAAAGTGAGACTCTGTGTTACTGAGTATTGGTGTTTATAGGACAGTGAGACTCTGTGTTACTGAGTATTGGTGTTTCTAGGACAGTGAGACTCTGTGTTACTGAGTATTGGGGTTTGCAGGACAGTGAGACTCTGTGTTACTGAGTATTGGTGTTTATAGGACAGTGAGACTCTGTGTTACTGTGTATTGGTGTTTATAGGACAGTGAGACTCTGTGTTACTGAGTATTGGTGTTTCCAGGACAGTGAGACTCTGTGTTACTGCGTACTGGGGTTTATATACAGTGAGAGTCTGTGTTACTGAGTATTGGTGTTTGCAGGACAGTGAGAATCTGTGTTACTGAGTATTGGTGTTTACAGGACAGTGAGACTCTGTGTTACTGAGTATTGGTGTTTCCAGGACAGTGAGACTCTGTGTTACTGAGTATTGGTGTTTATAGGACAGTGAGACTCTGTGTTACTGAGTATTGGGGTTTACAGGACAGTGAGACTCTGTGTTACTGAGTATTGGTGTTTATAGGACAGTGAGACTCTGTGTTACTGAGTATTGGTGTTTATAGGACAGTGAGACTCTGTGTTACTGAGTATTGGTGTTTATAGGACAGTGAGACTCTGTGTTACTGAGTATTGGGGTTTACAGGACAGTGAGACTCTGTGTTACTGAGTATTGGTGTTTATAGGACAGTGAGACTCTGTGTTACTGAGTATTGGTGTTTATAGGACAGTGAGACTCTGTGTTACTGAGTATTGGGGTTTATAGGACAGTGAGACTCTGTGTTACTGAGTATTGGTGTTTATAGGACAGTGAGACTCTGTGTTACTGAGTATTGGGGTTTACAGGACAGTGAGACTCTGTGTTACTGAGTATTGGTGTTTACAGGACAGTGAGACTCTGTGTTACTGAGTATTGGTGTTTACAGGACAGTGAGACTCTGTGTTACTGAGTATTGGTGTTTATAGGACAGTGAGACTCTGTGTTACTGAGTATTGGTGTTTATAGGACAGTGAGACTCTGTGTTACTGAGTATTGGTGTTTATAGGACAGTGAGACTCTGTGTTACTGAGTATTGGTGTTTATAGGACAGTGAGACTCTGTGTTACTGAGTATTGGTGTTTACAGGACAGTGAGACTCTGTGTTACTGAGTATTGGTGTTTCCAGGACAGTGAGACTCTGTGTTACTGAGTATTGGTGTTTACAGGACAGTGAGACTCTGTGTTACTGAGTATTGGTGTTTATAGGACAGTGAGACTCTGTGTTACTGAGTATTGGTGTTTATGGGACAGTGAGACTCTGTGTTATTGAGTATTGGTGTTTATAGGACAGTAAGACTCTGTTACTGAGTATTGGTGTTTACAGGACAGTGAGACTCTGTGTTACTGAGTATTGGTGTTTATAGGACAGTAAGACTCTGTTACTGAGTATTGGTGTTTACAGGACAGTGTGACTCTGTGTTACAGAGTATTGGTGTTTATAGGACAGTGAGACTCTGTGTTACTGAGTATTGGTGTTTATGGGACAGTGAGACTCTGTTACTGAGTATTGGTGTTTATAGGACAGTGAGACTCTGTGTTATTGAGTATTGGTGTTTATAGGACAGTAAGACTCTGTTACTGAGTATTGGTGTTTACAGGACAGTGAGACTCTGTGTTACTGAGTATTGGTGTTTATCGGACAGTGAGACTCTGTGTTACTGAGTATTGGTGTTTATAGGACAGTGAGACTCTGTGTTATTGAGTATTGGTGTTTATAGGACAGTAAGACTCTGTTACTGAGTATTGGTGTTTACAGGACAGTGAGACTCTGTGTTACTGAGTATTGGGGTTCATAGGACAGTGAGACTCTGTGTTACTGAGTATTGGTGTTTATAGGACAGTGAGACTCTGTGTTACTGAGTATTGGTGTTTATGGGACAGTGAGACTCTGTGTTATTGAGTATTGGTGTTTATAGGACAGTAAGACTCTGTTACTGAGTATTGGTGTTTACAGGACAGTGAGACTCTGTGTTACTGAGTATTGGTGTTTACAGGACAGTGAGACTCTGTGTTACTGAGTATTGGGGTTCATAGGACAGTGAGACTCTGTGTTACTGAGTATTGGGGTTTACAGGACAGTGAGACTCTGTGTTACTGAGTATTGGGGTTTAGAGGACAGTGAGACTCTGTGTGACTGAGTATTGGTGTTTATCGGACAGTGAGACTCTGTGTTACTGAGTATTGGTGTATATAGGACAGTGAGACTCTGTGTTACTGAGTATTGGTGTTTACAGGACAGTGAGACTCTGTGTTACTGAGTATTGGTGTTTATAGGACAGTGAGACTCTGTGTTACTGAGTATTGGTGTTTATTGGACAGTGAGACTCTGTGTTACTGAGTATTGGTGTTTACAGGACAGTGAGACTCTGTGTTACTGAGTATTGGTGTTTATAGGACAGTGAGACTCTGTGTTACTGAGTATTGGTGTTTATTGGACAGTGAGACTCTGTGTTACTGAGTATTGGTGTTTACAGGACAGTGAGACTCTGTGTTACTGAGTATTGGTGTTTATAGGACAGTGAGACTCTGTGTTACTGAGTATTGGTGTTTACAGGACAGTGAGACTCTGTGTTACTGAGTATTGGTGTTTACAGGACAGTGAGACTCTGTGTTACTGAGTATTGGTGTTTACAGGACAGTGAGACTCTGTGTTATTGAGTATTGGTGTTTATAGGACAGTGAGACTCTATGTTACTGAGTATTGGGGTTTACCGGACAGTGAGACTCTGTGTTACTGAGTATTGGGGTTTATAGGACAGTGAGACTCTGTGTTACTGAGTATTGGGGTTTACCGGACAGTGAGACTCTGTGTTACTGAGTATTGGGGTTTATAGGACAGTGAGACTCTGTGTTACTGAGTATTGGGGTTTACAGGACAGTGAGACTCTGTGTTACTGAGTATTGAGGTTTATAGGACAGTGAGACTCTGTGTTACTGAGTATTGGGGTTTATAGGACAGTGAGACTCTGTGTTACTGAGTATTGGGGTTTACAGGACAGTGAGACTCTGTGTTACTGAGTATTGGGGTTTATAGGACAGTGAGACTCTGTGTTACTGAGTATTGGGGTTTACAGGACAGTGAGACTCTGTGTTACTGAGTATTGGGGTTTATAGGACAGTGAGACTCTGTGTTACTGAGTATTGGGGTTTACCGGACAGTGAGACTCTGTGTTACTGAGTATTGGTGTTTATAGGACAGTGAGACTCTGTGTTACTGAGTATTGGGGTTTATAGGACAGTGAGACTCTGTGTTACTGAGTATTGGTGTTTATAGGAAAGTGAGACTCTGTGTTACTGAGTATTGGTGTTTATAGGACACTGAGACTCTGTGTTACTGAGTATTGGTGTTTACAGGACAGTGAGACTCTGTGTTACTGAGTATTGGTGTTTATAGGACAGTGAGACTCTGTGTTACTGAGTATTGGTGTTTATAGGACAGTGAGACTCTGTGTTACTGAGTATTGGTGTTTATAGGACAGTGAGACTCTGTGTTACTGAGTATTGGGGTTTACCGGACAGTGAGACTCTGTGTTACTGAGTATTGGTGTTTATAGGACAGTGAGACTCTGTGTTACTGAGTATTGGGGTTTATAGGACAGTGAGACTCTGTGTTACTGAGTATTGGTGTTTATAGGAAAGTGAGACTCTGTGTTACTGAGTATTGGTGTTTATTGGACAGTGAGACTCTGTGTTACTGAGTATTGGTGTTTATAGGAAAGTGAGACTCTGTGTTACTGAGTATTGGTGTTTATAGGACACTGAGACTCTGTGTTACTGAGTATTGGTGTTTACAGGACAGTGAGACTCTGTGTTACTGAGTATTGGTGTTTATAGGACAGTGAGACTCTGTGTTACTGAGTATTGGTGTTTATAGGACAGTGAGACTCTGTGTTACTGAGTATTGGTGTTTATAGGACAGTGAGACTCTGTGTTACTGAGTATTGGGGTTTACCGGACAGTGAGACTCTGTGTTACTGAGTATTGGTGTTTATAGGACAGTGAGACTCTGTGTTACTGAGTATTGGGGTTTATAGGACAGTGAGACTCTGTGTTACTGAGTATTGGTGTTTATAGGAAAGTGAGACTCTGTGTTACTGAGTATTGGTGTTTATTGGACAGTGAGACTCTGTTACTGAGTATTGGTGTTTATAGGACAGTGAGACTCTGTGTTACTGAGTATTGGGGTTTACCGGACAGTGAGACTCTGTGTTACTGAGTATTGGGGTTTATAGGACAGTGAGACTCTGTGTTACTGAGTATTGGGGTTTACCGGACAGTGAGACTCTGTGTTACTGAGTATTGGGGTTTATAGGACAGTGAGACTCTGTGTTACTGAGTATTGGGGTTTATAGGACAGTGAGACTCTGTGTTACTGAGTATTGGTGTTTATAGGACAGTGAGACTCTGTGTTACTGAGTATTGGTGTTTACAGGACAGTGAGACTCTGTGTTATTGAGTATTGGTGTTTATAGGACAGTGAGACTCTGTGTTACTGAGTATTGGGGTTTACCGGACAGTGAGACTCTGTGTTACTGAGTATTGGGGTTTATAGGACAGTGAGACTCTGTGTTACTGAGTATTGGGGTTGAGAGGACAGTGAGACTCTGTGTTACTGAGTATTGGTGTTTATAGGACAGTGAGACTCTGTGTTACTGAGTATTGGTGTTTATAGGACAGTGAGACTCTGTGTTACTGAGTATTGGGGTTTATAGGACAGTGAGACTCTGTGTTACTGAGTATTGGTGTTTATAGGACAGTGAGACTCTGTGTTACTGAGTATGGGTGTTTATAGGACAGTGAGACTCTGTGTTACTGAGTATTGGGGTTTATAGGACAGTGAGACTCTGTGTTACTGAGTATTGGTGTTTATAGGACAGTGAGACTCTGTGTTACTGAGTATTGGTGTTTATAGGACAGTGTGACTCTGTGTTACTGAGTATTGGTGTTTACAGGACAGTGAGACTCTGTGTTATTGAGTATTGGTGTTTACAGGACAGTGAGATTCTGTGTTACTGAGTATTGGGGTTTATAGGACAGTGAGACTCTGTGTTACTGAGTATTGGGGTTTATAGGACAGTGAGACTCTGTGTTACTGAGTATTGGTGTTTACAGGACAGTGAGACTCTGTGTTACTGAGTATTGGTGTTTATAGGACAGTGAGACTCTGTGTTACTGAGTATTGGTGTTTATAGGACAGTGAGACTCTGTGTTACTGAGTATTGGTGTTTATAGGACAGTGAGACTCTGTGTTACTGAGTATTGGGGTTTACCGGACAGTGAGACTCTGTGTTACTGAGTATTGGTGTTTATAGGACAGTGAGACTCTGTGTTACTGAGTATTGGGGTTTATAGGACAGTGAGACTCTGTGTTACTGAGTATTGGTGTTTATAGGAAAGTGAGACTCTGTGTTACTGAGTATTGGTGTTTATAGGACACTGAGACTCTGTGTTACTGAGTATTGGTGTTTACAGGACAGTGAGACTCTGTGTTACTGAGTATTGGTGTTTATTGGACAGTGAGACTCTGTTACTGAGTATTGGTGTTTATAGGACAGTGAGACTCTGTGTTACTGAGTATTGGGGTTTACCGGACAGTGAGACTCTGTGTTACTGAGTATTGGGGTTTATAGGACAGTGAGACTCTGTGTTACTGAGTATTGGGGTTTACCGGACAGTGAGACTCTGTGTTACTGAGTATTGGGGTTTATAGGACAGTGAGACTCTGTGTTACTGAGTATTGGGGTTTATAGGACAGTGAGACTCTGTGTTACTGAGTATTGGTGTTTATAGGACAGTGAGACTCTGTGTTACTGAGTATTGGTGTTTACAGGACAGTGAGACTCTGTGTTATTGAGTATTGGTGTTTATAGGACAGTGAGACTCTGTGTTACTGAGTATTGGGGTTTACCGGACACTGAGACTCTGTGTTACTGAGTATTGGGGTTTATAGGACAGTGAGACTCTGTGTTACTGAGTATTGGGGTTGAGAGGACAGTGAGACTCTGTGTTACTGAGTATTGGTGTTTATAGGACAGTGAGACTCTGTGTTACTGAGTATTGGTGTTTATAGGACAGTGAGACTCTGTGTTACTGAGTATTGGGGTTTATAGGACAGTGAGACTCTGTGTTACTGAGTATTGGTGTTTATAGGACAGTGAGACTCTGTGTTACTGAGTATGGGTGTTTATAGGACAGTGAGACTCTGTGTTACTGAGTATTGGGGTTTATAGGACAGTGAGACTCTGTGTTACTGAGTATTGGTGTTTATAGGACAGTGAGACTCTGTGTTACTGAGTATTGGTGTTTATAGGACAGTGTGACTCTGTGTTACTGAGTATTGGTGTTTACAGGACAGTGAGACTCTGTGTTATTGAGTATTGGTGTTTACAGGACAGTGAGACTCTGTGTTACTGAGTATTGGTGTTTATAGGAAAGTGAGACTCTGTGTTACTGAGTATTGGTGTTTATAGGACACTGAGACTCTGTGTTACTGAGTATTGGTGTTTACAGGACAGTGAGACTCTGTGTTACTGAGTATTGGTGTTTATTGGACAGTGAGACTCTGTTACTGAGTATTGGTGTTTATAGGACAGTGAGACTCTGTGTTACTGAGTATTGGGGTTTACCGGACAGTGAGACTCTGTGTTACTGAGTATTGGGGTTTATAGGACAGTGAGACTCTGTGTTACTGAGTATTGGGGTTTACCGGACAGTGAGACTCTGTGTTACTGAGTATTGGGGTTTATAGGACAGTGAGACTCTGTGTTACTGAGTATTGGGGTTTATAGGACAGTGAGACTCTGTGTTACTGAGTATTGGTGTTTATAGGACAGTGAGACTCTGTGTTACTGAGTATTGGTGTTTACAGGACAGTGAGACTCTGTGTTATTGAGTATTGGTGTTTATAGGACAGTGAGACTCTGTGTTACTGAGTATTGGGGTTTACCGGACAGTGAGACTCTGTGTTACTGAGTATTGGGGTTTATAGGACAGTGAGACTCTGTGTTACTGAGTATTGGGGTTGAGAGGACAGTGAGACTCTGTGTTACTGAGTATTGGTGTTTATAGGACAGTGAGACTCTGTGTTACTGAGTATTGGTGTTTATAGGACAGTGAGACTCTGTGTTACTGAGTATTGGGGTTTATAGGACAGTGAGACTCTGTGTTACTGAGTATTGGTGTTTATAGGACAGTGAGACTCTGTGTTACTGAGTATGGGTGTTTATAGGACAGTGAGACTCTGTGTTACTGAGTATTGGGGTTTATAGGACAGTGAGACTCTGTGTTACTGAGTATTGGTGTTTATAGGACAGTGAGACTCTGTGTTACTGAGTATTGGTGTTTATAGGACAGTGTGACTCTGTGTTACTGAGTATTGGTGTTTACAGGACAGTGAGACTCTGTGTTATTGAGTATTGGTGTTTACAGGACAGTGAGATTCTGTGTTACTGAGTATTGGGGTTTATAGGACAGTGAGACTCTGTGTTACTGAGTATTGGGGTTTATAGGACAGTGAGACTCTGTGTTACTGAGTATTGGTGTTTACAGGACAGTGAGACTCTGTGTTACTGAGTATTGGTGTTTATAGGACAGTGAGACTCTGTGTTACTGAGTATTGGTGTTTATAGGACAGTGAGACTCTGTGTTACTGAGTATTGGTGTTTATAGGACAGTGAGACTCTGTGTTACTGAGTATTGGGGTTTACCGGACAGTGAGACTCTGTGTTACTGAGTATTGGTGTTTATAGGACAGTGAGACTCTGTGTTACTGAGTATTGGGGTTTATAGGACAGTGAGACTCTGTGTTACTGAGTATTGGTGTTTATAGGAAAGTGAGACTCTGTGTTACTGAGTATTGGTGTTTATAGGACACTGAGACTCTGTGTTACTGAGTATTGGTGTTTACAGGACAGTGAGACTCTGTGTTACTGAGTATTGGTGTTTATTGGACAGTGAGACTCTGTTACTGAGTATTGGTGTTTATAGGACAGTGAGACTCTGTGTTACTGAGTATTGGGGTTTACCGGACAGTGAGACTCTGTGTTACTGAGTATTGGGGTTTATAGGACAGTGAGACTCTGTGTTACTGAGTATTGGGGTTTACCGGACAGTGAGACTCTGTGTTACTGAGTATTGGGGTTTATAGGACAGTGAGACTCTGTGTTACTGAGTATTGGGGTTTATAGGACAGTGAGACTCTGTGTTACTGAGTATTGGTGTTTATAGGACAGTGAGACTCTGTGTTACTGAGTATTGGTGTTTACAGGACAGTGAGACTCTGTGTTATTGAGTATTGGTGTTTATAGGACAGTGAGACTCTGTGTTACTGAGTATTGGGGTTTACCGGACACTGAGACTCTGTGTTACTGAGTATTGGGGTTTATAGGACAGTGAGACTCTGTGTTACTGAGTATTGGGGTTGAGAGGACAGTGAGACTCTGTGTTACTGAGTATTGGTGTTTATAGGACAGTGAGACTCTGTGTTACTGAGTATTGGTGTTTATAGGACAGTGAGACTCTGTGTTACTGAGTATTGGGGTTTATAGGACAGTGAGACTCTGTGTTACTGAGTATTGGTGTTTATAGGACAGTGAGACTCTGTGTTACTGAGTATGGGTGTTTATAGGACAGTGAGACTCTGTGTTACTGAGTATTGGGGTTTATAGGACAGTGAGACTCTGTGTTACTGAGTATTGGTGTTTATAGGACAGTGAGACTCTGTGTTACTGAGTATTGGTGTTTATAGGACAGTGTGACTCTGTGTTACTGAGTATTGGTGTTTACAGGACAGTGAGACTCTGTGTTATTGAGTATTGGTGTTTACAGGACAGTGAGACTCTGTGTTACTGAGTATTGGGGTTTATAGGACAGTGAGACTCTGTGTTACTGAGTATTGGGGTTTATAGGACAGTGAGACTCTGTGTTATTGAGTATTGGTGTTTATAGGACAGTGAGACTCTGTGTTACTGAGTATTGGTGTTTACAGGACAGTGAGACTCTGTGTTATTGAGTATTGGTGTTTATAGGACAGTAAGACTCTGTTACTGAGTATTGGTGTTTACAGGTCAGTGAGACTCTGTGTTACTGAGTATTGGTGTTTACAGGACAGTGAGACTCTGTGTTACTGAGTATTGGTGTTTACAGGACAGTGAGACTCTGTGTTACTGAGTATTGGTGTTTATAGGACAGTGAGACTCTGTGTTACTGAGTATTGGTGTTTATAGGACAGTGAGACTCTGTGTTACTGAGTATTGGTGTTTACAGGACAGTGAGACTCTGTGTTACTGAGTATTGGTGTTTACAGGACAGTGAGACTCTGTTACTGAGTATTGGTGTTTACAGGACAGTGAGACTCTGTGTTACTGAGTATTGGTGTTTATAGGACAGTGAGACTCTGTGTAACTGAGTATTGGAGTTTATAGGACAGTGAGACTCTGTGTTACTGAGTGTTGGGGTTTACAGGACAGTGAGACTCTGTGTTACTGAGTATTGGTGTTTATAGGACAGTGAGACTCTGTGTTACTGAGTATTGGTGTTTGTAGGACAGTGAGACTCTGTGTTACTGAGTATTGGGATTTGCAGGACAGTGAGACTCTGTGTTACTGAGTATTGGTGTTTATAGGACAGTGAGACTCTGTGTTACTGAGTATTGGTGTTTACAGGACACTGAGACTCTGTGTTACTGAGTATTGGTGTTTATAGGACAGTGAGACTCTGTGTTACTGAGTATTGGTGTTTACAGGACAGTGAGACTCTGTGTTACTGAGTATTGGTGTTTATAGGACAGTGAGACTCTGTGTTACTGAGTATTGGTGTTTATAGGACAGTGAGACTCTGTGTTACTGAGTATTGGTGTTTATAGGACAGTGAGACTCTGTGTTACTGAGTATTGGTGTTTATAGGACAGTGAGACTCTGTGTTACTGAGTATTGGGGTT
Organism: Heterodontus francisci; assembly: GCF_036365525.1. Classification (NCBI taxonomy): domain Eukaryota; kingdom Metazoa; phylum Chordata; class Chondrichthyes; order Heterodontiformes; family Heterodontidae; genus Heterodontus; species Heterodontus francisci. Next base: position 656,204 of record NW_027141767.1, on the reverse strand, counting down.
TATAGGACAGTGAGACTCTGTGTTACTGAGTATTGGTGTTTATAGGACAGTGAGACTCTGTGTTACTGAGTATTGGTGTTTATAGGACAGTGAGATTCTGTGTTACTGAGTATTGGGGTTTACAGGACAGTGAGACTCTGTGTTACTGAGTATTGGTGTTTATCGGACACTGAGACTCTGTGTTTCTGAGTATTGGTGTTTATAGGACAGTGAGACTCTGTGTTACTGAGTATTGGTGTTTGTAGGACAGTGAGACTCTGTGTTACTGAGTATTGGTGTTTATAGGACAGTGAGACTCTGTGTAACTGAGTATTGGGGTTTATAGGACAGTGAGACTCTGTGTTACTGAGTATTGGGGTTTACAGGACAGTGAGACTCTGTGTTACTGAGTATTGGTGTTTACTGGAAAGTGAGACTCTGTGTTACTGAGTATTGGTGTTTATAGGACAGTGAGACTCTGTGTTACTGAGTATTGGGGTTTGCAGGACAGTGAGACTCTGTGTTACTGAGTATTGGTGTTTATAGGACAGTGAGACTCTGTGTTACTGTGTATTGGTGTTTATAGGACAGTGAGACTCTGTGTTACTGAGTATTGGTGTTTCCAGGACAGTGAGACTCTGTGTTACTGCGTACTGGGGTTTATATACAGTGAGAGTCTGTGTTACTGAGTATTGGTGTTTGCAGGACAGTGAGACTCTGTGTTACTGAGTATTGGTGTTTATAGGACAGTGAGACTCTGTGTTACTGAGTATTGGGGTTTACAGGACAGTGAGACTCTGTGTTACTGAGTATTGGTGTTTATAGGACAGTGAGACTCTGTGTTACTGAGTATTGGTGTTTATAGGACAGTGAGACTCTGTGTTACTGAGTATTGGTGTTTATAGGACAGTGAGACTCTGTGTTACTGAGTATTGGTGTTTATAGGACAGTGTGACTCTGTGTTACTGAGTATTGGTGTTTACAGGACAGTGAGACTCTGTGTTATTGAGTATTGGTGTTTACAGGACAGTGAGACTCTGTGTTACTGTGTATTGGGGTTTATAGGACAGTGAGACTCTGTGTTACTGAGTATTGGGGTTTATAGGACAGTGAGACTCTGTGTTATTGAGTATTGGTGTTTATAGGACAGTGAGACTCTGTGTTACTGAGTATTGGTGTTTACAGGACAGTGATACTCTGTGTTATTGAGTATTGGTGTTTATAGGACAGTAAGACTCTGTTACTGAGTATTGGTGTTTACAGGTCAGTGAGACTCTGTGTTACTGAGTATTGGTGTTTACAGGACAGTGAGACTCTGTGTTACTGAGTATTGGTGTTTACAGGACAGTGAGACTCTGTGTTACTGAGTATTGGTGTTTATAGGACAGTGAGACTCTGTGTTACTGAGTATTGGTGTTTATAGGACAGTGAGACTCTGTGTTACTGAGTATTGGTGTTTACAGGACAGTGAGACTCTGTGTTACTGAGTATTGGTGTTTACAGGACAGTGAGACTCTGTTACTGAGTATTGGTGTTTACAGGACAGTGAGACTCTGTGTTACTGAGTATTGGTGTTTATAGGACAGTGAGACTCTGTGTAACTGAGTATTGGAGTTTATAGGACAGTGAGACTCTGTGTTACTGAGTGTTGGGGTTTACAGGACAGTGAGACTCTGTGTTACTGAGTATTGGTGTTTATAGGACAGTGAGACTCTGTGTTACTGAGTATTGGTGTTTGTAGGACAGTGAGACTCTGTGTTACTGAGTATTGGGATTTGCAGGACAGTGAGACTCTGTGTTACTGAGTATTGGTGTTTATAGGACAGTGAGACTCTGTGTTACTGAGTATTGGTGTTTATAGGACAGTGAGATTCTGTGTTACTGAGTATTGGGGTTTACAGGACAGTGAGACTCTGTGTTACTGAGTATTGGTGTTTATCGGACACTGAGACTCTGTGTTTCTGAGTATTGGTGTTTATAGGACAGTGAGACTCTGTGTTACTGAGTATTGGTGTTTATAGGACAGTGAGACTCTGTGTTACTGAGTATTGGTGTTTGTAGGACAGTGAGACTCTGTGTTACTGAGTATTGGTGTTTATAGGACAGTGAGACTCTGTGTAACTGAGTATTGGGGTTTATAGGACAGTGAGACTCTGTGTTACTGAGTATTGGGGTTTACAGGACAGTGAGACTCTGTGTTACTGAGTATTGGTGTTTACTGGAAAGTGAGACTCTGTGTTACTGAGTATTGGTGTTTATAGGACAGTGAGACTCTGTGTTACTGAGTATTGGTGTTTCTAGGACAGTGAGACTCTGTGTTACTGAGTATTGGGGTTTGCAGGACAGTGAGACTCTGTGTTACTGAGTATTGGTGTTTATAGGACAGTGAGACTCTGTGTTACTGTGTATTGGTGTTTATAGGACAGTGAGACTCTGTGTTACTGAGTATTGGTGTTTCCAGGACAGTGAGACTCTGTGTTACTGCGTACTGGGGTTTATATACAGTGAGAGTCTGTGTTACTGAGTATTGGTGTTTGCAGGACAGTGAGACTCTGTGTTACTGAGTATTGGTGTTTATAGGACAGTGAGACTCTGTGTTACTGAGTATTGGGGTTTACAGGACAGTGAGACTCTGTGTTACTGAGTATTGGTGTTTATAGGACAGTGAGACTCTGTGTTACTGAGTATTGGTGTTTATAGGACAGTGAGACTCTGTGTTACTGAGTATTGGTGTTTATAGGACAGTGAGACTCTGTGTTACTGAGTATTGGTGTTTATAGGACAGTGAGACTCTGTGTTACTGAGTATTGGGGTTTATAGGACAGTGAGACTCTGTGTTACTGAGTATTGGTGTTTACAGGACAGTGTGACTCTGTGTTACTGAGTATTGGTGTTTATAGGACAGTGAGACTCTGTGTTACTGAGTATTGGTGTTTATCGGACAGTGAGACTCTGTGTTACTGAGTATTGGTGTTTATAGGACAGTGAGACTCTGTGTTACTGAGTATTGGTGTTTATAGGACAGTGAGACTCTGTGTTACTGAGTATTGGTGTTTACAGGACAGTGAGACTCTGTTACTGAGTATTGGTGTTTATAGGACAGTGAGACTCTGTGTTACTGAGTATTGTGGTTTGCAGGACAGTGAGACTCTGTGTTACTGAGTATTGGTGTTTATAGGACAGTGAGATCTGTGTTACTGAGTATTGGTGTTTGCAGGACAGTGAGACTCTGTGTTACTGAGTATTGTGGTTTACAGGACAGTGAGACTCTATGTTACTGAGTATTGTGGTTTACAGGACAGTGAGACTCTGTGTTACTGAGTATTGGGTTTTCGGACAGTGAGATTCTGTGTTACTGATTATTGGGGTTTACAGACAGTGAGACTCTGTTACTGAGTATTGGGTTTTGCAGGACAGTGAGACTCTGTGTTACTGAGTATTGGGGTTTACAGGACAGTGAGACTCTGTTACTGAGTATTGGGGTTTCAAGGACACTGAGACTCTGCGTTACTGAGTATTGGGTTTTACAGGACAGTGAGTCTCTGTTACTGAGTATTGGGGTTTACAGGGCAGTGAGACTCTGTGTTACTGAGTATTGGGGTTTCTCGGACAGTGAGACTCTGTGTTACTGAGTATTAGGTTTTATAGGACAGTGAGACTCTGTGTTACTGAGTATTGGGGTTTATAGGCCAGTGAGACTCTGTGTTACTGAGTGTTGGTGTTTGCAGGACAGTGAGACACTGTGGTACTGAGTATTGGTGTTTATAGGACAGTGAGACTCTGTTACTGAGTATTCGTGTTTATAGGACAGTGAGACTCTGTGTTACTGAGTATTGGTGTTTATTGGACAGTGAGACTCTGTGTTACTGAGTATTGGTGTTTATAGGACAGTGAGACTCTGTGTTACTGAGTATTGGTGTTTAGAGGACAGTGAGACTCTGTGTTACTGAGTATTGGTGTTTACCGGACAGTGAGACTCTGTGTTACTGAGTATTGGTGTTCATAGGACAGTGAGACTCTGTGTTACTGAGTATTGGTGTTTATAGGACAGTGAGACTCTGTGTTACTGAGTATTGGGGTTTATAGGACAGTGAGACTCTGTGTTACTGAGTATTGGTGTTTATAGGACAGTGAGACTCTGTGTTACTGAGTATTGGTGTTTATAGGACAGTGAGACTCTGTGTTACTGAGTATTGGTGTTTATAGGACAGTGAGACTCTGTGTTACTGAGTATTGGTGTTTATAGGACAGTGAGACTCTGTGTTACTGAGTATTGGTGTTTACAGGACAGTGAGACTCTGTGTTACTGAGTATTGGTGTTTGTAGGACAGTGGGACTCTGTGTTACTGAGTATTGGTGTTTACAGGACAGTGAGACTCTGTGTTACTGAGTATTGGGGTTGAAAGGACAGTGAGACTCTGTGTTACTGAGTATTGGTGTTTACAGGACAGTGAGACTCTGTGTTACTGAGTATTGGTGTTTATAGGACAGTGAGACTCTGTGTTACTGAGTATTGGTGTTTATAGGACAGTGAGACTCTGTGTTACTGAGTATTGGTGTTTATAGGACAGTGAGACTCTGTGTTACTGAGTATTGGTGTTTATAGGACAGTGAGACTCTGTGTTATTGAGTATTGGTGTTTATAGGACAGTAAGACTCTGTTACTGAGTACTGGTGTTTACAGGACAGTGAGACTCTGTGTTACTGAGTATTGGTGTTTACAGGACAGTGAGACTCTGTGTTACTGAGTATTGGGGTTCATAGGACAGTGAGACTCTGTGTTACTGAGTATTGGTGTTTATAGGACAGTGAGACTCTGTGTTACTGAGTATTGGTGTTTATAGGACAGTGAGACTCTGTGTTACTGAGTATTGGTGTTTATAGGACAGTGAGACTCTGTGTTACTGAGTATTGGTGTTTATAGGACAGTGAGACTCTGTGTTATTGAGTATTGGTGTTTATAGGACAGTGAGACTCTGTGTTACTGAGTATTGGTGTTTATAGGACAGTGAGACTCTGTGTTACTGAGTATTGGTGTTTATAGGACAGTGAGACTCTGTGTTACTGAGTATTGGTGTTTATAGGACAGTGAGACTCTGTGTTACTGAGTATTGGTGTTTATAGGACAGTGAGACTCTGTGTTACTGAGTATTGGGGTTTATAGGACAGTGAGACTCTGTGTTACTGAGTATTGGTGTTTACAGGACAGTGTGACTCTGTGTTACTGAGTATTGGTGTTTATAGGACAGTGAGACTCTGTGTTACTGAGTATTGGTGTTTATCGGACAGTGAGACTCTGTGTTACTGAGTATTGGTGTTTATAGGACAGTGAGACTCTGTGTTACTGAGTATTGGTGTTTATAGGACAGTGAGACTCTGTGTTACTGAGTATTGGTGTTTACAGGACAGTGAGACTCTGTGTTACTGAGTATTGGTGTTTATAGGATAGTGAGACTCTGTGTTACTGAGTATTGTGGTTTGCAGGACAGTGAGACTCTGTGTTACTGAGTATTGGTGTTTATAGGACAGTGAGATCTGTGTTACTGAGTATGGGTGTTTGCAGGACAGTGAGACTCTGTGTTACTGAGTATTGTGGTTTACAGGACAGTGAGACTCTATGTTACTGAGTATTGTGGTTTACAGGACAGTGAGACTCTGTGTTACTGAGTATTGGGTTTTACAGGACAGTGAGACTCTGTGTTACTGAGTATTGCGGTTTACAGGACAGTGAGACTCTGTTACTGAGTATTGGGGTTTCAAGGACAGTGAGACTCTGTGTTACTGAGTATTGGTGGTTTTCGGACAGTGAGATTCTGTGTTACTGAGTATTGGTGGTTTTCGGACAGTGAGATTCTGTGTTACTGATTATTGGGGTTTACAGGACAGTGAGACTCTGTTACTGAGTATTGGGTTTTGCAGGACAGTGAGACTCTGTGTTACTGAGTATTGGGGTTTACAGGACAGTGAGACTCTGTTACTGAGTATTGGGGTTTCAAGGACACTGAGACTCTGCGTTACTGAGTATTGGGTTTTACAGGACAGTGAGTCTCTGTTACTGAGTATTGGGGTTTCAAGGACAGTGTAACTCTGTGTTACTGAGTATTGGGGTTTACAGGACAGTGAGACTCTGTGTTACTGAGTATTGGGGTTTCTCGGACAGTGAGACTCTGTGTTACTGAGTATTAGGTTTTATAGGACAGTGAGACTCGGTGTTACTGAGTATAGGTGTTTAGAGGACAGTGAGACTCTGTGTTACTGAGTATTGGGGTTTATAGGACAGTGAGACTCTGTGTTACTGAGTGTTGGTGTTTGCAGGACAGTGAGACACTGTGGTACTGAGTATTGGTGTTTATAGGACAGTGAGACTCTGTTACTGAGTATTCGTGTTTATAGGACAGTGAGACTCTGTGTTTACTGAGTATTGGTGTTTATTGGACAGTGAGACTCTGTGTTACTGAGTATTGGTGTTTATAGGACAGTGAGACTCTGTGTTACTGAGTATTGGTGTTTCGAGGACAGTGAGACTCTGTGTTACTGAGTATTGGTGTTTACCGGACAGTGAGACTCTGTGTTACTGAGTATTGGTGTTCATAGGACAGTGAGACTCTGTGTTACTGAGTATTGGTGTTTATAGGACAGTGAGACTCTGTGTTACTGAGTATTGGGGTTTATAGGACAGTGAGACTCTGTGTTACTGAGTATTGGTGTTTATAGGACAGTGAGACTCTGTGTTACTGAGTATTGGTGTTTATAGGACAGTGAGACTCTGTGTTACTGAGTATTGGTGTTTATAGGACAGTGAGACTCTGTGTTACTGAGTATTGGTGTTTATAGGACAGTGAGACTCTGTGTTACTGAGTATTGGTGTTTACAGGACAGTGAGACTCTGTGTTACTGAGTATTGGTGTTTATAGGACAGTGTGACTCTGTGTTACTGAGTATTGTGGTTTATAGGACAGTGAGACTCTGTGTTACTGAGTATTGGTGTTTATCGGACAGTGAGACTCTGTGTTACTGAGTATTGTGGTTTATAGGACAGTGAGACTCTGTGTTATTGAGTATTGGTGTTTATCGGACAGTGAGACTCTGTGTTACTGAGTATTGTGGTTTATAGGACAGTGAGACTCTGTGTTACTGAGTATTGGTGTTTATAGGACAGTGAGACTCTGTGTTACTGAGTATTGGTGTTTATAGGACAGTGAGACTCTGTGTTACTGAGTATTGGTGTTTATAGGACAGTGAGATTCTGTGTTACTGAGTATTGGGGTTTACAGGACAGTGAGACTCTGTGTTACTGAGTATTGTGGTTTACAGGACAGTGAGACTCTGTGTTACTGAGTATTGGGTTTTACAGGACAGTGAGACTCTGTGTTACTGAGTATTGCGGTTTACAGGACAGTGAGACTCTGTTACTGAGTATTGGGGTTTCAAGGACAGTGAGACTCTGTGTTACTGAGTATTGGTGGTTTTCGGACAGTGAGATTCTGTGTTACTGAGTATTGGTGGTTTTCGGACAGTGAGATTCTGTGTTACTGATTATTGGGGTTTACAGGACAGTGAGACTCTGTTACTGAGTATTGGGTTTTGCAGGACAGTGAGACTCTGTGTTACTGAGTATTGGGGTTTACAGGACAGTGAGACTCTGTTACTGAGTATTGGGGTTTCAAGGACACTGAGACTCTGCGTTACTGAGTATTGGGTTTTACAGGACAGTGAGTCTCTGTTACTGAGTATTGGGGTTTCAAGGACAGTGTAACTCTGTGTTACTGAGTATTGGGGTTTACAGGACAGTGAGACTCTGTGTTACTGAGTATTGGGGTTTCTCGGACAGTGAGACTCTGTGTTACTGAGTATTAGGTTTTATAGGACAGTGAGACTCTGTGTTACTGAGTATAGGTGTTTAGAGGACAGTGAGACTCTGTGTTACTGAGTATTGGGGTTTATAGGACAGTGAGACTCTGTGTTACTGAGTGTTGGTGTTTGCAGGACAGTGAGACACTGTGGTACTGAGTATTGGTGTTTATAGGACAGTGAGACTCTGTTACTGAGTATTCGTGTTTATAGGACAGTGAGACTCTGTGTTTACTGAGTATTGGTGTTTATTGGACAGTGAGACTCTGTGTTACTGAGTATTGGTGTTTATAGGACAGTGAGACTCTGTGTTACTGAGTATTGGTGTTTCGAGGACAGTGAGACTCTGTGTTACTGAGTATTGGTGTTTACCGGACAGTGAGACTCTGTGTTACTGAGTATTGGTGTTCATAGGACAGTGAGACTCTGTGTTACTGAGTATTGGTGTTTATAGGACAGTGAGACTCTGTGTTACTGAGTATTGGGGTTTATAGGACAGTGAGACTCTGTGTTACTGAGTATTGGTGTTTATAGGACAGTGAGACTCTGTGTTACTGAGTATTGGTGTTTATAGGACAGTGAGACTCTGTGTTACTGAGTATTGGTGTTTATAGGACAGTGAGACTCTGTGTTACTGAGTATTGGTGTTTATAGGACAGTGAGACTCTGTGTTACTGAGTATTGGTGTTTACAGGACAGTGAGACTCTGTGTTACTGAGTATTGGTGTTTATAGGACAGTGTGACTCTGTGTTACTGAGTATTGTGGTTTATAGGACAGTGAGACTCTGTGTTACTGAGTATTGGTGTTTATCGGACAGTGAGACTCTGTGTTACTGAGTATTGTGGTTTATAGGACAGTGAGACTCTGTGTTATTGAGTATTGGTGTTTATCGGACAGTGAGACTCTGTGTTACTGAGTATTGTGGTTTATAGGACAGTGAGACTCTGTGTTACTGAGTATTGGTGTTTATAGGACAGTGAGACTCTGTGTTACTGAGTATTGGTGTTTATAGGACAGTGAGACTCTGTGTTACTGAGTATTGGTGTTTATAGGACAGTGAGATTCTGTGTTACTGAGTATTGGGGTTTACAGGACAGTGAGACTCTGTGTTACTGAGTATTGGTGTTTATCGGACAGTGAGACTCTGTGTTACTGAGTATTGGGGTTTATAGGACAGTGAGACTCTGTGTTACTGAGTATTGGTGTTTATCGGACAGTGAGACTCTGTGTTTCTGAGTATTGGGGTTTATAGGACAGTGAGACTCTGTGTTACTGAGTATTGGTGTTTATCGGACACTGAGACTCTGTGTTTCTGAGTATTGGTGTTTATAGGACAGTGAGACTCTGTGTTACTGAGTATTGGTGTTTATAGGACAGTGAGACTCTGTGTTACTGAGTATTGTGGTTTATAGGACAGTGAGACTCTGTGTTATTGAGTATTGGTGTTTATCGGACAGTGAGACTCTGTGTTACTGAGTATTGTGGTTTATAGGACAGTGAGACTCTGTGTTATTGAGTATTGGTGTTTATCGGACAGTGAGACTCTGTGTTACTGAGTATTGGTGTTTATCGGACAGTGAGACTCTGTGTTACTGAGTATTGGGGTTTATAGGACAGTGAGACTCTGTGTTACTGAGTATTGGGGTTTACAGGACAGTGAGACTCTATGTTACTGAGTATTGGTGTTTATAGGACAGTGAGACTCTGTGTTACTGAGTATTGTGGTTTGCAGGACAGTGAGACTCTGTGTTACTGAGTATTGGTGTTTATAGGACAGTGAGACTCTGTGTTACTGAGTATTGGGGTTTACAGGACAGTGAGACTCTGTGTTACTGAGTATTGGTGTTTATAGGACAGTGAGATCTGTGTTACTGAGTATTGGTGTTTGCAGGACAGTGAGACTCTGTGTTACTGAGTATTGTGGTTTACAGGACAGTGAGACTCTGTGTTACTGAGTATTGGGTTTTACAGGACAGTGAGACTCTGTGTTACTGAGTATTGTGGTTTGCAGGACAGTGAGACTCTGTGTTACTGAGTATTGGTGTTTACCGGACAGTGAGACTCTGTGTTACTGAGTATTGGGGTTTACAGGACAGTGAGACTCTGTGTTACTGAGTATTGGTGTTTATAGGACAGTGAGATCTGTGTTACTGAGTATTGGTGTTTGCAGGACAGTGAGACTCTGTGTTACTGAGTATTGTGGTTTACAGGACAGTGAGACTCTGTGTTACTGAGTTTTGGGTTTTACAGGACAGTGAGACTCTGTGTTACTGAGTATTGGTGTTTATAGGACAGTGAGACTCTGTGTTACTGAGTATTGGGGTTTACAGGACAGTGAGACTCTGTGTTACTGAGTATTGGGGTTTACAGGACAGTGAGACTCTGTGTTACTGAGTATTGGTGTTTATAGGACAGTGAGATCTGTGTTACTGAGTATTGGTGTTTGCAGGACAGTGAGGCTCTGTGTTACTGAGTATTGTGGTTTACAGGACAGTGAGACTCTGTGTTACTGAGTATTGGTGTTTATAGGACAGTGAGACTCTGTGTTACTGAGTATTGGTGTTTATAGGACAGTGAGACTCTGTGTTACTGAGTATTGGTGTTTATAGGACAGTGAGACTCTGTGTTACTGAGTATTGGTGTTTATAGGACAGTGAGACTCTGTGTTACTGAGTATTGGTGTTTATAGGACAGTGAGACTCTGTTACTGAGTATTGGTGTTTACAGGACAGTGAGACTCTGTGTTACTGAGTATTGGGGTTTACAGGACAGTGAGACTCTGTGTTATTGAGTATTGGTGTTTACAGGACAGTGAGACTCTGTGTTACTGAGTATTGGGGTTTACAGGACAGTGAGACTCTGTGTTACTGAGTATTGGTGTTCACAGGACAGTGAGACTGTGTTACTGAGTATTGGTGTTTATAGGACAGTGAGACTCTGTGTTATTGAGTATTGGTGTTTACAGGACAGTGAGACTCTGTGTTATTGAGTATTGGTGTTTACAGGACAGTGAGACTCTGTGTTACTGAGTATTGGGGTTTACAGGACAGTGAGACTCTGTGTTACTGAGTATTGGGGTTTGCAGGACAGTGAGACTCTGTGTTACTGAGTATTGGGGTTTACAGGACAGTGAGACTCTGTGTTATTGAGTATTGGTGTTTACAGGACAGTGAGACTCTGTGTTACTGAGTATTGGGGTTTACAGGACAGTGAGACTCTGTGTTACTGAGTATTGGGGTTTACAGGACAGTGAGACTCTGTGTTACTGAGTATTGGTGTTTACAGGACAGTGAGACTCTGTGTTACTGAGTATTGGTGTTTATAGGACAGTGAGACTCTGTGTTATTGAGTATTGGTGTTTATAGGACAGTGAGACTCTGTGTTATTGAGTATTGGTGTTTACAGGACAGTGAGACTCTGTGTTACTGAGTATTGGTGTTTATAGGACAGTGAGACTCTGTGTTATTGAGTATTGGTGTTTACAGGACAGTGAGACTCTGTGTTACTGTGTATTGGGGTTTACAGGACAGTGAGACTCTGTGTTATTGAGTATTGGTGTTTACAGGACAGTGAGACTCTGTGTTACTGAGTATTGGGGTTTACAGGACAGTGAGACTCTGTGTTACTGAGTATTGGGGTTTACAGGACAGTGAGTCTCTGTGTTACTGAGTATTGGTGTTCACAGGACAGTGAGACTCTGTGTTACTGAGTATTGGTGTTTATTGGACAGTGAGACTCTGTGTTACTGAGTATTGGTGTTTACAGGACAGTGAGACTCTGTGTTACTGAGTATTGGGGTTTATAGGACAGTGAGACTCTGTGTTACTGAGTATTGGTGTTTACAGGACAGTGAGACTCTGTGTTACTGAGTATTGGTGTTTGTAGGACAGTGAGACTCTGTGTCACTGAGTATTGGTGTTTGTAGGACAGTGAGACACTGTGTTACTGAGTATTGGTGTTTATAGGACAGTGAGACTCTGTGTTACTGAGTATTGGTGTTTACAGGACAGTGAGACTCTGTGTTACTGAGTATTGGGGTTTACAGGACAGTGAGACTCTGTGTTACTGAGTATTGGTGTTTACAGGACAGTGAGACTCTGTGTTATTGAGTATTGGTGTTTACAGGACAGTGAGACTCTGTGTTACTGAGTATTGGGGTTTACAGGACAGTGAGACTCTGTGTTACTGAGTATTGATGTTCACAGGACAGTGAGACTCTGTGTTACTGAGTATTGGTGTTTATCGGACAGTGAGACTCTGTGTTACTGAGTATTGTGGTTTGCAGGATAGTGAGACTCTGTGTTACTGAGTATTGGTGTTTACCGGACAGTGAGACTCTGTGTTACTGAGTATTGGGGTTTACAGGACAGTGAGACTCTGTGTTACTGAGTATTGGTGTTTATAGGACAGTGAGATCTGTGTTACTGAGTATTGGTGTTTGCAGGACAGTGAGACTCTGTGTTACTGAGTATTGTGGTTTACAGGACAGTGAGACTCTGTGTTACTGAGTATTGGTGTTTACAGGACAGTGAGACTCTGTGTTACTGAGTATTGGTGTTTATAGGACAGTGAGACTCTGTGTTATTGAGTATTGGTGTTTATAGGACAGTGAGACTCTGTGTTATTGAGTATTGGTGTTTACAGGACAGTGAGACTCTGTGTTACTGAGTATTGGTGTTTATAGGACAGTGAGACTCTGTGTTATTGAGTATTGGTGTTTACAGGACAGTGAGACTCTGTGTTACTGAGTATTGGGGTTTACAGGACAGTGAGACTCTGTGTTATTGAGTATTGGTGTTTACAGGACAGTGAGACTCTGTGTTACTGAGTATTGGGGTTTACAGGACAGTGAGACTCTGTGTTACTGAGTATTGGGGTTTACAGGACAGTGAGACTCTGTGTTACTGAGTATTGGTGTTCACAGGACAGTGAGACTCTGTGTTACTGAGTATTGGTGTTTATTGGACAGTGAGACTCTGTGTTACTGAGTATTGGTGTTTACAGGACAGTGAGACTCTGTGTTACTGAGTATTGGGGTTTATAGGACAGTGAGACTCTGTGTTACTGAGTATTGGTGTTTACAGGACAGTGAGACTCTGTGTTACTGAGTATTGGTGTTTGTAGGACAGTGAGACTCTGTGTCACTGAGTATTGGTGTTTGTAGGACAGTGAGACACTGTGTTACTGAGTATTGGTGTTTATAGGACAGTGAGACTCTGTGTTACTGAGTATTGGTGTTTACAGGACAGTGAGACTCTGTGTTACTGAGTATTGGGGTTTACAGGACAGTGAGACTCTGTGTTACTGAGTATTGGTGTTTACAGGACAGTGAGACTCTGTGTTATTGAGTATTGGTGTTTACAGGACAGTGAGACTCTGTGTTACTGAGTATTGGGGTTTACAGGACAGTGAGACTCTGTGTTACTGAGTATTGATGTTCACAGGACAGTGAGACTCTGTGTTACTGAGTATTGGTGTTTATCGGACAGTGAGACTCTGTGTTACTGAGTATTGTGGTTTGCAGGATAGTGAGACTCTGTGTTACTGAGTATTGGTGTTTACCGGACAGTGAGACTCTGTGTTACTGAGTATTGGGGTTTACAGGACAGTGAGACTCTGTGTTACTGAGTATTGGTGTTTATATGACAGTGAGATCTGTGTTACTGAGTATTGGTGTTTGCAGGACAGTGAGACTCTGTGTTACTGAGTATTGTGGTTTACAGGACAGTGAGACTCTGTGTTACTGAGTTTTGGGTTTTACAGGACAGTGAGACTCTGTGTTACTGAGTATTGGTGTTTATAGGACAGTGAGACTCTGTGTTACTAAGTATTGTGGTTTGCAGGACAGTGAGACTCTGTGTTACTGAGTATTGTGGTTTGCAGGACAGTGAGACTCTGTGTTACTGAGTATTGGGGTTTACAGGACAGTGAGACTCTGTGTTACTGAGTATTGGTGTTTATAGGACAGTGAGATCTGTGTTACTGAGTATTGGTGTTTGCAGGACAGTGAGGCTCTGTGTTACTGAGTATTGTGGTTTACAGGACAGTGAGACTCTGTGTTACTGAGTATTGGGTTTTACAGGACAGTGAGACTCTGTGTTACTGAGTATTGGGGTTTACAGGACAGTGAGACTCTGTGTTACTGAGTATTGGGTTTTACAGGACAGTGAGTCTCTGTTACTGAGTATTGGGTTTTACAGGACAGTGAGACTCTGTTACTGAGTATTGGGGTTTCAAGGACACTGAGACTCTGCGTTACTGAGTATTGGGTTTTACAGGACAGTGAGTCTCTGTTACTGAGTATTGGGGTTTCAAGGACAGTGAGACTCTGTGTTACTGAGTATTGGTGTTTATAGGACAGTGAGACTCTGTGTTACTGAGTATTGGTGTTTACAGGACAGTGAGACTCTGTGTTACTGAGTATTGGTGTTTATAGGACAGTGAGACTCTGTGTTACTGAGTATTGGTGTTTATAGGACAGTGAGACTCTGTGTTACTGAGTATTGGTGTTTATAGGACAGTGAGACTCTGTGTTACTGAGTATTGGTGTTTATAGGACAGTGAGACTCTGTGTTACTGAGTATTGGTGTTTATAGGACAGTGAGACTCTGTGTTACTGAGTATTGGTGTTTATAGGACAGTGAGACTCTGTGTTACTGAGTATTGGTGTTTATAGGACAGTGAGACTCTGTGTTACTGAGTATTGGTGTTTACAGGACAGTGAGACTCTGTGTTACTGAGTATTGGGGTTTACAGGACAGTGAGACTCTGTGTTATTGAGTATTGGTGTTTACAGGACAGTGAGACTCTGTGTTACTGAGTATTGGGGTTTACAGGACAGTGAGACTCTGTGTTACTGAGTATTGGTGTTCACAGGACAGTGAGACTCTGTGTTACTGAGTATTGGTGTTTATAGGACAGTGAGACTCTGTGTTATTGAGTATTGGTGTTTACAGGACAGTGAGACTCTGTGTTACTGAGTATTGGGGTTTACAGGACAGTGAGACTCTGTGTTATTGAGTATTGGTGTTTACAGGACAGTGAGACTCTGTGTTACTGAGTATTGGGGTTTACAGGACAGTGAGACTCTGTGTTACTGAGTATTGGGGTTTGCAGGACAGTGAGACTCTGTGTTACTGAGTATTGGTGTTTATAGGACAGTGAGACTCTGTGTTATTGAGTATTGGTGTTTATAGGACAGTGAGACTCTGTGTTACTGAGTATTGGGGTTTACAGGACAGTGAGACTCTGTGTTACTGAGTATTGGGGTTTATAGGACAGTGAGACTCTGTGTTACTGAGTATTGGTGTTTACAGGACAGTGAGACTCTGTGTTACTGAGTATTGGGGTTTATAGGACAGTGAGACTCTGTGTTACTGAGTATTGGTGTTTACAGGACAGTGAGACTCTGTGTTACTGAGTATTGGTGTTTGTAGGACAGTGAGACTCTGTGTCACTGAGTATTGGTGTTTGTAGGACAGTGAGACTCTGTGTTACTGAGTATTGGTGTTTATAGGACAGTGAGACTCTGTGTTACTGAGTATTGGTGTTTACAGGACAGTGAGACTCTGTGTTACTGAGTATTGGGGTTTACAGGACAGTGAGACTCTGTGTTACTGAGTATTGGTGTTTACAGGACAGTGAGACTCTGTGTTATTGAGTATTGGTGTTTACAGGACAGTGAGACTCTGTGTTACTGAGTATTGGGGTTTACAGGACAGTGAGACTCTGTGTTACTGAGTATTGATGTTCACAGGACAGTGAGACTCTGTGTTACTGAGTATTGGGGTTTATAGGACAGTGAGACTCTGTGTTACTGAGTATTGGTGTTTGTAGGACAGTGAGACTCTGTTACTGAGTATTGGTGTTTACAGGACAGTGAGACTCTGTGTTACTGAGTATTGGTGTTTGTAGGACAGTGAGACTCTGTGTTACTGAGTATTGGGGTTTATCGGACAGTGAGACTCTGTGTTACTGAGTATTGGTGTTTATAGGACAGTGAGACTCTGTGTCACTGAGTATTGGTGTTTTTAGGACAGTGAGACTCTGTGTTACTGAGTATTGGTGTTTATAGGACAGTGAGACTCTGTGTTACTGAGTATTGGTGTTTTTAGGACAGTGAGACTCTGTGTTACTGAGTATTGGTGTTTATAGGACACTGAGACTCTGTGTTACTGAGTATTGATGTTCATAGGACAGTGAGACTCTGTGTTACTGAGTATTGGTGTTTATAGGACAGTGAGACTCTGTGTTACTGAGTATTGGTGTTTATAGGACAGTGAGACTCTGTGTTACTGAGTATTGGTGTTTATAGGACACTGAGACTCTGTGTTACTGAGTATTGATGTTTATAGGACAGTGAGACTCTGTGTTACTGAGTATTGGTGTTTATAGGACAGTGAGACTCTGTGTTACTGAGTATTGGTGTTTATAGGACACTGAGACTCTGTGTTACTGAGTATTGATGTTTATAGGACAGTGAGACTCTGTGTTACTGAGTATTGGTGTTTATAGGACAGTGAGACTCTGTGTTACTGAGTATTGGTGTTTACAGGACAGTGAGACTCTGTGTTACTGAGTATTGGTGTTTATAGGACAGTGAGACTCTGTGTTACTGAGTATTGGTGTTTATAGGACAGTGAGACTCTGTGTTACTGAGTATTGGGGTTTACAGGACATTGAGACTCTGTGTTACTGAGTATTGGTGTTTACAGGACAGTGAGACTCTGTGTTATTGAGTATTGGGGTTTATAGGGCAGTGAGACTCTGTGTTACTGAGTATTGGTGTTTACAGGACAGTGAGACTCTGTGTTATTGAGTATTGGTGTTTACAGGACAGTGAGACTCTGTGTTACTGAGTATTGGTGTTTATAGGACAGTGAGACTCTGTGTTACTGAGTATTGGTGTTTATAGGACAGTGAGACTCTGTGTTACTGAGTATTGGTGTTCACAGGACAGTGAGACTCTGTGTTATTGAGTATTGGTGTTTACAGGACAGTGAGACTCTGTGTTACTGAGTATTGGGGTTTACAGGACAGTGAGACTCTGTGTTATTGAGTATTGGGGTTTATAGGACAGTGAGACTCTGTGTTACTGAGTATTGGTGTTTACAGGACAGTGAGACTCTGTGTTATTGAGTATTGGGGTTTACAGGACAGTGAGACTCTGTGTTACTGAGTATTGGGGTTTACAGGACAGTGAGACTCTGAGTTATTGAGTATTGGGGTTTATAGGACAGTGAGACTCTGTGTTACTGAGTATTGGTGTTTATCGGACAGTGAGACTCTGTGTTATTGAGTATTGGGGTTTATAGGACAGTGAGACTCTGTGTTACTGAGTATTGGTGTTTACAGGACAGTGTGACTCTGTGTTACTGAGTATTGGTGTTTACAGGACAGTGAGACTCTGTGTTATTGAGTATTGGGGTTTATAGGACAGTGAGACTCTGTTATTGAGTATTGGTGTTTACAGGACAGTGAGACTCTGTGTTACTGAGTATTGGTGTTTATAGGACAGTGAGACTCTGTGTTACTGAGTATTGGTGTTTACAGGACAGTGAGACTCTGTGTTACTGAGTATTGGGGTTTACAGGACAGTGAGACTCTGTGTTACTGAGTTTGGTGTTCACAGGACAGTGAGACTCTGTGTTATTGAGTATTGGTGTTTACAGGACAGTGAGACTCTGTGTTACTGAGTATTGGGGTTTACAGGACAGTGAGACTCTGTGTTACTGAGTATTGGGGTTTATAGGACAGTGAGACTCTGTGTTACTGAGTATTGGTGTTTACAGGACAGTGAGACTCTGTGTTACTGAGTATTGGTGTTTGTAGGACAGTGAGACTCTGTGTCACTGAGTATTGGTGTTTTTAGGACAGTGAGACTCTGTTACTGAGTATTGGTGTTTACAGGACAGTGAGACTCTGTGTTATTGAGTATTGGTGTTTATAGGACAGTGAGACTCTGTGTTATTGAGTATTGGTGTTTATAGGACAGTGAGACTCTGTGTTACTGAGTATTGGGGTTTACAGGATAGTGAGACTCTGTGTTACTGAGTATTGGGGTTTACAGGACAGTGAGACTCTGTGTTACTGAGTATTGGTGTTTACAGGACAGTGAGACTCTGTGTTACTGAGTATTGGTGTTTACAGGACAGTGAGACTCTGTGTTACTGAGTATTGGTGTTTATAGGACAGTGAGACTCTGTGTTACTGAGTATTGGGGTTTACAGGACAGTGAGACTCTGTGTTACTGAGTATTGGTGTTTACAGGACAGTGAGACTCTGTGTTACTGAGTATTGGGGTTTACAGGACAGTGAGACTCTGTGTTACTGAGTTTGTTGTTCACAGGACAGTGAGACTCTGTGTTATTGAGTATTGGTGTTTACAGGACAGTGAGACTCTGTGTTACTGAGTATTGGGGTTTACAGGACAGTGAGACTCTGTGTTACTGAGTATTGGGGTTTATAGGACAGTGAGACTCTGTGTTACTGAGTATTGGTGTTTACAGGACAGTGAGACTCTGTGTTACTGAGTATTGGTGTTTGTAGGACAGTGAGACTCTGTGTCACTGAGTATTGGTGTTTTTAGGACAGTGAGACTCTGTTACTGAGTATTGGTGTTTACAGGACAGTGAGACTCTGTGTTACTGAGTATTGGTGTTTGTAGGACAGTGAGACTCTGTGTCACTGAGTATTGGTGTTTTTAGGACAGTGAGACTCTGTGTTACTGAGTATTGGGGTTTATAGGACAGTGAGACTCTGTGTTACTGAGTATTGGTGTTTATAGGACAGTGAGACTCTGTGTTACTGAGTATTGGTGTTTATAGGACAGTGAGACTCTGTGTTACTGAGTATTGGTGTTTACAGGACAGTGAGACTCTGTGTTATTGAGTATTGGTGTTAACAGGACAGTGAGACTCTGTGTTACTGAGTATTGGGGTTTATAGGACAGTGAGACTCTGTGTTACTGAGTATTGGTGTTAACAGGACAGTGAGACTCTGTGTTACTGAGTATTGGGGTTTACAGGACAGTGAGACTCTGTTACTGAGTATTGGGGTTTATAGGACAGTGAGACTCTGTGTTACTGAGTATTGGTGTTTATAGGACTGTGTGACTCTGTGTTACTGAGTATTGGTGTTTATAGGACAGTGAGACTCTGTGTTACTGAGTATTGGTGTTTACAGGACAGTGAGACTCTGTGTTACTGAGTATTGGTGTTTATAGGACAGTGAGACTCTGTGTTACTGAGTATTGGTGTTTACAGGACTGTGTGACTCTGTGTTACTGAGTATTGGTGTTCACAGGACAGTGAGACTCTGTGTTACTGAGTATTGGTGTTTATAGGACAGTGAGACTCTGTGTTACTGAGTATTGGTGTTTACAGGACAGTGAGACTCTGTGTTACTGAGTATTGGTGTTTATAGGACAGTGAGACTCTGTGTTACTGAGTATTGGTGTTTACAGGACAGTGAGATCTGTGTTACTGAGTATTGGTGTTTATAGGACAGTGAGACTCTGTGTTATTGAGTATTGGTGTTTATAGGACAGTGAGACTCTGTTACTGAGTATTGGTGTTTAGAGGACAGTGAGACTCTGTGTTACTGAGTATTGGTGTTTACAGGACAGTGAGACTCTGTGTTACTGAGTATTGGGGTTTATAGGACAGTGAGACTCTGTGTTACTGAGTATTGGTGTTTATAGGACAGTGAGACTCTGTGTTACTGAGTATTGGTGTTTATAGGACAGTGAGACTCTGTGTTCCTGAGTATTGGTGTTTACAGGACAGTGAGACTCTGTGTTACTGAGTATTGGTGTTTATAGGACAGTGAGACTCTGTGTTCCTGAGTATTGGTGTTTATAGGACAGTGAGACTCTGTGTTACTGAGTATTGGTGTTTACAGGACAGTGAGACTCTGTGTTACTGAGTATTGGTGTTTATAGGACAGTGAGACTCTGTGTTACTGAGTATTGGTGTTTATAGGACAGTGAGACTCTGTGTTACTGAGTATTGGGGTTTACCGGACAGTGAGACTCTGTGTTACTGAGTATTGGTGTTTATAGGACAGTGAGACTCTGTTACTGAGTATTGGTGTTTATAGGACAGTGAGACTCTGTGTTACTGAGTATTGGTGTTTATAGGACAGTGAGACTCTGTGTTACTGAGTATTGGTGTTTATAGGACAGTGAGACTCTGTGTTACTGAGTATTGGTGTTTATAGGACAGTGAGACTCTGTGTTACTGAGTATTGGGGTTTACAGGACATTGAGACTCTGTGTTACTGAGTATTGGTGTTTACAGGACAGTGAGACTCTGTGTTATTGAGTATTGGGGTTTATAGGACAGTGAGACTCTGTGTTACTGAGTATTGGTGTTTACAGGACAGTGAGACTCTGTGTTATTGAGTATTGGTGTTTACAGGACAGTGAGACTCTGTGTTACTGAGTATTGGTGTTTATAGGACAGTGACACTCTGTGTTACTGAGTATTGGTGTTTATAGGACAGTGAGACTCTGTGTTACTGAGTATTGGTGTTCACAGGACAGTGAGACTCTGTGTTATTGAGTATTGGTGTTTACAGGACAGTGAGACTCTGTGTTACTGAGTATTGGGGTTTACAGGACAGTGAGACTCTGTGTTATTGAGTATTGGGGTTTACAGGACAGTGAGACTCTGTGTTACTGAGTATTGGTGTTTACAGGACAGTGAGACTCTGTGTTATTGAGTATTGGGGTTTATAGGACAGTGAGACTCTGTGTTACTGAGTATTGGTGTTTATAGGACAGTGAGACTCTGTGTTACTGAGTATTGGTGTTTGCAGGACAGTGAGACTCTGTGTTACTGAGTATTGGTGTTTGCAGGACAGTGAGACTCTGTGTTACTGAGTATTGGTGTTTACAGGACAGTGAGACTCTGTGTTACTGAGTATTGGTGTTTACAGGACAGTGAGACTCTGTGTTACTGAGTATTGGTGTTTACAGGACAGTGAGACTCTGTGTTACTGAGTATTGGTGTTTATAGGACAGTGAGACTCTGTGTCACTGAGTATTGGTGTTTTTAGGACAGTGAGACTCTGTTACTGAGTATTGGTGTTTACAGGACAGTGAGACTCTGTGTTACTGAGTATTGGGGTTTACAGGACAGTGAGACTCTGTGTTACTGAGTATTGGTGTTTATAGGACAGTGAGACTCTGTGTTACTGAGTATTGGTGTTTATAGGACAGTGAGACTCTGTGTTACTGAGTATTGGTGTTTATAGGACAGTGAGACTCTGTGTTACTGAGTATTGGTGTTTACAGGACAGTGAGACTCTGTGTTACTGAGTATTGGTGTTTACAGGACAGTGAGACTCTGTGTTACTGAGTATTGGTGTTTTTAGGACAGTGAGACTCTGTGTTATTGAGTATTGGTGTTAACAGGACAGTGAGACTCTGTGTTACTGAGTATTGGTGTTTATAGGACAGTGAGACTCTGTGTTACTGAGTATTGGTGTTTATAGGACAGTGAGACTCTGTGTTACTGAGTATTGGTGTTTACAGGACAGTGAGACTCTGTGTTATTGAGTATTGGTGTTAACAGGACAGTGAGACTCTGTGTTACTGAGTATTGGGGTTTATAGGACAGTGAGACTCTGTGTTACTGAGTATTGGTGTTTACAGGACAGTGAGACTCTGTGTTACTGAGTATTGGTGTTTACAGGACTGTGTGACTCTGTGTTACTGAGTATTGGTGTTCACAGGACAGTGAGACTCTGTGTTACTGAGTATTGGTGTTTATAGGACAGTGAGACTCTGTGTTACTGAGTATTGGTGTTTACAGGACAGTGAGACTCTGTGTTACTGAGTATTGGTGTTTATAGGACAGTGAGACTCTGTGTTACTGAGTATTGGTGTTTACAGGACAGTGAGATCTGTGTTACTGAGTATTGGTGTTTATAGGACAGTGAGACTCTGTGTTATTGAGTATTGGTGTTTATAGGACAGTGAGACTCTGTTACTGAGTATTGGTGTTTAGAGGACAGTGAGACTCTGTGTTACTGAGTATTGGTGTTTACAGGACAGTGAGACTCTGTGTTACTGAGTATTGGGGTTTATAGGACAGTGAGACTCTGTGTTACTGAGTATTGGTGTTTATAGGACAGTGAGACTCTGTGTTACTGAGTATTGGTGTTTATAGGACAGTGAGACTCTGTGTTCCTGAGTATTGGTGTTTATAGGACAGTGAGACTCTGTGTTACTGAGTATTGGTGTTTACAGGACAGTGAGACTCTGTGTTACTGAGTATTGGTGTTTATAGGACAGTGAGACTCTGTGTTACTGAGTATTGGTGTTTATAGGACAGTGAGACTCTGTGTTACTGAGTATTGGGGTTTACCGGACAGTGAGACTCTGTGTTAATGAGTATTGGTGTTTATAGGACAGTGAGACTCTGTTACTGAGTATTGGTGTTTATAGGACAGTGAGACTCTGTGTTACTGAGTATTGGTGTTTATAGGACTGTGAGACTCTGTGTTACTGAGTATTGGTGTTTATAGGACAGTGAGACTCTGTGTTACTGAGTATTGGTGTTTATAGGACAGTGAGACTCTGTGTTACTGAGTATTGGGGTTTACAGGACATTGAGACTCTGTGTTACTGAGTATTGGTGTTTACAGGACAGTGAGACTCTGTGTTATTGAGTATTGGGGTTTATAGGACAGTGAGACTCTGTGTTACTGAGTATTGGTGTTTACAGGACAGTGAGACTCTGTGTTATTGAGTATTGGTGTTTACAGGACAGTGAGACTCTGTGTTACTGAGTATTGGTGTTTATAGGACAGTGACACTCTGTGTTACTGAGTATTGGTGTTTATAGGACAGTGAGACTCTGTGTTACTGAGTATTGGTGTTTACAGGACAGTGAGACTCTGTGTTACTGAGTATTGGTGTTTATAGGACAGTGAGACTCTGTGTTACTGAGTATTGGTGTTTACAGGACTGTGTGACTCTGTGTTACTGAGTATTGGTGTTCACAGGACAGTGAGACTCTGTGTTACTGAGTATTGGTGTTTATAGGACAGTGAGACTCTGTGTTACTGAGTATTGGTGTTTACAGGACAGTGAGACTCTGTGTTACTGAGTATTGGTGTTTATAGGACAGTGAGACTCTGTGTTACTGAGTATTGGTGTTTACAGGACAGTGAGATCTGTGTTACTGAGTATTGGTGTTTATAGGACAGTGAGACTCTGTGTTATTGAGTATTGGTGTTTATAGGACAGTGAGACTCTGTTACTGAGTATTGGTGTTTAGAGGACAGTGAGACTCTGTGTTACTGAGTATTGGTGTTTACAGGACAGTGAGACTCTGTGTTACTGAGTATTGGGGTTTATAGGACAGTGAGACTCTGTGTTACTGAGTATTGGTGTTTATAGGACAGTGAGACTCTGTGTTACTGAGTATTGGTGTTTATAGGACAGTGAGACTCTGTGTTCTAGAGTATTGGTGTTTACAGGACAGTGAGACTCTGTGTTACTGAGTATTGGTGTTTATAGGACAGTGAGACTCTGTGTTCCTGAGAATTGGTGTTTATAGGACAGTGAGACTCTGTGTTACTGAGTATTGGTGTTTACAGGACAGTGAGACTCTGTGTTACTGAGTATTGGTGTTTATAGGACAGTGAGACTCTGTGTTACTGAGTATTGGTGTTTATAGGACAGTGAGACTCTGTGTTACTGAGTATTGGGGTTTACCGGACAGTGAGACTCTGTGTTAATGAGTATTGGTGTTTATAGGACAGTGAGACTCTGTTACTGAGTATTGGTGTTTATAGGACAGTGAGACTCTGTGTTACTGAGTATTGGTGTTTATAGGACAGTGAGACTCTGTGTTACTGAGTATTGGTGTTTATAGGACAGTGAGACTCTGTGTTACTGAGTATTGGTGTTTATAGGACAGTGAGACTCTGTGTTACTGAGTATTGGGGTTTACAGGACATTGAGACTCTGTGTTACTGAGTATTGGTGTTTACAGGACAGTGAGACTCTGTGTTATTGAGTATTGGGGTTTATAGGACAGTGAGACTCTGTGTTACTGAGTATTGGTGTTTACAGGACAGTGAGACTCTGTGTTATTGAGTATTGGTGTTTACAGGACAGTGAGACTCTGTGTTACTGAGTATTGGTGTTTATAGGACAGTGACACTCTGTGTTACTGAGTATTGGTGTTTATAGGACAGTGAGACTCTGTGTTACTGAGTATTGGTGTTCACAGGACAGTGAGACTCTGTGTTATTGAGTATTGGTGTTTACAGGACAGTGAGACTCTGTGTTACTGAGTATTGGGGTTTACAGGACAGTGAGACTCTGTGTTATTGAGTATTGGGGTTTACAGGACAGTGAGACTCTGTGTTACTGAGTATTGGTGTTTACAGGACAGTGAGACTCTGTGTTATTGAGTATTGGGGTTTATAGGACAGTGAGACTCTGTGTTACTGAGTATTGGTGTTTACAGGACAGTGAGACTCTGTGTTACTGAGTATTGGTGTTTATAGGACAGTGAGACTCTGTGTCACTGAGTATTGGTGTTTTTAGGACAGTGAGACTCTGTTACTGAGTATTGGTGTTTACAGGACAGTGAGACTCTGTGTTACTGAGTATTGGGGTTTACAGGACAGTGAGACTCTGTGTTACTGAGTATTGGTGTTTATAGGACAGTGAGACTCTGTGTTACTGAGTATTGGTGTTTATAGGACAGTGAGACTCTGTGTTACTGAGTATTGGTGTTTATAGGACAGTGAGACTCTGTGTTACTGAGTATTGGTGTTTACAGGACAGTGAGACTCTGTGTTACTGAGTATTGGTGTTTACAGGACAGTGAGACTCTGTGTTACTGAGTATTGGTGTTTTTAGGACAGTGAGACTCTGTGTTATTGAGTATTGGTGTTAACAGGACAGTGAGACTCTGTGTTACTGAGTATTGGTGTTTATAGGACAGTGAGACTCTGTGTTACTGAGTATTGGTGTTTATAGGACAGTGAGACTCTGTGTTACTGAGTATTGGTGTTTACAGGACAGTGAGACTCTGTGTTATTGAGTATTGGTGTTAACAGGACAGTGAGACTCTGTGTTACTGAGTATTGGGGTTTATAGGACAGTGAGACTCTGTGTTACTGAGTATTGGTGTTTACAGGACAGTGAGACTCTGTGTTACTGAGTATTGGTGTTTACAGGACTGTGTGACTCTGTGTTACTGAGTATTGGTGTTCACAGGACAGTGAGACTCTGTGTTACTGAGTATTGGTGTTTATAGGACAGTGAGACTCTGTGTTACTGAGTATTGGTGTTTACAGGACAGTGAGACTCTGTGTTACTGAGTATTGGTGTTTATAGGACAGTGAGACTCTGTGTTACTGAGTATTGGTGTTTACAGGACAGTGAGATCTGTGTTACTGAGTATTGGTGTTTATAGGACAGTGAGACTCTGTGTTATTGAGTATTGGTGTTTATAGGACAGTGAGACTCTGTTACTGAGTATTGGTGTTTAGAGGACAGTGAGACTCTGTGTTACTGAGTATTGGTGTTTACAGGACAGTGAGACTCTGTGTTACTGAGTATTGGGGTTTATAGGACAGTGAGACTCTGTGTTACTGAGTATTGGTGTTTATAGGACAGTGAGACTCTGTGTTACTGAGTATTGGTGTTTATAGGACAGTGAGACTCTGTGTTCCTGAGTATTGGTGTTTATAGGACAGTGAGACTCTGTGTTACTGAGTATTGGTGTTTACAGGACAGTGAGACTCTGTGTTACTGAGTATTGGTGTTTATAGGACAGTGAGACTCTGTGTTACTGAGTATTGGTGTTTATAGGACAGTGAGACTCTGTGTTACTGAGTATTGGGGTTTACCGGACAGTGAGACTCTGTGTTAATGAGTATTGGTGTTTATAGGACAGTGAGACTCTGTTACTGAGTATTGGTGTTTATAGGACAGTGAGACTCTGTGTTACTGAGTATTGGTGTTTATAGGACTGTGAGACTCTGTGTTACTGAGTATTGGTGTTTATAGGACAGTGAGACTCTGTGTTACTGAGTATTGGTGTTTATAGGACAGTGAGACTCTGTGTTACTGAGTATTGGGGTTTACAGGACATTGAGACTCTGTGTTACTGAGTATTGGTGTTTACAGGACAGTGAGACTCTGTGTTATTGAGTATTGGGGTTTATAGGACAGTGAGACTCTGTGTTACTGAGTATTGGTGTTTACAGGACAGTGAGACTCTGTGTTATTGAGTATTGGTGTTTACAGGACAGTGAGACTCTGTGTTACTGAGTATTGGTGTTTATAGGACAGTGACACTCTGTGTTACTGAGTATTGGTGTTTATAGGACAGTGAGACTCTGTGTTACTGAGTATTGGTGTTTACAGGACAGTGAGACTCTGTGTTACTGAGTATTGGTGTTTATAGGACAGTGAGACTCTGTGTTACTGAGTATTGGTGTTTACAGGACTGTGTGACTCTGTGTTACTGAGTATTGGTGTTCACAGGACAGTGAGACTCTGTGTTACTGAGTATTGGTGTTTATAGGACAGTGAGACTCTGTGTTACTGAGTATTGGTGTTTACAGGACAGTGAGACTCTGTGTTACTGAGTATTGGTGTTTATAGGACAGTGAGACTCTGTGTTACTGAGTATTGGTGTTTACAGGACAGTGAGATCTGTGTTACTGAGTATTGGTGTTTATAGGACAGTGAGACTCTGTGTTATTGAGTATTGGTGTTTATAGGACAGTGAGACTCTGTTACTGAGTATTGGTGTTTAGAGGACAGTGAGACTCTGTGTTACTGAGTATTGGTGTTTACAGGACAGTGAGACTCTGTGTTACTGAGTATTGGGGTTTATAGGACAGTGAGACTCTGTGTTACTGAGTATTGGTGTTTATAGGACAGTGAGACTCTGTGTTACTGAGTATTGGTGTTTATAGGACAGTGAGACTCTGTGTTCTAGAGTATTGGTGTTTACAGGACAGTGAGACTCTGTGTTACTGAGTATTGGTGTTTATAGGACAGTGAGACTCTGTGTTCCTGAGAATTGGTGTTTATAGGACAGTGAGACTCTGTGTTACTGAGTATTGGTGTTTACAGGACAGTGAGACTCTGTGTTACTGAGTATTGGTGTTTATAGGACAGTGAGACTCTGTGTTACTGAGTATTGGTGTTTATAGGACAGTGAGACTCTGTGTTACTGAGTATTGGGGTTTACCGGACAGTGAGACTCTGTGTTAATGAGTATTGGTGTTTATAGGACAGTGAGACTCTGTTACTGAGTATTGGTGTTTATAGGACAGTGAGACTCTGTGTTACTGAGTATTGGTGTTTATAGGACAGTGAGACTCTGTGTTACTGAGTATTGGTGTTTATAGGACAGTGAGACTCTGTGTTACTGAGTATTGGTGTTTATAGGACAGTGAGACTCTGTGTTACTGAGTATTGGGGTTTACAGGACATTGAGACTCTGTGTTACTGAGTATTGGTGTTTACAGGACAGTGAGACTCTGTGTTATTGAGTATTGGGGTTTATAGGACAGTGAGACTCTGTGTTACTGAGTATTGGTGTTTACAGGACAGTGTGACTCTGTGTTATTGAGTATTGGTGTTTACAGGACAGTGAGACTCTGTGTTATTGAGTATTGGTGTTTACAGGACAGTGAGACTCTGTGTTACTGAGTATTGGTGTTTATAGGACAGTGAGACTCTGTGTTACTGAGTATTGGTGTTCACAGGACAGTGAGACTCTGTGTTATTGAGTATTGGTGTTTACAGGACAGTGAGACTCTGTGTTACTGAGTATTGGGGTTTACAGGACAGTGAGACTCTGTGTTATTGAGTATTGGGGTTTACAGGACAGTGAGACTCTGTGTTACTGAGTATTGGTGTTTACAGGACAGTGAGACTCTGTGTTACTGAGTATTGGTGTTTATAGGACAGTGAGACTCTGTGTCACTGAGTATTGGTGTTTTTAGGACAGTGAGACTCTGTTACTGAGTATTGGTGTTTACAGGACAGTGAGACTCTGTGTTACTGAGTATTGGTGTTTTTAGGACAGTGAGACTCTGTGTTATTGAGTATTGGTGTTAACAGGACAGTGAGACTCTGTGTTACTGAGTATTGGGGTTTATAGGACAGTGAGACTCTGTGTTACTGAGTATTGGTGTTAACAGGACAGTGAGACTCTGTGTTACT
Organism: Heterodontus francisci; assembly: GCF_036365525.1. Lineage (NCBI taxonomy): Eukaryota > Metazoa > Chordata > Chondrichthyes > Heterodontiformes > Heterodontidae > Heterodontus > Heterodontus francisci. The sequence continues at coordinate 628,157 of NW_027141767.1, read as the reverse complement.
GAGTATTGGGGTTTACAGGACAGTGAGACTCTGTTACTGAGTATTGGGGTTTATAGGACAGTGAGACTCTGTGTTACTGAGTATTGGTGTTTATAGGACTGTGTGACTCTGTGTTACTGAGTATTGGTGTTTATAGGACAGTGAGACTCTGTGTTACTGAGTATTGGTGTTTACAGGACAGTGAGACTCTGTGTTACTGAGTATTGGTGTTTATAGGACAGTGAGACTCTGTGTTACTGAGTATTGGTGTTTACAGGACTGTGTGACTCTGTGTTACTGAGTATTGGTGTTCACAGGACATTGAGACTCTGTGTTACTGAGTATTGGTGTTTATAGGACAGTGAGACTCTGTGTTACTGAGTATTGGTGTTTACAGGACAGTGAGACTCTGTGTTACTGAGTATTGGTGTTTATAGGACAGTGAGACTCTGTGTTACTGAGTATTGGTGTTTACAGGACAGTGAGATCTGTGTTACTGAGTATTGGTGTTTATAGGACAGTGAGACTCTGTGTTATTGAGTATTGGTGTTTATAGGACAGTGAGACTCTGTTACTGAGTATTGGTGTTTAGAGGACAGTGAGACTCTGTATTACTGAGTATTGGTGTTTACAGGACAGTGAGACTCTGTGTTACTGAGTATTGGGGTTTATAGGACAGTGAGACTCTGTGTTACTGAGTATTGGTGTTTATAGGACAGTGAGACTCTGTGTTACTGAGTATTGGTGTTTATAGGACAGTGAGACTCTGTGTTCCTGAGTATTGGTGTTTACAGGACAGTGAGACTCTGTGTTACTGAGTATTGGTGTTTATAGGACAGTGAGACTCTGTGTTCCTGAGTATTGGTGTTTATAGGACAGTGAGACTCTGTGTTACTGAGTATTGGTGTTTACAGGACAGTGAGACTCTGTGTTACTGAGTATTGGTGTTTATAGGACAGTGAGACTCTGTGTTACTGAGTATTGGTGTTTATAGGACAGTGAGACTCTGTGTTACTGAGTATTGGGGTTTACCGGACAGTGAGACTCTGTGTTACTGAGTATTGGTGTTTATAGGACAGTGAGACTCTGTTACTGAGTATTGGTGTTTATAGGACAGTGAGACTCTGTGTTACTGAGTATTGGTGTTTATAGGACAGTGAGACTCTGTGTTACTGAGTATTGGTGTTTATAGGACAGTGAGACTCTGTGTTACTGAGTATTGGTGTTTATAGGACAGTGAGACTCTGTGTTACTGAGTATTGGGGTTTACAGGACATTGAGACTCTGTGTTAAAGAGTATTGGTGTTTACAGGACAGTGAGACTCTGTGTTATTGAGTATTGGGGTTTATAGGACAGTGAGACTCTGTGTTACTGAGTATTGGTGTTTACAGGACAGTGAGACTCTGTGTTATTGAGTATTGGTGTTTACAGGACAGTGAGACTCTGTGTTACTGAGTATTGGTGTTTATAGGACAGTGAGACTCTGTGTTACTGAGTATTGGTGTTTATAGGACAGTGAGACTCTGTGTTACTGAGTATTGGGGTTTACAGGACAGTGAGACTCTGTGTTATTGAGTATTGGGGTTTATAGGACAGTGAGACTCTGTGTTACTGAGTATTGGTGTTTACAGGACAGTGAGACTCTGTGTTATTGAGTATTGGGGTTTATAGGACAGTGAGACTCTGTGTTACTGAGTATTGGTGTTTATAGGACAGTGAGACTCTGTGTTACTGAGTATTGGTGTTTACAGGACAGTGAGACTCTGTGTTATTGAGTATTGGGGTTTATAGGACAGTGAGACTCTGTGTTACTGAGTATTGGTGTTTATAGGACAGTGAGACTCTGTGTTACTGAGTATTGGTGTTTATAGGACAGTGAGACTCTGTGTTACTGAGTATTGGTGTTTACAGGACAGTGAGACTCTGTGTTACTGAGTATTGGTGTTTACAGGACAGTGAGACTCTGTGTTATTGAGTATTGGGGTTTATAGGACAGTGAGACTCTGTGTTATTGAGTATTGGGGTTTATAGGACAGTGAGACTCTGTGTTATTGAGTATTGGTGTTTATAGGACAGTGAGACTCTGTTACTGAGTATTGGTGTTTATAGGACAGTGAGACTCTGTGTTACTGAGTATTGGTGTTTATAGGACAGTGAGACTCTGTGTTACTGAGTATTGGTGTTCACAGGACAGTGAGACTCTGTGTTACTGAGTATTGGTGTTTATAGGACAGTGAGACTCTGTGTTATTGAGTATTGGGGTTTATAGGACAGTGAGACTCTGTGTTATTGAGTATTGGGGTTTACAGGACAGTGAGACTCTGTGTTATTGAGTATTGGTGTTTATAGGACAGTGAGACTCTGTGTTACTGAGTATTGGGGTTTATAGGACAGTGAGACTCTGTGTTATTGAGTATTGGGGTTTACAGGACAGTGAGACTCTGTGTTACTGAGTATTGGGGTTTACAGGACGGTGAGACTCTGTGTTACTGAGTATTGGGGTTTATAGGACAGTGAGACTCTGTGTTACTGAGTATTGGGCTTTATAGGACAGTGAGACTCTGTTACTGAGTATTGGGGTTTATAGGACAGTGAGACTCTGTGTTACTGAGTATTGGTGTTTACAGGACAGTGAGACTCTGTGTTAATGAGTATTGGTGTTTACCGGACAGTGAGACTCTGTGTTACTGAGTATTGGTGTTTACAAGACAGTGAGACTCTGTGTTACTGAGTATTGGGGTTTATAGGACAGTGAGACTCTGTGTTACTGAGTATTGGTGTTCACAGGACAGTGAGACTCTGTTACTGAGTATTGGTGTTTACAGGACAGTGTGACTCTGTGTTTCTGAATATTGGTGTTTACAGGACAGTGAGACTCTGTGTTACTGAGTATTGGTGTTCACAGGACAGTGAGACTCTGTGTTACTGAGTATTGGTGTTTACAGGACAGTGAGACTCTGTGTTACTGAGTATTGGGGTTTATAGGACAGTGAGACTCTGTGTTACTGAGTATTGGTGTTCACAGGACAGTGAGACTGTGTTACTGAGTATTGGTGTTCACAGGACAGTGAGATTCTGTTACTGAGTATTGGTGTTTGCAGGACAGTGAGACTCTGTGTTACTGAGTATTGGTGTTTATAGGACAGTGAGACTCTGTGTTACTGAGTATTGGTGTTTACAGGACAGTGAGACTCTGTGTTACTGAGTATTGGTGTTTATAGGACAGTGAGACTCTGTGTTACTGAGTATAGGTGTTGATAGGACAGTGAGACTCTGTGTTTCTGAGTATTGGGGTTTAGAGGACAGTGAGACTCTGTGTTACTGAGTATTGGTGTTTATAGGACAGTGAGACTCTGTGTTACTGAGTATTGGTGTTTATAGGACAGTGAGACTCTGTGTTACTGAGTATTGGTGTTTATAGGACAGTGAGACTCTGTGTTACTGAGTATTGGTGTTTATAGGACAGTGAGACTCTGTGTTACTGAGTATTGGTGTTTATAGGACAGTGAGACTCTGTGTTACTGAGTATTGGTGTTTACAGGACAGTGAGACTCTGTGTTACTGAGTATTGGTGTTTATAGGACAGTGAGACTCTGTGTTACTGAGTATAGGTGTTGATAGGACAGTGAGACTCTGTGTTTCTGAGTATTGGGGTTTAGAGGACAGTGAGACTCTGTGTTTCTGAGTATTGGGGTTTTTCTGGACAGTGAGACTCTGTGTTACTGAGTATTGGTGTTTATAGGACAGTGAGACTCTGTGTTACTGAGTATTGGTGTTTATTGGACAGTGAGACTCTGTGTTACTGAGTATTGGTGTTTATAGGACAGTGAGACTCTGTGTTACTGAGTATTCGTGTTTATAGGACAGTGAGACTCTGTGTTACTGAGTATTGGTGTTTATTGGACAGTGAGACTCTGTGTTACTGAGTATTGGTGTTTATAGGACAGTGAGACTCTGTGTTACTGAGTATTGGTGTTTATAGGACAGTGAGACTCTGTGTTACTGAGTATTGGTGTTTATAGGACAGTGAGACTCTGTGTTACTGAGTATTGGTGTTTATCGGACAGTGAGACTCTGTGTTACTGAGTATTGGTGTTTACAGGACAGTGAGACTCTGTGTTACTGAGTATTGGGGTTTACAGGACAGTGAGACTCTGTGTTACTGAGTATTGGTGTTTATAGGACAGTGAGACTCTGTGTTACTGAGTATTGGTGTTTATAGGACAGTGAGAGTCTGTGTTACTGAGTATTGGTGTTTATAGGACAGTGAGACTCTGTGTTACTGAGTATTGGTGTTTATAGGACAGTGAGACTCTGTGTTACTGAGTATTGGTGTTTATAGGACAGTGAGACTGTGTTACTGAGTATTGGTGTTTATAGGACAGTGAGACTCTGTGTTACTGAGTATTGGTGTTTATAGGACAGTGAGAGTCTGTGTTACTGAGTATTGGTGTTTATAGGACAGTGAGACTCTGTGTTGCTGAGTATTGGTGTTTATCGGACAGTGAGACTGTGTTACTGAGTATTGGTGTTTACAGGACAGTGAGACTCTGTGTTACTGAGTATTGGGGTTTATAGGACAGTGAGACTCTGTGTTACTGAGTATTGCTGTTTATCGGACAGTGAGACTGTGTTACTGAGTATTGGTGTTTACAGGACAGTGAGACTCTGTGTTACTGAGTATTGGGGTTTATCGGACAGTGAGACTCTGTGTTACTGAGTATTGGTGTTTATAAAACAGTGAGACTCTGTGTTACTGAGTATTGGTGTTTATAGGACAGTGAGACTCTGTGTTACTGAGTATTGGTGTTTACAGGACAGTGAGACTCTGTGTTACTGAGTATTGGTGTTTACAGGACAGTGAGACTCTGTGTTGCTGAGTATTGGTGTTTATTGGACAGTGAGACTCTGTGTTACTGAGTATTGGTGTTTATAGGACAGTGAGACTCTATGTTACTGAGTATTGGTGTTTATAGGACAGTGAGACTCTGTGTTACTGAGTATTGGTGTTTATCGGACAGTGAGACTGTGTTACTGAGTATTGGTGTTTATCGGACAGTGAGACTCTGTTACTGAGTATTGGTGTTTATAGGACAGTGAGACTCTGTGTTACTGAGTATTGGTGTTTATAGGACAGTGAGACTCTGTGTTACTGAGTATTGGTGTTTATCGGACAGTGAGACTGTGTTACTGAGTATTGGTGTTTACTGGACAGTGAGACTCTGTGTTACTGAGTATTGGTGTTTACAGGACAGTGAGACTCTGTGTTACTGAGTATTGGTGTTTACAGGACAGTGAGACTCTGTGTTACTGAGTATTGGTGTTTTAGGACAGTGAGACTCTGTGTTACTGAGTATTGGTGTTTATCGGACAGTGAGACTGTGTTACTGAGTATTGGTGTTTACAGGACAGTGAGACTCTGTGTTACTGAGTATTGGTGTTTATAGGACAGTGAGACTCTGTGTTACTGAGTATTGGGGTTTACTGGATAGTGAGACTCTGTGTTACTGAGTATTGGTGTTTTTAGGACAGTGATACTCTGTGTTACTGAGTATTGGGGTTTGCAGGACAGTGAGACTCTGTGTTACTGAGTATTGGTGTTTATAGGACAGTGAGACTCTGTGTTACTGAGTATTGGGGTTTACTGGACAGTGAGACTCTGTGTTACTGAGTATTGGGATTTACAGGACAGTGAGACTCTGTGTTACTGAGTATTGGTGTTTACAGGACAGTGAGACTCTGTTACTGAGTATTGGGGTTTACAGGACAGTGACACTCTGTGTCACTGAGTATTGGTGTTTACAGGACAGTGAGACTCTGTGTTACTGAGTATTGGTGTTTATAGGACAGTGAGACTCTGTGTTACTGAGTATTGGGATTTACAGGACAGTGAGACTCTGTGTTACTGAGTATTGGTGTTTACAGGACAGTGAGACTCTGTGTTACTGAGTATTGGGGTTTACAGGACAGTGGCACTCTGTGTCACTGAGTATTGGTGTTTACAGGACAGTGAGACTCTGTGTTACTGAGTATTGGTGTTTATAGGACAGTGAGACTCTGTGTTACTGAGTATAGGTGTTTATCGGACAGTGAGACTCTGTGTCACTGAGTATTGGGGTTTACTGGACAGTGAGACTCTGTGTTACTGAGTATTGGGATTTACAGGACAGTGAGACTCTGTGTTACTGAGTATTGGGGTTTACTGGACAGTGAGACTCTGTGTTACTGAGTATTGGTGTTTACAGGACAGTGAGACTCTGTGTTACTGAGTATTGGGGTTTACAGGACAGTGAGACTCTGTGTCACTGAGTATTGGTGTTTACAGGACAGTGAGACTCTGTGTTACTGAGTATTGGTGTTTATAGGACAGTGAGACTCTGTGTTACTGAGTATTGGTGTTTATCGGACAGTGAGACTCTGTGTTACTGAGTATTGGTGTTTATAGGACAGTGAGACTCTGTGTTACTGAGTATTGGTGTTTATTGGACAGTGAGACTCTGTGTTACTGAGTATTGGTGTTTATAGGACAGTGAGACTCTGTGTTACTGAGTATTGGGGTTCATAGGACAGTGAGACTCTGTGTTACTGAGTATTGGTGTTTATCGGACAGTGAGACTCTGTGTTACTGAGTATTGGTGTTTATCGGACAGTGAGACTCTGAGTTACTGAGTATTGGGGTTTATAGGACAGTGAGACTCTGTTTTACTGAGTATTGGGGTTTACTGGACAGTGAGACTCTGTGTTACTGAGTATTGGTGTTTACAGGACAGTGAGACTCTGTGTTACTGAGTATTGGTGTTTATAGGACAGTGAGACTCTGTGTTACTGAGTATTGGTGTTTATAGGACAGTGAGACTCTGTGTTACTGAGTATTGGTGTTTACAGGACAGTGAGACTCTGTGTTACTGAGTATTGGTGTTTATAGGACAGTGAGACTCTGTGTTACTGAGTATTGGTGTTTATCGGACAGTGAGACTCTGAGTTACTGAGTATTGGTGTTTATAGGACAGTGAGACTCTGTGTTACTGAGTATTGGGGTTTACAGGACATTGAGACTCTGTGTTACTGAGTATTGGTGTTTACAGGACAGTGAGACTCTGTGTTATTGAGTATTGGGGTTTATAGGACAGTGAGACTCTGTGTTACTGAGTATTGGTGTTTACAGGACAGTGAGACTCTGTGTTATTGAGTATTGGTGTTTACAGGACAGTGAGACTCTGTGTTACTGAGTATTGGTGTTTATAGGACAGTGAGACTCTGTGTTACTGAGTATTGGTGTTTATAGGACAGTGAGACTCTGTGTTACTGAGTATTGGTGTTCACAGGACAGTGAGACTCTGTGTTATTGAGTATTGGTGTTTACAGGACAGTGAGACTCTGTGTTACTGAGTATTGGGGTTTATAGGACAGTGAGACTCTGTGTTATTGAGTATTGGGGTTTATAGGACAGTGAGACTCTGTGTTACTGAGTATTGGTGTTTATAGGACAGTGAGACTCTGTGTTACTGAGTATTGGTGTTTATAGGACAGTGAGACTCTGTGTTACTGAGTATTGGTGTTTACAGGACAGTGAGACTCTGTGTTACTGAGTATTGGTGTTTACAGGACAGTGAGACTCTGTGTTATTGAGTATTGGGGTTTATAGGACAGTGAGACTCTGTGTTATTGAGTATTGGGGTTTATAGGACAGTGAGACTCTGTGTTATTGAGTATTGGTGTTTATAGGACAGTGAGACTCTGTTACTGAGTATTGGTGTTTATAGGACAGTGAGACTCTGTGTTACTGAGTATTGGTGTTTATAGGACAGTGAGACTCTGTGTTACTGAGTATTGGTGTTCACAGGACAGTGAGACTCTGTGTTACTGAGTATTGGTGTTTATAGGACAGTGAGACTCTGTGTTATTGAGTATTGGGGTTTATAGGACAGTGAGACTCTGTGTTATTGAGTATTGGGGTTTACAGGACAGTGAGACTCTGTGTTACTGAGTATTGGGGTTTATAGGACAGTGAGACTCTGTGTTATTGAGTATTGGGGTTTATAGGACAGTGAGACTCTGTGTTACTGAGTATTGGTGTTTATAGGACAGTGAGACTCTGTTATTGAGTATTGGGCTTTATAGGACAGTGAGACTCTGTTACTGAGTATTGGGGTTTATAGGACAGTGAGACTCTGTGTTACTGAGTATTGGTGTTTACAGGACAGTGAGACTCTGTGTTAATGAGTATTGGTGTTTACCGGACAGTGAGACTCTGTGTTACTGAGTATTGGTGTTTACAAGACAGTGAGACTCTGTTACTGAGCATTGGTGTTTACAGGACAGTGTGACTCTGTGTTTCTGAATATTGGTGTTTACAGGACAGTGAGACTCTGTGTTACTGAGTATTGGTGTTCACAGGACAGTGAGACTCTGTGTTACTGAGTATTGGTGTTTACAGGACAGTGAGACTCTGTGTTACTGAGTATTGGAGTTTATAGGACAGTGAGACTCTGTGTTACTGAGTATTGGTGTTCACAGGACAGTGAGACTCTGTTACTGAGTATTGGTGTTCACAGGACAGTGAGATTCTGTTACTGAGTATTGGTGTTTACAGGACAGTGAGACTCTGTGTTACTGAGTATTGGTGTTTATAGGACAGTGAGACTCTGTGTTACTGAGTATTGGTGTTTACAGGACAGTGAGACTCTGTGTTACTGAGTATTGGTGTTTATAGGACAGTGAGACTCTGTGTTACTGAGTATAGGTGTTGATAGGACAGTGAGACTCTGTGTTTCTGAGTATTGGGGTTTAGAGGACAGTGAGACTCTGTGTTACTGAGTATTGGTGTTTATAGGACAGTGAGACTCTGTGTTACTGAGTATTGGTGTTTATAGGACAGTGAGACTCTGTGTTACTGAGTATTGGTGTTTATAGGACAGTGAGACTCTGTGTTACTGAGTATTGGTGTTTATAGGACAGTGAGACTCTGTGTTACTGAGTATTGGTGTTTATAGGACAGTGAGACTCTGTGTTACTGAGTATTGGTGTTTACAGGACAGTGAGACTCTGTGTTACTGAGTATTGGTGTTTATAGGACAGTGAGACTCTGTGTTACTGAGTATAGGTGTTGATAGGACAGTGAGACTCTGTGTTTCTGAGTATTGGGGTTTAGAGGACAGTGAGACTCTGTGTTTCTGAGTATTGGGGTTTACTGGACAGTGAGACTCTGTGTTACTGAGTATTGGTGTTTATAGGACAGTGAGACTCTGTGTTACTGAGTATTGGTGTTTATAGGACAGTGAGACTGTGTTACTGAGTATTGGTGTTTGTAGGACAGTGAGACTCTGTGTTACTGAGTATTGGTGTTTATCGGACAGTGAGACTCTGTGTTACTGAGTATTGGTGTTTATAGGACAGTGAGACTGTGTTACTGAGTATTGGTGTTTATAGGACAGTGAGACTGTGTTACTGAGTATTGGTGTTTATAGGACAGTGAGACTCTGTGTTACTGAGTATTGGTGTTTATAGGACAGTGAGACTCTGTGTTACTGAGTATTGGTGTTTATAGGACAGTGAGACTCTGTGTTACTGAGTATTGGTGTTTATCGGACAGTGAGACTCTGTGTTACTGAGTATTGGTGTTTACAGGACAGTGAGACTCTGTGTTACTGAGTATTGGGGTTTACAGGACAGTGAGACTCTGTGTTACTGAGTATTGGTGTTTATAGGACAGTGAGACTCTGTGTTACTGAGTATTGGTGTTTATAGGACAGTGAGAGTCTGTGTTACTGAGTATTGGTGTTTACAGGACAGTGAGACTCTGTGTAACTGAGTATTGGTGTTTATCGGACAGTGAGACTCTGTGTTACTGAGTATTGGTGTTTAGAGGACAGTGAGACTCTGTGTTACTGAGTATTGGTGTTTACAGGACAGTGAGATCTGTGTTACTGAGTATTGGTGTTTATCGGACAGTGAGATCTGTGTTACTGAGTATTGGTGTTTATCGGACAGTGAGACTCTGTGTTACTGAGTATTGGTGTTTATAGGACAGTGAGACTCTGTGTTACTGAGTATTGGTGTTTATAGGACAGTGAGACTCTGTGTTACTGAGTATTGGTGTTTATAGGACAGTGAGACTCTGTGTTACTGAGTATTGGTGTTTAGAGGACAGTGAGACTCTGTGTTACTGAGTATTGGTGTTTACAGGACAGTGAGATCTGTGTTACTGAGTATTGGTGTTTATCGGACAGTGAGACTCTGTGTTACTGAGTATTGGTGTTTATAGGACAGTGAGACTCTGTGTTACTGAGTATTGGTGTTTATAGGACAGTGAGACTCTATGTTACTGAGTATTGGTGTTTATAGGACAGTGAGACTCTGTGTTACTGAGTATTGGTGTTTATCGGACAGTGAGACTGTGTTACTGAGTATTGGTGTTTATCGGACAGTGAGACTGTGTTACTGAGTATTGGTGTTTATCGGACAGTGAGACTGTGTTACTGAGTATTGGTGTTTATAGGACAGTGAGACTCTGTTACTGAGTATTGGTGTTTACAGGACAGTGTGACTCTGTGTTTCTGAATATTGGTGTTTACAGGACAGTGAGACTCTGTGTTACTGAGTATTGGTGTTCACAGGACAGTGAGACTCTGTGTTACTGAGTATTGGTGTTTACAGGACAGTGAGACTCTGTGTTACTGAGTATTGGAGTTTATAGGACAGTGAGACTCTGTGTTACTGAGTATTGGTGTTCACAGGACAGTGAGACTCTGTTACTGAGTATTGGTGTTCACAGGACAGTGAGATTCTGTTACTGAGTATTGGTGTTTACAGGACAGTGAGACTCTGTGTTACTGAGTATTGGTGTTTATAGGACAGTGAGACTCTGTGTTACTGAGTATTGGTGTTTACAGGACAGTGAGACTCTGTGTTACTGAGTATTGGTGTTTATAGGACAGTGAGACTCTGTGTTACTGAGTATAGGTGTTGATAGGACAGTGAGACTCTGTGTTTCTGAGTATTGGGGTTTAGAGGACAGTGAGACTCTGTGTTACTGAGTATTGGTGTTTATAGGACAGTGAGACTCTGTGTTACTGAGTATTGGTGTTTATAGGACAGTGAGACTCTGTGTTACTGAGTATTGGTGTTTATAGGACAGTGAGACTCTGTGTTACTGAGTATTGGTGTTTATAGGACAGTGAGACTCTGTGTTACTGAGTATTGGTGTTTATAGGACAGTGAGACTCTGTGTTACTGAGTATTGGTGTTTACAGGACAGTGAGACTCTGTGTTACTGAGTATTGGTGTTTATAGGACAGTGAGACTCTGTGTTACTGAGTATAGGTGTTGATAGGACAGTGAGACTCTGTGTTTCTGAGTATTGGGGTTTAGAGGACAGTGAGACTCAGTGTTTCTGAGTATTGGGGTTTACTGGACAGTGAGACTCTGTGTTACTGAGTATTGGTGTTTATAGGACAGTGAGACTCTGTGTTACTGAGTATTGGTGTTTATAGGACAGTGAGACTGTGTTACTGAGTATTGGTGTTTGTAGGACAGTGAGACTCTGTGTTACTGAGTATTGGTGTTTATCGGACAGTGAGACTCTGTGTTACTGAGTATTGGTGTTTATAGGACAGTGAGACTGTGTTACTGAGTATTGGTGTTTATAGGACAGTGAGACTGTGTTACTGAGTATTGGTGTTTATAGGACAGTGAGACTCTGTGTTACTGAGTATTGGTGTTTATAGGACAGTGAGACTCTGTGTTACTGAGTATTGGTGTTTATAGGACAGTGAGACTCTGTGTTACTGAGTATTGGTGTTTATCGGACAGTGAGACTCTGTGTTACTGAGTATTGGTGTTTACAGGACAGTGAGACTCTGTGTTACTGAGTATTGGGGTTTACAGGACAGTGAGACTCTGTGTTACTGAGTATTGGTGTTTATAGGACAGTGAGACTCTGTGTTACTGAGTATTGGTGTTTATAGGACAGTGAGAGTCTGTGTTACTGAGTATTGGTGTTTACAGGACAGTGAGACTCTGTGTAACTGAGTATTGGTGTTTATCGGACAGTGAGACTCTGTGTTACTGAGTATTGGTGTTTAGAGGACAGTGAGACTCTGTGTTACTGAGTATTGGTGTTTACAGGACAGTGAGATCTGTGTTACTGAGTATTGGTGTTTATCGGACAGTGAGATCTGTGTTACTGAGTATTGGTGTTTATCGGACAGTGAGACTCTGTGTTACTGAGTATTGGTGTTTATAGGACAGTGAGACTCTGTGTTACTGAGTATTGGTGTTTATAGGACAGTGAGACTCTGTGTTACTGAGTATTGGTGTTTATAGGACAGTGAGACTCTGTGTTACTGAGTATTGGTGTTTAGAGGACAGTGAGACTCTGTGTTACTGAGTATTGGTGTTTACAGGACAGTGAGATCTGTGTTACTGAGTATTGGTGTTTATCGGACAGTGAGACTCTGTGTTACTGAGTATTGGTGTTTATAGGACAGTGAGACTCTGTGTTACTGAGTATTGGTGTTTATAGGACAGTGAGACTCTATGTTACTGAGTATTGGTGTTTATAGGACAGTGAGACTCTGTGTTACTGAGTATTGGTGTTTATCGGACAGTGAGACTGTGTTACTGAGTATTGGTGTTTATCGGACAGTGAGACTGTGTTACTGAGTATTGGTGTTTATCGGACAGTGAGACTGTGTTACTGAGTATTGGTGTTTATAGGACAGTGAGACTCTGTGTTACTGAGTATTGGTGTTTATAGGACAGTGAGACTCTGTGTTACTGAGTATTGGTGTTTATCGGACAGTGAGACTGTGTTACTGAGTATTGGTGTTTACTGGACAGTGAGACTCTGTGTTACTGAGTATTGGTGTTTACAGGACAGTGAGACTCTGTGTTACTGAGTATTGGTGTTTACAGGACAGTGAGACTCTGTGTTACTGAGTATTGGTGTTTTAGGACAGTGAGACTCTGTGTTACTGAGTATTGGTGTTTATCGGACAGTGAGACTGTGTTACTGAGTATTGGTGTTTACAGGACAGTGAGACTCTGTGTTACTGAGTATTGGTGTTTATAGGACAGTGAGACTCTGTGTTACTGAGTATTGGGGTTTACTGGATAGTGAGACTCTTTGTTACTGAGTATTGGTGTTTTTAGGACAGTGATACTCTGTGTTACTGAGTATTGGGGTTTGCAGGACAGTGAGACTCTGTGTTACTGAGTATTGGTGTTTATAGGACAGTGAGACTCTGTGTTACTGAGTATTGGGGTTTACTGGACAGTGAGACTCTGTGTTACTGAGTATTGGGATTTACAGGACAGTGAGACTCTGTGTTACTGAGTATTGGTGTTTACAGGACAGTGAGACTCTGTGTTACTGAGTATTGGGGTTTACAGGACAGTGACACTCTGTGTCACTGAGTATTGGTGTTTACAGGACAGTGAGACTCTGTGTTACTGAGTATTGGTGTTTATAGGACAGTGAGACTCTGTGTTACTGAGTATTGGGATTTACAGGACAGTGAGACTCTGCGTTACTGAGTATTGGTGTTTACAGGACAGTGAGACTCTGTGTTACTGAGTATTGGGGTTTACAGGACAGTGGCACTCTGTGTCACTGAGTATTGGTGTTTACAGGACAGTGAGACTCTGTGTTACTGAGTATTGGTGTTTATAGGACAGTGAGACTCTGTGTTACTGAGTATTGGTGTTTATCGGACAGTGAGACTCTGTGTTACTGAGTATTGGGGTTTACTGGACAGTGAGACTCTGTGTTACTGAGTATTGGGATTTACAGGACAGTGAGACTCTGTGTTACTGAGTATTGGGATTTACAGGACAGTGAGACTCTGTGTTACTGAGTATTGGTGTTTACAGGACAGTGAGACTCTGTGTTACTGAGTATTGGGGTTTACAGGACAGTGACACTCTGTGTCACTGAGTATTGGTGTTTACAGGACAGTGAGACTCTGTGTTACTGAGTATTGGTGTTTATAGGACAGTGAGACTCTGTGTTACTGAGTATTGGTGTTTATCGGACAGTGAGACTCTGTGTTACTGAGTATTGGTGTTTATCGGACAGTGAGACTCTGTGTTACTGAGTATTGGTGTTTATAGGACAGTGAGACTCTGTGTTACTGAGTATTGGTGTTTACAGGACAGTGAGACTCTGTGTTACTGAGTATTGGTGTTTATAGGACAGTGAGACTCTGTGTTACTGAGTATTGGTGTTTATCGGACAGTGAGACTCTGTGTTGCTGAGTATTGGGGTTTATAGGACAGTGAGACTCTGTGTTACTGAGTATTGGGGTTTATAGGACAGTGAGACTCTGTGTTACTGAGTATTGGTGTTTATCGGACAGTGAGACTCTGTGTTACTGAGTATTGGTGTTTATCGGACAGTGAGACTCTGAGTTACTGAGTATTGGGGTTTATAGGACAGTGAGACTCTGTTTTACTGAGTATTGGGGTTTACTGGACAGTGAGACTCTGTGTTACTGAGTATTGGTGTTTATAGGACAGTGAGACTCTGTGTTACTGAGTATTGGGGTTCATAGGACAGTGAGACTCTGTGTTACTGAGTATTGGTGTTTATCGGACAGTGAGACTCTGTGTTACTGAGTATTGGTGTTTATCGAACAGTGAGACTCTGAGTTACTGAGTATTGGGGTTTATAGGACAGTGAGACTCTGTTTTACTGAGTATTGGGGTTTACTGGACAGTGAGACTCTGTGTTACTGAGTATTGGTGTTTACAGGACAGTGAGACTCTGTGTTACTGAGTATTGGTGTTTATAGGACAGTGAGACTCTGTGTTACTGAGTATTGGTGTTTATAGGACAGTGAGACTCTGTGTTACTGAGTATTGGTGTTTACAGGACAGTGAGACTCTGTGTTACTGAGTATTGGTGTTTATAGGACAGTGAGACTCTTTGTTACTGAGTATTGGTGTTTATCGGACAGTGAGACTCTGAGTTACTGAGTATTGGTGTTTATAGGACAGTGAGACTCTGTGTTACTGAGTATTGGTGTTTCTAGGACAGTGAGACTCTGTGTTACTGAGTATTGGTGTTTATAGGACAGTGAGACTCTGTGTTACTGAGTATTGGTGTTTATAGGACAGTGAGACTCTGTGTTACTGAGTATTGGTGTTTACAGGACAGTGAGACTCTGTGTTACTGAGTATTGGTGTTTATAGGACAGTGAGACTCTGTGTTACTGAGTATTGGTGTTTATCGGACAGTGAGACTCTGAGTTACTGAGTATTGGTGTTTATAGGACAGTGAGACTCTGTGTTACTGAGTATTGGTGTTTATAGGACAGTGAGACTCTGTGTTACTGAGTATTGGTGTTTATAGGACAGTGAGACTCTGTGTTACTGAGTATTGGTGTTTATAGGACAGTGAGACTCTGTGTTACTGAGTATTGGTGTTTATAGGACAGTGAGACTCTGTGTTACTGAGTATTGGTGTTTACAGGACAGTGAGACTCTGTGTTACTGAGTATTGGTGTTTATAGGACAGTGAGACTCTGTGTTACTGAGTATTGGTGTTTATAGGACAGTGAGACTCTGTGTTACTGAGTATTGGTGTTTATAGGACAGTGAGACTCTGTGTTACTGAGTATTGGTGTTTATTGGACAGTGAGACTCTGTGTTACTGAGTATTGGTGTTTATTGGACAGTGAGACTCTGTGTTACTGAGTATTGGTGTTTATCGGACAGTGAGACTCTGTGTTACTGAGTATTGGTGTTTACAGGACAGTGAGACTCTGTGTTACTGAGTATTGGTGTTTATAGGACAGTGAGACTCTGTGTTACTGAGTATTGGTGTTTACTGGACAGTGAGACTCTGTGTTACTGAGTATTGGTGTTTATCGGACAGTGAGACTCTGTGTTACTGAGTATTGGTGTTTATAGGACAGTGAGACTCTGTGTTACTGAGTATTGGTGTTTATAGGACAGTGAGACTCTGTGTTACTGAGTATTGGTGTTTACAGGACAGTGAGACTCTGTGTTACTGAGTATTGGTGTTTATCGGACAGTGAGACTCTGTGTTACTGAGTATTGGTGTTTACAGGACAGTGAGACTCTGTGTTACTGAGTATTGGTGTTTATCGGACAGTGAGACTCTGTGTTACTGAGTATTGGTGTTTATCGGACAGTGAGACTCTGTGTTACTGAGTATTGGTGTTTATAGGACAGTGAGACTCTGTGTTACTGAGTATTGGTGTTTATAGGACAGTGAGACTCTGTGTTACTGAGTATTGGTGTTTATCGGACAGTGTGACTCTGTGTTACTGAGTATTGGTTTTTTTAGGACAGTGAGACTCTGTGTTACTGAGTATTGGTGTTTATAGGACAGTGAGACTCTGTGTTACTGAGTATTGGTGTTTACAGGACAGTGAGACTCTGTGTTACTGAGTATTGGTGTTTATCGGACAGTGAGACTCTGTGTTACTGAGTATTGGTGTTTACAGGACAGTGAGACTCTGTGTTACTGAGTATTGGTGTTTATCGGACAGTGAGACTCTGTGTTACTGAGTATTGGTGTTTATAGGACAGTGAGACTCTGTGTTACTGAGTATTGGTGTTTATAGGACAGTGAGACTCTGTGTTACTGAGTATTGGAGTTTATAGGACAGTGAGACTCTGTGTTACTGAGTATTGGAGTTTATAGGACAGTGAGACTCTGTGTTACTGAGTATTGGTGTTTATCGGACAGTGAGACTCTGTGTTACTGAGTATTGGTGTTTATAGGACAGTGAGACTCTGTGTTACTGAGTATTGGAGTTTATAGGACAGTGAGACTCTGTGTTACTGAGTATTGGGGTTTATAGGACAGTGAGACTCTGTGTTACTGAGTATTGGTGTTTATAGGACAGTGAGACTCTGTTACTGAGTATTGGTGTTTACAGGACAGTGAGACTCTGTGTTACTGAGTATTGGTGTTTATAGGACAGTGAGACTCTGTGTTACTGAGTATTGGTGTTTACAGGACAGTGAGACTCTGTGTTACTGAGTATTGGTGTTTACAGGAGAGTGAGACTCTGTGTTATTGAGTATTGGTGTTTATCGGACAGTGAGACTCTGAGTTACTGAGTATTGGTGTTTATAGGACAGTGAGACTCTGTGTTACTGAGTATTGGTGTTTATAGGACAGTGAGACTCTGTGTTGCTGAGTATTGGGGTTTATAGGACACTGAGACTCTGAGTTACTGAGTATTGGTGTTTATAGGACAGTGAGACTCTGTGTTACTGAGTATTGGTGTTTATAGGACAGTGAGACTCTGTGTTACTGAGTATTGGTGTTTATAGGACAGTGAGATCTGTGTTACTGAGTATTGGGGTTTACAGGACAGTGAGACTCTGTGTTACTGAGTATTGGTGTTTACAGGACAGTGAGACTCTGTGTTACTGAGTATTGGTGTTTATAGGACAGTGAGACTCTGTGTTGCTGAGTATTGGGGTTTATAGGACAGTGAGACTCTGTGTTACTGAGTATTGGGGTTTATAGGACAGTGAGACTCTGTGTTACTGAGTATTGGGGTTTATAGGACAGTGAGACTCTGTGTTACTGAGTATTGGGGTTTATAGGACAGTGAGACTCTGTGTTACTGAGTATTGGTGTTTATAGGACAGTGAGACTCTGTGTTACTGAGTATTGGTGTTTATCGGACAGTGAGACTCTGTGTTGCTGAGTATTGGGGTTTATAGGACAGTGAGACTCTGTGTTACTGAGTATTGGTGTTTATAGGACAGTGAGATCTGTGTTACTGAGTATTGGTGTTTGCAGGACAGTGAGACTCTGTGTTACTGAGTATTGTGGTTTACAGGACAGTGAGACTCTGTGTTACTGAGTATTGGTGTTTATCGGACAGTGAGACTCTGTGTTACTGAGTATTGGTGTTTATAGGACAGTGAGACTCTGTGTTACTGAGTATTGGTGTTTACAGGACAGTGAGACTCTGTGTTACTGAGTATTGGTGTTTATAGGACAGTGAGACTCTGTGTTACTGAGTATTGGTGTTTATCGGACAGTGAGACTCTGTGTTGCTGAGTATTGGGGTTTATAGGACAGTGAGACTCTGTGTTACTGAGTATTGGGGTTTATAGGACAGTGAGACTCTGTGTTACTGAGTATTGGTGTTTATCGGACAGTGAGACTCTGTGTTACTGAGTATTGGTGTTTATCGGACAGTGAGACTCTGAGTTACTGAGTATTGGGGTTTATAGGACAGTGAGACTCTGTTTTACTGAGTATTGGGGTTTACTGGACAGTGAGACTCTGTGTTACTGAGTATTGGTGTTTACAGGACAGTGAGACTCTGTGTTACTGAGTATTGGTGTTTATAGGACAGTGAGACTCTGTGTTACTGAGTATTGGTGTTTATAGGACAGTGAGACTCTGTGTTACTGAGTATTGGTGTTTACAGGACAGTGAGACTCTGTGTTACTGAGTATTGGTGTTTATAGGACAGTGAGACTCTGTGTTACTGAGTATTGGTGTTTATAGGACAGTGAGACTCTGTGTTACTGAGTATTGGGGTTCATAGGACAGTGAGACTCTGTGTTACTGAGTATTGGTGTTTATCGGACAGTGAGACTCTGTGTTACTGAGTATTGGGGTTTATAGGACAGTGAGACTCTGTGTTACTGAGTATTGGTGTTTACAGGACAGTGAGACTCTGTGTTACTGAGTATTGGTGTTTATAGGACAGTGAGACTCTGTGTTACTGAGTATTGGTGTTTATCGAACAGTGAGACTCTGAGTTACTGAGTATTGGGGTTTATAGGACAGTGAGACTCTGTTTTACTGAGTATTGGGGTTTACTGGACAGTGAGACTCTGTGTTACTGAGTATTGGTGTTTACAGGACAGTGAGACTCTGTGTTACTGAGTATTGGTGTTTATAGGACAGTGAGACTCTGTGTTACTGAGTATTGGTGTTTATAGGACAGTGAGACTCTGTGTTACTGAGTATTGGTGTTTACAGGACAGTGAGACTCTGTGTTACTGAGTATTGGTGTTTATAGGACAGTGAGACTCTTTGTTACTGAGTATTGGTGTTTATCGGACAGTGAGACTCTGAGTTACTGAGTATTGGTGTTTATAGGACAGTGAGTCTCTGTGTTACTGAGTATTGGTGTTTCTAGGACAGTGAGACTCTGTGTTACTGAGTATTGGTGTTTATAGGACAGTGAGACTCTGTGTTAGTGAGTATTGGTGTTTATAGGACAGTGAGACTCTGTGTTACTGAGTATTGGTGTTTATCGGACAGTGAGACTCTGAGTTACTGAGTATTGGTGTTTATAGGACAGTGAGACTCTGTGTTACTGAGTATTGGTGTTTATAGGACAGTGAGACTCTGTGTTACTGAGTATTGGTGTTTATAGGACAGTGAGACTCTGTGTTACTGAGTATTGGTGTTTATAGGACAGTGAGACTCTGTGTTACTGAGTATTGGTGTTTATAGGACAGTGAGACTCTGTGTTACTGAGTATTGGTGTTTACAGGACAGTGAGACTCTGTGTTACTGAGTATTGGTGTTTATAGGACAGTGAGACTCTGTGTTACTGAGTATTGGTGTTTATCGGACAGTGAGACTCTGAGTTACTGAGTATTGGTGTTTATAGGACAGTGAGACTCTGTGTTACTGAGTATTGGTGTTTATAGGACAGTGAGACTCTGTGTTACTGAGTATTGGTGTTTATAGGACAGTGAGACTCTGTGTTACTGAGTATTGGTGTTTATAGGACAGTGAGACTCTGTGTTACTGAGTATTGGTGTTTATAGGACAGTGAGACTCTGTGTTACTGAGTATTGGTGTTTACAGGACAGTGAGACTCTGTGTTACTGAGTATTGGTGTTTATAGGACAGTGAGACTCTGTGTTACTGAGTATTGGTGTTTATAGGACAGTGAGACTCTGTGTTACTGAGTATTGGTGTTTATAGGACAGTGAGACTCTGTGTTACTGAGTATTGGTGTTTATTGGACAGTGAGACTCTGTGTTACTGAGTATTGGTGTTTATTGGACAGTGAGACTCTGTGTTACTGAGTATTGGTGTTTATCGGACAGTGAGACTCTGTGTTACTGAGTATTGGTGTTTACAGGACAGTGAGACTCTGTGTTACTGAGTATTGGTGTTTATAGGACAGTGAGACTCTGTGTTACTGAGTATTGGTGTTTACTGGACAGTGAGACTCTGTGTTACTGAGTATTGGTGTTTATCGGACAGTGAGACTCTGAGTTACTGAGTATTGGTGTTTATAGGACAGTGAGACTCTGTGTTACTGAGTATTGGTGTTTATAGGACAGTGAGACTCTGTGTTACTGAGTATTGGTGTTTATAGGACAGTGAGACTCTGTGTTACTGAGTATTGGTGTTTATTGGACAGTGAGACTCTGTGTTACTGAGTATTGGTGTTTATTGGACAGTGAGACTCTGTGTTACTGAGTATTGGTGTTTATCGGACAGTGAGACTCTGTGTTACTGAGTATTGGTGTTTATCGGACAGTGAGACTCTGAGTTACTGAGTATTGGTGTTTATAGGACAGTGAGACTCTGTGTTACTGAGTATTGGTGTTTATTGGACAGTGAGACTCTGTGTTACTGAGTATTGGTGTTTATCGGACAGTGAGACTCTGTGTTACTGAGTATTGGTGTTTATAGGACAGTGAGACTCTGTGTTACTGAGTATTGGTGTTTATAGGACAGTGAGACTCTGTGTTACTGAGTATTGGTGTTTACAGGACAGTGAGACTCTGTGTTACTGAGTATTGGTGTTTATCGGACAGTGAGACTCTGTGTTACTGAGTATTGGTGTTTACAGGACAGTGAGACTCTGTGTTACTGAGTATTGGTGTTTATCGGACAGTGAGACTCTGTGTTACTGAGTATTGGTGTTTATCGGACAGTGAGACTCTGTGTTACTGAGTATTGGTGTTTATAGGACAGTGAGACTCTGTGTTACTGAGTATTGGTGTTTATAGGACAGTGAGACTCTGTGTTACTGAGTATTGGTGTTTATCGGACAGTGTGACTCTGTGTTACTGAGTATTGGTGTTTATAGGACAGTGAGACTCTGTGTTACTGAGTATTGGTGTTTATAGGACAGTGAGACTCTGTGTTACTGAGTATTGGTGTTTACAGGACAGTGAGACTCTGTGTTACTGAGTATTGGTGTTTATCGGACAGTGAGACTCTGTGTTACTGAGTATTGGTGTTTACAGGACAGTGAGACTCTGTGTTACTGAGTATTGGTGTTTATCGGACAGTGAGACTCTGTGTTACTGAGTATTGGTGTTTATAGGACAGTGAGACTCTGTGTTACTGAGTATTGGAGTTTATAGGACAGTGAGACTCTGTGTTACTGAGTATTGGGGTTTATAGGACAGTGAGACTCTGTGTTACTGAGTATTGGTGTTTATAGGACAGTGAGACTCTGTTACTGAGTATTGGTGTTTACAGGACAGTGAGACTCTGTGTTACTGAGTATTGGTGTTTATAGGACAGTGAGACTCTGTGTTACTGAGTATTGGTGTTTACAGGACAGTGAGACTCTGTGTTACTGAGTATTGGTGTTTACAGGAGAGTGAGACTCTGTGTTTTTGAGTATTGGTGTTTATCGGACAGTGAGACTCTGAGTTACTGAGTATTGGTGTTTATAGGACAGTGAGACTCTGTGTTACTGAGTATTGGTGTTTATAGGACAGTGAGACTCTGTGTTACTGAGTATTGGGGTTTATAGGACACTGAGACTCTGAGTTACTGAGTATTGGTGTTTATAGGACAGTGAGACTCTGTGTTACTGAGTATTGGTGTTTATAGGACAGTGAGACTCTGTGTTACTGAGTATTGGTGTTTATAGGACAGTGAGATCTGTGTTACTGAGTATTGGGGTTTACAGGACAGTGAGACTCTGTGTTACTGAGTATTGGTGTTTACAGGACAGTGAGACTCTGTGTTACTGAGTATTGGTGTTTATAGGACAGTGAGACTCTGTGTTGCTGAGTATTGGGGTTTATAGGACAGTGAGACTCTGTGTTACTGAGTATTGGGGTTTATAGGACAGTGAGACTCTGTGTTACTGAGTATTGGGGTTTATAGGACAGTGAGACTCTGTGTTACTGAGTATTGGGGTTTATAGGACAGTGAGACTCTGTGTTACTGAGTATTGGTGTTTATCGGACAGTGAGACTCTGTGTTACTGAGTATTGGTGTTTATAGGACAGTGAGACTCTGTGTTGCTGAGTATTGGGGTTTATAGGACAGTGAGACTCTGTGTTACTGAGTATTGGGGTTTATAGGACAGTGAGACTCTGTGTTACTGAGTATTGGGGTTTATAGGACAGTGAGACTCTGTGTTACTGAGTATTGGGGTTTATAGGACAGTGAGACTCTGTGTTACTGAGTATTGGTGTTTATCGGACAGTGAGACTCTGTGTTACTGAGTATTGGTGTTTATCGGACAGTGAGACTCTGTGTTGCTGAGTATTGGGGTTTATAGGACAGTGAGACTCTGTGTTACTGAGTATTGGGGTTTATAGGACAGTGAGACTCTGTGTTACTGAGTATTGGTGTTTACAGGACAGTGAGACTCTGTGTTACTGAGTATTGGTGTTTACAGGACAGTGAGACTCTGTGTTACTGAGTATTGGTGTTTATCGGACAGTGAGACTCTGTGTTACTGAGTATTGGTGTTTATAGGACAGTGAGACTCTGTGTTACTGAGTATTGGTGTTTACAGGACAGTGAGACTCTGTGTTACTGAGTATTGGTGTTTATAGGACAGTGAGACTCTGTGTTACTGAGTATTGGGGTTTATCGGACAATGAGACTCTGTGTTGCTGAGTATTGGGGTTTATAGGACAGTGAGACTCTGTGTTACTGAGTATTGGTGTTTATAGGACAGTGAGACTCTGTGTTACTGAGTATTGGGGTTTATAGGACAGTGAGACTCTGTGTTACTGAGTATTGGTGTTTATCGGACAGTGAGACTGTGTTACTGAGTATTGGGGTTTATAGGACAGTGAGACTCTATGTTACTGAGTATTGGGGTTTATAGGACAGTGAGACTCTGTGTTACTGAGTATTGGTGTTTACAGGACAGTGAGACTCTGTGTTACTGAGTATTGGTGTTTATAGGACAGTGAGACTCTGTGTTACTGAGTATTGGTGTTTATAGGACAGTGAGACTCTGTGTTATTGAGTATTGGTGTTTATAGGACAGTGAGACTCTGTGTTACTGAGTATTGGTGTTTATAGGACAGTGAGACTCTGTGTTACTGAGTATTGGTGTTTATCGGACAGTGAGACTCTGTGTTACTGAGTATTGGGGTTTATAGGACAGTGAGACTCTGTGTTACTGAGTATTGGTGTTTATCGGACAGTGAGACTCTGTGTTACTGAGTATTGGTGTTTATCGGACAGTGAGACTCTGTGTTGCTGAGTATTGGGGTTTATAGGACAGTGAGACTCTGTGTTACTGAGTATTGGGGTTTATAGGACAGTGAGACTCTGTGTTACTGAGTATTGGGGTTTATAGGACAGTGAGATTCTGTGTTACTGAGTATTGGTGTTTACAGGACAGTGAGACTCTGTGTTACTGAGTATTGGTGTTTACAGGACAGTGAGACTCTGTGTTACTGAGTATTGGTGTTTATCGGACAGTGAGACTCTGTGTTACTGAGTATTGGGGTTTATAGGACAGTGAGACTCTGTGTTACTGAGTATTGGTGTTTATAGGACAGTGAGACTCTGTGTTACTGAGTATTGGTGTTTACAGGACAGTGAGACTCTGTGTTACTGAGTATTGGTGTTTATAGGACAGTGAGACTCTGTGTTACTGAGTATTGGTGTTTATCGGACAGTGAGACTCTGAGTTACTGAGTATTGGTGTTTATAGGACAGTGAGACTCTGTGTTACTGAGTATTGGTGTTTATAGGACAGTGAGACTCTGTGTTACTGAGTATTGGTGTTTATAGGACAGTGAGACTCTGTGTTACTGAGTATTGGTGTTTATAGGACAGTGAGACTCTGTGTTACTGAGTATTGGTGTTTATAGGACAGTGAGACTCTGTGTTACTGAGTATTGGTGTTTACAGGACAGTGAGACTCTGTGTTACTGAGTATTGGTGTTTATAGGACAGTGAGACTCTGTGTTACTGAGTATTGGTGTTTATAGGACAGTGAGACTCTGTGTTACTGAGTATTGGTGTTTATAGGACAGTGAGACTCTGTGTTACTGAGTATTGGTGTTTATTGGACAGTGAGACTCTGTGTTACTGAGTATTGGTGTTTATTGGACAGTGAGACTCTGTGTTACTGAGTATTGGTGTTTATCGGACAGTGAGACTCTGTGTTACTGAGTATTGGTGTTTACAGGACAGTGAGACTCTGTGTTACTGAGTATTGGTGTTTATAGGACAGTGAGACTCTGTGTTACTGAGTATTGGTGTTTACTGGACAGTGAGACTCTGTGTTACTGAGTATTGGTGTTTATCGGACAGTGAGACTCTGAGTTACTGAGTATTGGTGTTTATAGGACAGTGAGACTCTGTGTTACTGAGTATTGGTGTTTATAGGACAGTGAGACTCTGTGTTACTGAGTATTGGTGTTTATAGGACAGTGAGACTCTGTGTTACTGAGTATTGGTGTTTATTGGACAGTGAGACTCTGTGTTACTGAGTATTGGTGTTTATTGGACAGTGAGACTCTGTGTTACTGAGTATTGGTGTTTATCGGACAGTGAGACTCTGTGTTACTGAGTATTGGTGTTTATCGGACAGTGAGACTCTGAGTTACTGAGTATTGGTGTTTATAGGACAGTGAGACTCTGTGTTACTGAGTATTGGTGTTTATTGGACAGTGAGACTCTGTGTTACTGAGTATTGGTGTTTATCGGACAGTGAGACTCTGTTACTGAGTATTGGTGTTTATAGGACAGTGAGACTCTGTGTTACTGAGTATTGGTGTTTATAGGACAGTGAGACTCTGTGTTACTGAGTATTGGTGTTTACAGGACAGTGAGACTCTGTGTTACTGAGTATTGGTGTTTATCGGACAGTGAGACTCTGTGTTACTGAGTATTGGTGTTTACAGGACAGTGAGACTCTGTGTTACTGAGTATTGGTGTTTATCGGACAGTGAGACTCTGTGTTACTGAGTATTGGTGTTTATCGGACAGTGAGACTCTGTGTTACTGAGTATTGGTGTTTATAGGACAGTGAGACTCTGTGTTACTGAGTATTGGTGTTTATAGGACAGTGAGACTCTGTGTTACTGAGTATTGGTGTTTATCGGACAGTGTGACTCTGTGTTACTGAGTATTGGTGTTTATAGGACAGTGAGACTCTGTGTTACTGAGTATTGGTGTTTATAGGACAGTGAGACTCTGTGTTACTGAGTATTGGTGTTTACAGGACAGTGAGACTCTGTGTTACTGAGTATTGGTGTTTATCGGACAGTGAGACTCTGTGTTACTGAGTATTGGTGTTTACAGGACAGTGAGACTCTGTGTTACTGAGTATTGGTGTTTATCGGACAGTGAGACTCTGTGTTACTGAGTATTGGTGTTTATAGGACAGTGAGACTCTGTGTTACTGAGTATTGGTGTTTATAGGACAGTGAGACTCTGTGTTACTGAGTATTGGAGTTTATAGGACAGTGAGACTCTGTGTTACTGAGTATTGGAGTTTATAGGACAGTGAGACTCTGTGTTACTGAGTATTGGTGTTTATCGGACAGTGAGACTCTGTGTTACTGAGTATTGGTGTTTATAGGACAGTGAGACTCTGTGTTACTGAGTATTGGTGTTTATAGGACAGTGAGACTCTGTGTTACTGAGTATTGGTGTTTACAGGAGAGTGAGACTCTGTGTTATTGAGTATTGGTGTTTATCGGACAGTGAGACTCTGAGTTACTGAGTATTGGTGTTTATAGGACAGTGAGACTCTGTGTTACTGAGTATTGGTGTTTATAGGACAGTGAGACTCTGTGTTACTGAGTATTGGGGTTTATAGGACACTGAGACTCTGAGTTACTGAGTATTGGTGTTTATAGGACAGTGAGACTCTGTGTTACTGAGTATTGGTGTTTATAGGACAGTGAGACTCTGTGTTACTGAGTATTGGTGTTTATAGGACAGTGAGATCTGTGTTACTGAGTATTGGGGTTTACAGGACAGTGAGACTCTGTGTTACTGAGTATTGGTGTTTACAGGACAGTGAGACTCTGTGTTACTGAGTATTGGTGTTTATAGGACAGTGAGACTCTGTGTTGCTGAGTATTGGGGTTTATAGGACAGTGAGACTCTGTGTTACTGAGTATTGGGGTTTATAGGACAGTGAGACTCTGTGTTACTGAGTATTGGGGTTTATAGGACAGTGAGACTCTCTGTTACTGAGTATTGGGGTTTATAGGACAGTGAGACTCTGTGTTACTGAGTATTGGTGTTTATCGGACAGTGAGACTCTGTGTTACTGAGTATTGGTGTTTATCGGACAGTGAGACTCTGTGTTGCTGAGTATTGGGGTTTATAGGACAGTGAGACTCTGTGTTACTGAGTATTGGGGTTTATAGGACAGTGAGACTCTGTGTTACTGAGTATTGGTGTTTACAGGACAGTGAGACTCTGTGTTACTGAGTATTGGTGTTTACAGGACAGTGAGACTCTGTGTTACTGAGTATTGGTGTTTATCGGACAGTGAGACTCTGTGTTACTGAGTATTGGTGTTTATAGGACAGTGAGACTCTGTGTTACTGAGTATTGGTGTTTACAGGACAGTGAGACTCTGTGTTACTGAGTATTGGTGTTTATAGGACAGTGAGACTCTGTGTTACTGAGTATTGGGGTTTATCGGACAATGAGACTCTGTGTTGCTGAGTATTGGGGTTTATAGGACAGTGAGACTCTGTGTTACTGAGTATTGGTGTTTATAGGACAGTGAGACTCTGTGTTACTGAGTATTGGGGTTTATAGGACAGTGAGACTCTGTGTTACTGAGTATTGGTGTTTATCGGACAGTGAGACTGTGTTACTGAGTATTGGGGTTTATAGGACAGTGAGACTCTATGTTACTGAGTATTGGGGTTTATAGGACAGTGAGACTCTGTGTTACTGAGTATTGGTGTTTACAGGACAGTGAGACTCTGTGTTACTGAGTATTGGTGTTTATAGGACAGTGAGACTCTGTGTTACTGAGTATTGGTGTTTATAGGACAGTGAGACTCTGTGTTATTGAGTATTGGTGTTTATAGGACAGTGAGACTCTGTGTTACTGAGTATTGGTGTTTATAGGACAGTGAGACTCTGTGTTACTGAGTATTGGTGTTTATCGGACAGTGAGACTCTGTGTTACTGAGTATTGGGGTTTATAGGACAGTGAGACTCTGTGTTACTGAGTATTGGTGTTTATCGGACAGTGAGACTCTGTGTTACTGAGTATTGGTGTTTATCGGACAGTGAGACTCTGTGTTGCTGAGTATTGGGGTTTATAGGACAGTGAGACTCTGTGTTACTGAGTATTGGGGTTTATAGGACAGTGAGACTCTGTGTTACTGAGTATTGGGGTTTATAGGACAGTGAGACTCTGTGTTACTGAGTATTGGTGTTTACAGGACAGTGAGACTCTGTGTTACTGAGTATTGGTGTTTACAGGACAGTGAGACTCTGTGTTACTGAGTATTGGTGTTTATCGGACAGTGAGACTCTGTGTTACTGAGTATTGGGGTTTATAGGACAGTGAGACTCTGTGTTACTGAGTATTGGTGTTTACAGGACAGTGAGACTCTGTGTTACTGAGTATTGGTGTTTATAGGACAGTGAGACTCTGTGTTACTGAGTATTGGGGTTTATCGGACAGTGAGACTCTGTGTTACTGAGTATTGGTGTTTACAGGACAGTGAGACTCTGTGTTACTGAGTTTTGGTGTTTATCGGACAGTGAGACTCTGTGTTACTGAGTATTGGTGTTTACCGGACAGTGAGACTCTGTGTTACTGAGTATTGGTGTTTACAGGACAGTGAGACTCTGTGTTACTGAGTATTGGTGTTTATCGGACAGTGAGACTCTGTGTTACTGAGTATCGGTGTTTATAGGACAGTGAGACTCTGTGTTACTGAGTATTGGTGTTTATAGGACAGTGAGACTCTGTGTTACTGAGTATTGGTGTTTATAGGACAGTGAGACTCTGTGTTACTGAGTATTGGTGTTTATCGGACAGTGAGACTCTGTGTTACTGAGTATCGGTGTTTATAGGACAGTGAGACTCTGTGTTACTGAGTATTGGTGTTTATAGGACAGTGAGACTCTGTGTTACTGAGTATTGGTGTTTATCGGACAGTGAGACTCTGTGTTACTGAGTATTGGTGTTTATCGGACAGTGAGACTCTGTGTTACTGAGTATTGGTGTTTATAGGACAGTGAGACTCTGTGTTACTGAGTATTGGTGTTTACCGGACAGTGAGACTCTGTGTTACTGAGTATTGGTGTTTATCGGACAGTGAGACTCTGTGTTACTGAGTATTGGTGTTTATAGGACAGTGAGACTCTGTGTTACTGAGTATTGGTGTTTACCGGACAGTGAGACTCTGTGTTACTGAGTATTGGTGTTTATCGGACAGTGAGACTCTGTGTTACTGAGTATTGGTGTTTATTGGACAGTGAGACTCTGTGTTACTGAGTATTGGTGTTTATCGGACAGTGAGACTCTGTGTTACTTAGTATTGGTGTTTATAGGACAGTGAGACTCTGTGTTACTGAGTATTGGTGTTTATAGGACAGTGAGACTCTGTGTTACTGAGTATTGGGGTTTATAGGACAGTGAGACTCTATGTTATTGAGTATTGGTGTTTATAGGACAGTAAGACTCTGTGTTACTGAGTATTGGTGTTTATCGGACAGTGAGACTCTGTGTTACTGAGTATTGGTGTTTATAGGACAGTGAGACTCTGTGTTATTGAGTATTGGTGTTTATAGGACAGTGAGACTCTGTTACTGAGTATTGGTGTTTACAGGACAGTGAGACTCTGTGTTACTGAGTATTGGTGTTTATAGGACAGTGAGACTCTGTGTTACTGAGTATTGGTGTTTATAGGACAGTGAGACTCTGTGTTACTGAGTATTGGTGTTTATAGGACAGTGAGACTCTGTGTTACTGAGTATTGGTGTTTACAGGACAGTGAGACTCTGTGTTACTGAGTATTGGTGTTTACAGGACAGTGAGACTCTGTGTTACTGAGTATTGGTGTTTACAGGACAGTGAGACTCTGTGTTACTGAGTATTGGTGTTTATAGGACAGTGAGACTCTGTGTTACTGAGTATTGGTGTTTATTGGACAGTGAGACTCTGTGTTACTGAGTATTGGTGTTTATCGGACAGTGAGACTCTGTGTTACTGAGTATTGGTGTTTACAGGACAGTGAGACTCTGTGTTACTGAGTATTGGGGTTTTCTGGACAGTGAGACTCTGTGTTACTGAGTATTGGGGTTTTCTGGACAGTGAGACTCTGTGTTACTGAGTATTGGTGTTTATAGGACAGTGAGACTCTGTGTTACTGAGTATTGGTGTTTCTAGGACAGTGAGACTCTGTGTTACTTAGTATTGGTGTTTATAGGACAGTGAGACTCTGTGTTATTGAGTATTGGTGTTTATAGGACAGTGAGACTCTGTGTTACTGAGTATTGGTGTTTACAGGACAGTGAGACTCTGTGTTACTGAGTATTGGTGTTTATAGGACAGTGAGACTCTGTGTTACTGAGTATTGGGGTTTTCTGGACAGTGAGACTCTGTGTTACTGAGTATTGGTGTTTATAGGACAGTGAGACTCTGTGTTACTGAGTATTGGTGTTTCTAGGACAGTGAGACTCTGTGTTACTTAGTATTGGTGTTTATAGGACAGTGAGACTCTGTGTTACTGAGTATTGGTGTTTATAGGACAGTGAGACTCTGTGTTACTGAGTATTGGTGTTTACAGGACAGTGAGACTCTGTGTTACTGAGTATTGGTGTTTATAGGACAGTGAGACTCTGTGTTACTGAGTATTGGTGTTTACAGGACAGTGAGACTCTGAGTTACTGAGTATTGGTGTTTATAGGACAGTGAGACTCTGTGTTACTGAGTATTGGTGTTTATAGGACAGTGAGACTCTGTGTTACTGAGTATTGGTGTTTACAGGACAGTGAGACTCTGAGTTACTGAGTATTGGTGTTTATAGGACAGTGAGACTCTGTGTTACTGAGTATTGGTGTTTATAGGACAGTGAGACTCTGTGTTACTGAGTATTGGTGTTTACAGGACAGTGAGACTCTGTGTTACTGAGTATTGGTGTTTACAGGACAGTGAGACTCTGTGTTACTGAGTATTGGTGTTTATAGGACAGTGAGACTCTGAGTTACTGAGTATTGGTGTTTATAGGACAGTGAGACTCTGTGTTACTGAGTATTGGGGTTTACAGGACAGTGAGACTCTGTGTTACTGAGTATTGGTGTTTACAGGACAGTGAGACTCTGTTACTGAGTATTGGTGTTTATCGGACAGTGAGACTCTGTGTTACTGAGTATTGGTGTTTATCGGACAGTGAGACTCTGTGTTACTGAGTATTGGTGTTTACAGGACAGTGAGACTCTGTGTTACTGAGTATTGGTGTTTACAGGACAGTGAGACTCTGTGTTACTGAGTATTGGTGTTTACAGGACAGTGAGACTCTGTGTTACTGAGTATTGGTGTTTACCGGATAGTGAGACTCTGTGTTACTGAGTATTGGTGTTTACAGGACAGTGAGACTCTGTGTTACTGAGTATTGGTGTTTATCGGACAGTGAGACTCTGTGTTACTGAGTATCGGTGTTTATAGGACAGTGAGACTCTGTGTTACTGAGTATTGGTGTTTATAGGACAGTGAGACTCTGTGTTACTGAGTATTGGTGTTTATAGGACAGTGAGACTCTGTGTTACTGAGTATTGGTGTTTATCGGACAGTGAGACTCTGTGTTACTGAGTATCGGTGTTTATAGGACAGTGAGACTCTGTGTTACTGAGTATTGGTGTTTATAGGACAGTGAGACTCTGTGTTACTGAGTATTGGTGTTTATCGGACAGTGAGACTCTGTGTTACTGAGTATTGGTGTTTATCGGACAGTGAGACTCTGTGTTACTGAGTATTGGTGTTTATAGGACAGTGAGACTCTGTGTTACTGAGTATTGGTGTTTACCGGACAGTGAGACTCTGTGTTACTGAGTATTGGTGTTTATCGGACAGTGAGACTCTGTGTTACTGAGTATTGGTGTTTATAGGACAGTGAGACTCTGTGTTACTGAGTATTGGTGTTTACCGGACAGTGAGACTCTGTGTTACTGAGTATTGGTGTTTATCGGACAGTGAGACTCTGTGTTACTGAGTATTGGTGTTTATTGGACAGTGAGACTCTGTGTTACTGAGTATTGGTGTTTATCGGACAGTGAGACTCTGTGTTACTTAGTATTGGTGTTTATAGGACAGTGAGACTCTGTGTTACTGAGTATTGGTGTTTATAGGACAGTGAGACTCTGTGTTACTGAGTATTGGGGTTTATAGGACAGTGAGACTCTATGTTATTGAGTATTGGTGTTTATAGGACAGTAAGACTCTGTGTTACTGAGTATTGGTGTTTATCGGACAGTGAGACTCTGTGTTACTGAGTATTGGTGTTTATAGGACAGTGAGACTCTGTGTTATTGAGTATTGGTGTTTATAGGACAGTAAGACTCTGTTACTGAGTATTGGTGTTTACAGGACAGTGAGACTCTGTGTTACTGAGTATTGGTGTTTATAGGACAGTGAGACTCTGTGTTACTGAGTATTGGTGTTTATAGGACAGTGAGACTCTGTGTTACTGAGTATTGGTGTTTATAGGACAGTGAGACTCTGTGTTACTGAGTATTGGTGTTTATAGGACAGTGAGACTCTGTGTTACTGAGTATTGGTGTTTCTAGGACAGTGAGACTCTGTGTTACTTAGTATTGGTGTTTATAGGACAGTGAGACTCTGTGTTATTGAGTATTGGTGTTTATAGGACAGTGAGACTCTGTGTTACTGAGTATTGGTGTTTACAGGACAGTGAGACTCTGTGTTACTGAGTATTGGTGTTTATAGGACAGTGAGACTCTGTGTTACTGAGTATTGGGGTTTTCTGGACAGTGAGACTCTGTGTTACTGAGTATTGGTGTTTATAGGACAGTGAGACTCTGTGTTACTGAGTATTGGTGTTTCTAGGACAGTGAGACTCTGTGTTACTTAGTATTGGTGTTTATAGGACAGTGAGACTCTGTGTTACTGAGTATTGGTGTTTATAGGACAGTGAGACTCTGTGTTACTGAGTATTGGTGTTTACAGGACAGTGAGACTCTGTGTTACTGAGTATTGGTGTTTATAGGACAGTGAGACTCTGTGTTACTGAGTATTGGTGTTTACAGGACAGTGAGACTCTGAGTTACTGAGTATTGGTGTTTATAGGACAGTGAGACTCTGTGTTACTGAGTATTGGTGTTTATAGGACAGTGAGACTCTGTGTTACTGAGTATTGGTGTTTACAGGACAGTGAGACTCTGAGTTACTGAGTATTGGTGTTTATAGGACAGTGAGACTCTGTGTTACTGAGTATTGGTGTTTATAGGACAGTGAGACTCTGTGTTACTGAGTATTGGTGTTTACAGGACAGTGAGACTCTGTGTTACTGAGTATTGGTGTTTACAGGACAGTGAGACTCTGTGTTACTGAGTATTGGTGTTTATAGGACAGTGAGACTCTGAGTTACTGAGTATTGGTGTTTATAGGACAGTGAGACTCTGTGTTACTGAGTATTGGGGTTTACAGGACAGTGAGACTCTGTGTTACTGAGTATTGGTGTTTACTGGACAGTGAGACTCTGAGGTACTGAGTATTGGTGTTTATAGGACAGTGAGACTCTGTGTTACTGAGTATTGGGGTTTACAGGACAGTGAGACTCTGTGTTACTGAGTATTGGTGTTTACCGGACAGTGAGACTCTGTGTTACTGAGTATTGGTGTTTATCGGACAGTGAGACTCTGTGTTACTGAGTATTCGTGTTTATAGGACAGTGAGACTCTGTGTTACTGAGTATTGGTGTTTATTGGACAGTGAGACTCTGTGTTACTGAGTATTGGTGTTTATCGGACAGTGAGACTCTGTGTTACTTAGTATTGGTGTTTATAGGACAGTGAGACTCTGTGTTACTGAGTATTGGTGTTTATAGGACAGTGAGACTCTGTGTTACTGAGTATTGGGGTTTATAGGACAGTGAGACTCTGTGTTACTGAGTATTGGGGTTTTCTGGACAGTGAGACTCTGTGTTACTGAGTATTGGTGTTTATAGGACAGTGAGACTCTGTGTTACTGAGTATTGGTGTTTCTAGGACAGTGAGGCTCTGTGTTACTTAGTATTGGTGTTTATAGGACAGTGAGACTCTGTGTTACTGAGTATTGGTGTTTATAGGACAGTGAGACTCTGTGTTACTGAGTATTGGTGTTTACAGGACAGTGAGACTCTGAGTTACTGAGTATTGGGGTTTATAGGACAGTGAGACTCTGTGTTACTGAGTATTGGTGTTTATAGGACAGTGAGACTCTGTGTTACTGAGTATTGGTGTTTACAGGACAGTGAGACTCTGTGTTACTGAGTATTGGTGTTTACAGGACAGTGAGACTCTGAGTTACTGAGTATTGGTGTTTATAGGACAGTGAGACTCTGTGTTACTGAGTATTGGTGTTTATAGGACACTGAGACTCTGTGTTACTGAGTATTGGTGTTTATAGGACACTGAGACTCTGTGTTACTGAGTATTGGTGTTTACAGGACAGTGAGACTCTGTGTTACTGAGTATTGGTGTTTATAGGACAGTGAGACTCTGTGTTACTGAGTATTGGTGTTTATAGGACAGTGAGACTCTGTGTTATTGAGTATTGGTGTTTACAGGACAGTGAGACTCTGTGTTATTGAGTATTGGTGTTTATAAGACAGTGAGACTCTGTGTTATTGAGTATTGGTGTTTATAGGACAGTGAGACTCTGTGTTATTGAGTATTGGTGTTTACAGGACAGTGAGACTCTGTGTTATTGAGTATTGGTGTTTATAGGACAGTGAGACTCTGTGTTATTGAGTATTTGTGTTTATAGGACAGTGAGACTCTGTGTTATTGAGTATTGGTGTTTATCGGACAGTGAGACTCTGTGTTACTGAGTATTGGTGTTTATAGGACAGTGAGACTCTGTGTTATTGAGTATTGGTGTTTATAGGACAGTGAGACTCTGTGTTATTGAGTATTGGTGTTTATAGGACAGTGAGACTCTGTGTTATTGAGTATTGGTGTTTATAGGACAGTGAGACTCTGTGTTATTGAGTATTGGTGTTTATAGGACAGTGAGACTCTGTGTTATTGAGTATTGGTGTTTATCGGACAGTGAGACTCTGTGTTATTGAGTATTGGTGTTTATAGGACAGTGAGACTCTGTGTTATTGAGTATTGGTGATTATAGGACAGTGAGACTCTGTGTTATTGAGTATTGGTGTTTATCGGACAGTGAGACTGTGTTACTGAGTATTGGGGTTTATAGGACAGTGAGACTCTGTGTTACTGAGTATTGGTGTTTGCAGGACAGTGAGAACTTGTGTTACTGAGTATTGGTGTTTATCGGACAGTGAGACTGTGTTACTGAGTATTGGGGTTTATAGGACAGTGAGACTCTGTGTTACTGAGTATTGGTGTTTATAGGACAGTGAGACTCTGTGTTACTGAGTATTGGTGTTTATCGGACAGTGAGACTGTGTTACTGAGTATTGGGGTTTATAGGACAGTGAGACTCTGTGTTACTGAGTATTGGTGTTTGCAGGACAGTGAGACTCTGTGTTACTGAGTATTGGTGTTTATCGGACAGTGAGACTCTGTGTTACTGAGTATTGGGGTTTATAGGACAGTGAGACTCTGTGTTACTGAGTATTGGGGTTTATAGGACAGTGAGACTCTGTGTTACTGAGTATTGGTGTTTATAGGACAGTGAGACTCTGTTACTGAGTATTGGGGTTTACAGGACAGTGAGACTCTGTGTTACTCAGTATTGGTGTTTATAGGACAGTGAGACTCTGTTACTGAGTATTGGGGTTTACAGGACAGTGAGACTCTGTGTTACTGAGTATTGGTGTTTATCGGACAGTGAGACTCTGTGTTACTGAGTATTGGTGTTTATAGGACAGTGAGACTCTGTGTTACTGAGTATTGGTGTTTATAGGATAGTGAGACTCTGTTACTGAGTATTGGGGTTTACAGGACAGTGAGACTCTGTTACTGAGTATTGGTGTTTATAGGACAGTGAGACTCTGTTACTGAGTATTGGGGTTTACAGGACAGTGAGACTCTGTGTTACTGAGTATTGGTGTTTATCGGACAGTGAGACTCTGTGTTACTGAGTATTGGGGTTTATAGGACAGTGAGACTCTGTGTTACTGAGTATTGGGGTTTATAGGACAGTGAGACTCTGTGTTACTGAGTATTGGGGTTTACCGGACAGTGAGACTCTGTGTTACTGAGTATTGGTGTTTATAGGACAGTGAGACTCTGTGTTACTGAGTATTGGGGTTTATAGGACAGTGAGACTCTGTGTTACTGAGTATTGGTGTTTATCGGACAGTGAGACTCTGTGTTACTGAGTATTGGGGTTTATAGGACAGTGAGACTCTGTTTTACTGAGTCTTGGGGTTTATAGGACAGTGAGACTCTGTTACTGAGTATTGGTGTTTACAGGACAGTGAGACTCTGTGTTACTGAGTATTGGTGTTTATAGGACAGTGACACTCTGTGTTCCTGAGTATTGGTGTTTACAGGACAGTGAGACTCTGTGTTACTGAGTATTGGTGTTTATCGGACAGTGAGACTCTGTGTTACTGAGTATTGGGGTTTATAGGACAGTGAGACTCTGTGTTACTGAGTATTGGGGTTTATAGGACAGTGAGACTCTGTGTTACTGAGTATTGGGGTTTATAGGACAGTGAGACTCTGTGTTACTGAGTATTGGGGTTTATAGGACAGTGAGACTCTGTGTTACTGAGTATTGGGGTTTATAGGACAGTGAGACTCTGTGTTACTGAGTATTGGTGTTTGCAGGACAGTGAGACTCTGTGTTACTGAGTATTGGGGTTTATAGGACAGTGAGACTCTGTGTTACTGAGTATTGGGGTTTATAGGACAGTGAGACTCTGTGTTACTGAGTATTGGGGTTTATAGGACAGTGAGACTCTGTGTTACTGAGTATTGGTGTTTGCAGGACAGTGAGACTCTGTGTTACTGAGTATTGGTGTTTGCAGGACAGTGAGACTCTGTGTTACTGAGTATTGGTGTTTACAGGACAGTGAGACTCTGTGTTACTGAGTATTGGTGTTTATAGGACAGTGAGACTCTGTGTTACTGAGTATTGGTGTTTGCAGGACAGTGAGACTCTGTGTTACTGAGTATTGGGGTTTATAGGACAGTGAGACTCTGTGTTACTGAGTATTGGGGTTTATAGGACAGTGAGACTCTGTGTTACTGAGTATTGGTGTTTGCAGGACAGTGAGACTCTGTGTTACTGAGTATTGGGGTTTATAGGACAGTGAGACTCTGTGTTACTGAGTATTGGGGTTTATAGGACAGTGAGACTCTGTGTTACTGAGTATTGGGGTTTATAGGACAGTGAGACTCTGTGTTACTGAGTATTGGTGTTTGCAGGACAGTGAGACTCTGTGTTACTGAGTATTGGTGTTTGCAGGACAGTGAGACTCTGTGTTACTGAGTATTGGTGTTTACAGGACAGTGAGACTCTGTGTTACTGAGTATTGGTGTTTATAGGACAGTGAGACTCTGTGTTACTGAGTATTGGTGTTTATAGGACAGTGAGACTCTGTGTTACTGAGTATTGGTGTTTACAGGACAGTGAGACTCTGTGTTACTGAGTATTGGTGTTTATAGGACAGTGAGACTCTGTGTTACTGAGTATTGGTGTTTGCAGGACAGTGAGACTCTGTGTTACTGAGTATTGGGGTTTATAGGACAGTGAGACTCTGTTACTGAGTATTGGGGTTGATAGGACAGTGAGACTCTGTGTTACTGAGTATTGGTGTTTATAGGACAGTGAGACTCTGTGTTACTGAGTATTGGTGTTTACAGGACAGTGAGACTCTGTGTTACTGAGTATTGGTGTTTATAGGACAGTGAGACTCTGTGTTACTGAGTATTGGTGTTTATAGGACAGTGAGACTCTGTGTTACTGAGTATTGGTGTTTATAGGACAGTGAGACTCTGTGTTACTGAGTATTGGAGTTTAGAGGACAGTGAGACTCTGTGTTCCTGAGTATTGGTGTTTATAGGACAGTGAGACTCTGTGTTACTGAGTATTGGTGTTTACAGGACAGTGAGACTCTGTGTTACTGAGTATTGGTGTTTACAGGACAGTGAGACTCTGTGTTACTGAGTATTGGTGTTTACCGGACAGTGAGACTCTGTGTTACTGAGTATTGGTGTTTACAGGACAGTGAGACTCTGTGTTACTGAGTATTGGTGTTTATCGGACAGTGAGACTCTGTGTTACTGAGTATCGGTGTTTATAGGACAGTGAGACTCTGTGTTACTGAGTATTGGTGTTTATAGGACAGTGAGACTCTGTGTTACTGAGTATTGGTGTTTATAGGACAGTGAGACTCTGTGTTACTGAGTATTGGTGTTTATCGGACAGTGAGACTCTGTGTTACTGAGTATCGGTGTTTATAGGACAGTGAGACTCTGTGTTACTGAGTATTGGTGTTTATAGGACAGTGAGACTCTGTGTTACTGAGTATTGGTGTTTATCGGACAGTGAGACTCTGTGTTACTGAGTATTGGTGTTTATCGGACAGTGAGACTCTGTGTTACTGAGTATTGGTGTTTATAGGACAGTGAGACTCTGTGTTACTGAGTATTGGTGTTTACCGGACAGTGAGACTCTGTGTTACTGAGTATTGGTGTTTATCGGACAGTGAGACTCTGTGTTACTGAGTATTGGTGTTTATAGGACAGTGAGACTCTGTGTTACTGAGTATTGGTGTTTACCGGACAGTGAGACTCTGTGTTACTGAGTATTGGTGTTTATCGGACAGTGAGACTCTGTGTTACTGAGTATTGGTGTTTATTGGACAGTGAGACTCTGTGTTACTGAGTATTGGTGTTTATCGGACAGTGAGACTCTGTGTTACTTAGTATTGGTGTTTATAGGACAGTGAGACTCTGTGTTACTGAGTATTGGTGTTTATAGGACAGTGAGACTCTGTGTTACTGAGTATTGGGGTTTATAGGACAGTGAGACTCTATGTTATTGAGTATTGGTGTTTATAGGACAGTAAGACTCTGTGTTACTGAGTATTGGTGTTTATCGGACAGTGAGACTCTGTGTTACTGAGTATTGGTGTTTATAGGACAGTGAGACTCTGTGTTATTGAGTATTGGTGTTTATAGGACAGTAAGACTCTGTTACTGAGTATTGGTGTTTACAGGACAGTGAGACTCTGTGTTACTGAGTATTGGTGTTTATAGGACAGTGAGACTCTGTGTTACTGAGTATTGGTGTTTATAGGACAGTGAGACTCTGTGTTACTGAGTATTGGTGTTTATAGGACAGTGAGACTCTGTGTTACTGAGTATTGGTGTTTACAGGACAGTGAGACTCTGTGTTACTGAGTATTGGTGTTTACAGGACAGTGAGACTCTGTGTTACTGAGTATTGGTGTTTACAGGACAGTGAGACTCTGTGTTACTGAGTATTGGTGTTTATAGGACAGTGAGACTCTGTGTTACTGAGTATTGGTGTTTATTGGACAGTGAGACTCTGTGTTACTGAGTATTGGTGTTTATCGGACAGTGAGACTCTGTGTTACTGAGTATTGGTGTTTACAGGACAGTGAGACTCTGTGTTACTGAGTATTGGGGTTTTCTGGACAGTGAGACTCTGTGTTACTGAGTATTGGGGTTTTCTGGACAGTGAGACTCTGTGTTACTGAGTATTGGTGTTTATAGGACAGTGAGACTCTGTGTTACTGAGTATTGGTGTTTCTAGGACAGTGAGACTCTGTGTTACTTAGTATTGGTGTTTATAGGACAGTGAGACTCTGTGTTACTGAGTATTGGTGTTTATAGGACAGTGAGACTCTGTGTTACTGAGTATTGGTGTTTACAGGACAGTGAGACTCTGTGTTACTGAGTATTGGTGTTTATAGGACAGTGAGACTCTGTGTTACTGAGTATTGGGGTTTTCTGGACAGTGAGACTCTGTGTTACTGAGTATTGGTGTTTATAGGACAGTGAGACTCTGTGTTACTGAGTATTGGTGTTTCTAGGACAGTGAGACTCTGTGTTACTTAGTATTGGTGTTTATAGGACAGTGAGACTCTGTGTTACTGAGTATTGGTGTTTATAGGACAGTGAGACTCTGTGTTA
Organism: Heterodontus francisci; assembly: GCF_036365525.1. Classification (NCBI taxonomy): domain Eukaryota; kingdom Metazoa; phylum Chordata; class Chondrichthyes; order Heterodontiformes; family Heterodontidae; genus Heterodontus; species Heterodontus francisci. Next base: position 588,687 of record NW_027141767.1, on the reverse strand, counting down.
CTGAGTATTGGTGTTTACAGGACAGTGAGACTCTGTGTTACTGAGTATTGGTGTTTATAGGACAGTGAGACTCTGTGTTACTGAGTATTGGGGTTTATAGGACAGTGAGACTCTGTGTTACTGAGTATTGGTGTTTACAGGACAGTGAGACTCTGAGTTACTGAGTATTGGTGTTTATAGGACAGTGAGACTCTGTGTTACTGAGTATTGGTGTTTACAGGACAGTGAGACTCTGTGTTACTGAGTATTGGTGTTTACAGGACAGTGAGACTCTGTGTTACTGAGTATTGGTGTTTACCGGACAGTGAGACTCTGTGTTACTGAGTATTGGGGTTTATAGGACAGTGAGACTCTGTGTTACTGAGTATTGGTGTTTACAGGACAGTGAGACTCTGAGTTACTGAGTATTGGTGTTTATAGGACAGTGAGACTCTGTGTTACTGAGTATTGGTGTTTATAGGACAGTGAGACTCTGTGTTACTGAGTATTGGTGTTTACAGGACAGTGAGACTCTGCGTTACTGAGTATTGGTGTTTATAGGACAGTGAGACTCTGTGTTACTGAGTATTGGTGTTTATAGGACAGTGAGACTCTGTGTTACTGAGTATTGGTGTTTACAGGACAGTGAGACTCTGTGTTACTGAGTATTGGTGTTTACAGGACAGTGAGACTCTGTGTTACTGAGTATTGGTGTTTATAGGACAGTGAGACTCTGAGTTACTGAGTATTGGTGTTTATAGGACAGTGAGACTCTGTGTTACTGAGTATTGGGGTTTACAGGACAGTGAGACTCTGTGTTACTGAGTATTGGTGTTTACTGGACAGTGAGACTCTGAGTTACTGAGTATTGGTGTTTATAGGACAGTGAGACTCTGTGTTACTGAGTATTGGGGTTTACAGGACAGTGAGACTCTGTGTTACTGAGTATTGGTGTTTACCGGACAGTGAGACTCTGTGTTACTGAGTATTGGTGTTTATCGGACAGTGAGACTCTGTGTTACTGAGTATTCGTGTTTATAGGACAGTGAGACTCTGTGTTACTGAGTATTGGTGTTTATTGGACAGTGAGACTCTGTGTTACTGAGTATTGGTGTTTATCGGACAGTGAGACTCTGTGTTACTTAGTATTGGTGTTTATAGGACAGTGAGACTCTGTGTTGCTGAGTATTGGTGTTTATAGGACAGTGAGACTCTGTGTTACTGAGTATTGGGGTTTATAGGACAGTGAGACTCTGTGTTACTGAGTATTGGGGTTTTCTGGACAGTGAGACTCTGTGTTACTGAGTATTGGTGTTTATAGGACAGTGAGACTCTGTGTTACTGAGTATTGGTGTTTCTAGGACAGTGAGGCTCTGTGTTACTTAGTATTGGTGTTTATAGGACAGTGAGACTCTGTGTTACTGAGTATTGGTGTTTATAGGACAGTGAGACTGTGTGTTACTGAGTATTGGTGTTTACAGGACAGTGAGACTCTGAGTTACTGAGTATTGGGGTTTATAGGACAGTGAGACTCTGTGTTACTGAGTATTGGTGTTTATAGGACAGTGAGACTCTGTGTTACTGAGTATTGGTGTTTACAGGACAGTGAGACTCTGTGTTACTGAGTATTGGTGTTTACAGGACAGTGAGACTCTGAGTTACTGAGTATTGGTGTTTATAGGACAGTGAGACTCTGTGTTACTGAGTATTGGTGTTTATAGGACACTGAGACTCTGTGTTACTGAGTATTGGTGTTTATAGGACACTGAGACTCTGTGTTACTGAGTATTGGTGTTTACAGGACAGTGAGACTCTGTGTTACTGAGTATTGGTGTTTATAGGACAGTGAGACTCTGTGTTACTGAGTATTGGTGTTTATAGGACAGTGAGACTCTGTGTTATTGAGTATTGGTGTTTACAGGACAGTGAGACTCTGTGTTATTGAGTATTGGTGTTTATAAGACAGTGAGACTCTGTTATTGAGTATTGGTGTTTATAGGACAGTGAGACTCTGTGTTATTGAGTATTGGTGTTTACAGGACAGTGAGACTCTGTGTTATTGAGTATTGGTGTTTATAGGACAGTGAGACTCTGTGTTATTGAGTATTTGTGTTTATAGGACAGTGAGACTCTGTGTTATTGAGTATTGGTGTTTATCGGACAGTGAGACTCTGTGTTACTGAGTATTGGTGTTTATAGGACAGTGAGACTCTGTGTTATTGAGTATTGGTGTTTATAGGACAGTGAGACTCTGTGTTATTGAGTATTGGTGTTTATAGGACAGTGAGACTCTGTGTTATTGAGTATTGGTGTTTATAGGACAGTGAGACTCTGTGTTATTGAGTATTGGTGTTTATCGGACAGTGAGACTCTGTGTTATTGAGTATTGGTGTTTATCGGACAGTGAGACTCTGTGTTACTGAGTATTGGTGTTTGCAGGACAGTGAGAACTTGTGTTACTGAGTATTGGTGTTTATCGGACAGTGAGACTGTGTTACTGAGTATTGGGGTTTATAGGACAGTGAGACTCTGTGTTACTGAGTATTGGTGTTTATAGGACAGTGAGACTCTGTGTTACTGAGTATTGGTGTTTATCGGACAGTGAGACTGTGTTACTGAGTATTGGGGTTTATAGGACAGTGAGACTCTGTGTTACTGAGTATTGGGGTTTATAGGACAGTGAGACTCTGTGTTACTGAGTATTGGTGTTTATAGGACAGTGAGACTCTGTTACTGAGTATTGGGGTTTACAGGACAGTGAGACTCTGTGTTACTGAGTATTGGTGTTTATAGGACAGTGAGACTCTGTTACTGAGTATTGGGGTTTACAGGACAGTGAGACTCTGTGTTACTGAGTATTGGTGTTTATCGGACAGTGAGACTCTGTGTTACTGAGTATTGGTGTTTATAGGACAGTGAGACTCTGTGTTACTGAGTATTGGTGTTTATAGGACAGTGAGACTCTGTTACTGAGTATTGGGGTTTACAGGACAGTGAGACTCTGTTACTGAGTATTGGTGTTTATAGGACAGTGAGACTCTGTTACTGAGTATTGGGGTTTACAGGACAGTGAGACTCTGTGTTACTGAGTATTGGTGTTTATCGGACAGTGAGACTCTGTGTTACTGAGTATTGGGGTTTATAGGACAGTGAGACTCTGTGTTACTGAGTATTGGGGTTTATAGGACAGTGAGACTCTGTGTTACTGAGTATTGGGGTTTACCGGACAGTGAGACTCTGTGTTACTGAGTATTGGTGTTTATAGGACAGTGAGACTCTGTGTTACTGAGTATTGGGGTTTATAGTACAGTGAGACTCTGTGTTACTGAGTATTGGTGTTTATCGGACAGTGAGACTCTGTGTTACTGAGTATTGGGGTTTATAGGACAGTGAGACTCTGTTTTACTGAGTCTTGGGGTTTATAGGACAGTGAGACTCTGTTACTGAGTATTGGTGTTTACAGGACCGTGAGACTCTGTGTTACTGAGTATTGGTGTTTATAGGACAGTGACACTCTGTGTTCCTGAGTATTGGTGTTTACAGGACAGTGAGACTCTGTGTTACTGAGTATTGGTGTTTATCGGACAGTGAGACTCTGTGTTACTGAGTATTGGGGTTTATAGGACAGTGAGACTCTGTGTTACTGAGTATTGGGGTTTATAGGACAGTGAGACTCTGTGTTACTGAGTATTGGTGTTTATAGGACAGTGAGACTCTGTGTTACTGAGTATTGGGGTTTATAGGACAGTGAGACTCTGTGTTACTGAGTATTGGGGTTTATAGGACAGTGAGACTCTGTGTTACTGAGTATTGGTGTTTGCAGGACAGTGAGACTCTGTGTTACTGAGTATTGGTGTTTGCAGGACAGTGAGACTCTGTGTTACTGAGTATTGGTGTTTACAGGACAGTGAGACTCTGTGTTACTGAGTATTGGTGTTTATAGGACAGTGAGACTCTGTGTTACTGAGTATTGGTGTTTATAGGACAGTGAGACTCTGTGTTACTGAGTATTGGTGTTTACAGGACAGTGAGACTCTGTGTTACTGAGTATTGGTGTTTATAGGACAGTGAGACTCTGTGTTACTGAGTATTGGTGTTTGCAGGACAGTGAGACTCTGTGTTACTGAGTATTGGGGTTTATAGGACAGTGAGACTCTGTTACTGAGTATTGGGGTTGATAGGACAGTGAGACTCTGTGTTACTGAGTATTGGTGTTTATAGGACAGTGAGACTCTGTGTTACTGAGTATTGGTGTTTACAGGACAGTGAGACTCTGTGTTACTGAGTATTGGTGTTTATAGGACAGTGAGACTCTGTGTTACTGAGTATTGGTGTTTATAGGACAGTGAGACTCTGTGTTACTGAGTATTGGTGTTTATAGGACAGTGAGACTCTGTGTTACTGAGTATTGGAGTTTAGAGGACAGTGAGACTCTGTGTTCCTGAGTATTGGTGTTTATAGGACAGTGAGACTCTGTGTTACTGAGTATTGGTGTTTACAGGACAGTGAGACTCTGTGTTACTGAGTATTGGTGTTTACAGGACAGTGAGACTCTGTGTTACTGAGTATTGGTGTTTATCGGACAGTGAGACTCTGTGTTACTGAGTATTGGTGTTTATAGGACAGTGAGACTCTGTGTTACTGAGTATTGGTGTTTATAGGACAGTGAGACTCTGTTACTGAGTATTGGGGTTTACAGGACAGTGAGACTCTGTGTTACTGAGTATTGGTGTTTATCGGACAGTGAGACTCTGTGTTACTGAGTATTGGGGTTTATAGGACAGTGAGACTCTGTGTTACTGAGTATTGGGGTTTATAGGACAGTGAGACTCTGTGTTACTGAGTATTGGGGTTTACCGGACAGTGAGACTCTGTGTTACTGAGTATTGGTGTTTATAGGACAGTGAGACTCTGTGTTACTGAGTATTGGGGTTTATAGGACAGTGAGACTCTGTGTTACTGAGTATTGGTGTTTATCGGACAGTGAGACTCTGTGTTACTGAGTATTGGGGTTTATAGGACAGTGAGACTCTGTTTTACTGAGTCTTGGGGTTTATAGGACAGTGAGACTCTGTTACTGAGTATTGGTGTTTACAGGACAGTGAGACTCTGTGTTACTGAGTATTGGTGTTTATAGGACAGTGACACTCTGTGTTCCTGAGTATTGGTGTTTACAGGACAGTGAGACTCTGTGTTACTGAGTATTGGTGTTTATAGGACAGTGAGACTCTGTGTTACTGAGTATTGGTGTTTATAGGACAGTGAGACTCTGTGTTACTGAGTATTGGTGTTTACAGGACAGTGAGACTCTGTGTTACTGAGTATTGGTGTTTATAGGACAGTGAGACTCTGTGTTACTGAGTATTGGTGTTTGCAGGACAGTGAGACTCTGTGTTACTGAGTATTGGTGTTTACAGGACAGTGAGACTCTGTGTTACTGAGTATTGGTGTTTATAGGACAGTGAGACTCTGTGTTACTGAGTATTGGTGTTTATAGGACAGTGAGACTCTGTGTTACTGAGTATTGGTGTTTATAGGACAGTGAGACTCTGTGTTACTGAGTATTGGAGTTTAGAGGACAGTGAGACTCTGTGTTCCTGAGTATTGGTGTTTATAGGACAGTGAGACTCTGTGTTACTGAGTATTGGTGTTTACAGGACAGTGAGACTCTGTGTTACTGAGTATTGGGGTTTACAGGACAGTGAGACTCTGTGTTACTGAGTATTGGTGTTTATCGGACAGTGAGACTCTGTGTTACTGAGTATTGGTGTTTATAGGACAGTGAGACTCTGTGTTACTGAGTATTGGTGTTTATAGGACAGTGAGACTCTGTTACTGAGTATTGGGGTTTACAGGACAGTGAGACTCTGTGTTACTGAGTATTGGTGTTTATAGGACAGTGAGACTCTGTTACTGAGTATTGGGGTTTACAGGACAGTGAGACTCTGTGTTACTGAGTATTGGTGTTTATCGGACAGTGAGACTCTGTGTTACTGAGTATTGGGGTTTATAGGACAGTGAGACTCTGTGTTACTGAGTATTGGGGTTTATAGGACAGTGAGACTCTGTGTTACTGAGTATTGGGGTTTACCGGACAGTGAGACTCTGTGTTACTGAGTATTGGTGTTTATAGGACAGTGAGACTCTGTGTTACTGAGTATTGGGGTTTATAGGACAGTGAGACTCTGTGTTACTGAGTATTGGTGTTTATCGGACAGTGAGACTCTGTGTTACTGAGTATTGGGGTTTATAGGACAGTGAGACTCTGTGTTACTGAGTATTGGTGTTTATAGGACAGTGAGACTCTGTTTTACTGAGTCTTGGGGTTTATAGGACAGTGAGACTCTGTTACTGAGTATTGGTGTTTACAGGACAGTGAGACTCTGTGTTACTGAGTATTGGTGTTTATAGGACAGTGACACTCTGTGTTCCTGAGTATTGGTGTTTACAGGACAGTGAGATCTGTGTTACTGAGTATTGGTGTTTATCGGACAGTGAGACTCTGTGTTACTGAGTATTGGGGTTTATAGGACAGTGAGACTCTGTGTTACTGAGTATTGGTGTTTATCGGACAGTGAGACTCTGTGTTACTGAGTATTGGGGTTTATAGGACAGTGAGACTCTGTGTTACTGAGTATTGGGGTTTATAGGACAGTGAGACTCTGTGTTACTGAGTATTGGGGTTTATAGGACAGTGAGACTCTGTGTTACTGAGTATTGGTGTTTATAGGACAGTGAGACTCTGTGTTACTGAGTATTGGGGTTTATAGGACAGTGAGACTCTGTGTTACTGAGTATTGGGGTTTATAGGACAGTGAGACTCTGTGTTACTGAGTATTGGTGTTTGCAGGACAGTGAGACTCTGTGTTACTGAGTATTGGTGTTTGCAGGACAGTGAGACTCTGTGTTACTGAGTATTGGTGTTTACAGGACAGTGAGACTCTGTGTTACTGAGTATTGGTGTTTATAGGACAGTGAGACTCTGTGTTACTGAGTATTGGTGTTTATAGGACAGTGAGACTCTGTGTTACTGAGTATTGGTGTTTACAGGACAGTGAGACTCTGTGTTACTGAGTATTGGTGTTTATAGGACAGTGAGACTCTGTGTTACTGAGTATTGGGGTTTATCGGACAGTGAGACTCTGTGTTACTGAGTATTGGGGTTTATAGGACAGTGAGACTCTGTTACTGAGTATTGGGGTTGATAGGACAGTGAGACTCTGTGTTACTGAGTATTGGTGTTTATAGGACAGTGAGACTCTGTGTTACTGAGTATTGGTGTTTACAGGACAGTGAGACTCTGTGTTACTGAGTATTGGTGTTTATAGGACAGTGAGACTCTGTGTTACTGAGTATTGGTGTTTATGGGACAGTGAGACTCTGTGTTACTGAGTATTGGTGTTTATAGGACAGTGAGACTCTGTGTTACTGAGTATTGGTGTTTATAGGACAGTGAGACTCTGTGTTACTGAGTATTGGTGTTTATAGGACAGTGAGACTCTGTGTTACTGAGTATTGGGGTTTATCGGACAGTGAGACTCTGTGTTACTGAGTATTGGTGTTTATAGGACAGTGAGACTCTGTGTTACTGAGTATTGGTGTTTACAGGACAGTGAGACTCTGTGTTACTGAGTATTGGTGTTTATAGGACAGTGAGACTCTGTGTTGCTGAGTATTGGTGTTTACAGGACAGTGAGACTCTGTGTTACTGAGTATTGGGGTTTATAGGACAGTGAGACTCTGTGTTACTGAGTATTGGTGTTTCCAGGACAGTGAGACTCTGTGTTACTGAGTATTGGTGTTTACAGGACAGTGAGACTCTGTGTTACTGAGTATTGGTGTTTATAGGACAGTGAGACTCTGTGTTACTGAGTATTGGTGTTTATAGGACAGTGAGACTCTGTGTTACTGAGTATTGGTGTTTACAGGACAGTGAGACTCTGTGTTACTGAGTATTGGTGTTTACAGGACAGTGAGACTCTGTGTTACTGAGTATTGGTGTTTATCGCACAGTGAGACTCTGTGTTACTGAGTATTGGGGTTTACAGGACAGTGAGACTCTGTGTTAGTGAGTATTGGGGTTTACAGGACAGTGAGACTCTGTGTTACTGAGTATTGGTGTTTATCGGACAGTGAGACTCTGTGTTACTGAGTATTGGTGTTTATAGGACAGTGAGACTCTGTGTTATTGAGTATTGGTGTTTATAGGACAGTGAGACTCTGTTACTGAGTATTGGGGTTTACAGGACAGTGAGACTCTGTGTTACTGAGTATTGGTGTTTATAGGACAGTGAGACTCTGTTACTGAGTATTGGGGTTTACAGGACAGTGAGACTCTGTGTTACTGAGTATTGGTGTTTATCGGACAGTGAGACTCTGTGTTACTGAGTATTGGGGTTTATAGGACAGTGAGACTCTGTGTTACTGAGTATTGGGGTTTATAGGACAGTGAGACTCTGTGTTACTGAGTATTGGGGTTTACCGGACAGTGAGACTCTGTGTTACTGAGTATTGGTGTTTATAGGACAGTGAGACTCTGTGTTACTGAGTATTGGGGTTTATAGGACAGTGAGACTCTGTGTTACTGAGTATTGGTGTTTATCGGACAGTGAGACTCTGTGTTACTGAGTATTGGGGTTTATAGGACAGTGAGACTCTGTGTTACTGAGTATTGGTGTTTATAGGACAGTGTGACTCTGTGTTACTGAGTATTGGGGTTTATAGGACAGTGAGACTCTGTTTTACTGAGTCTTGGGGTTTATAGGACAGTGAGACTCTGTTACTGAGTATTGGTGTTTACAGGACAGTGAGACTCTGTGTTACTGAGTATTGGTGTTTATAGGACAGTGACACTCTGTGTTCCTGAGTATTGGTGTTTACAGGACAGTGAGATCTGTGTTACTGAGTATTGGTGTTTATCGGACAGTGAGACTCTGTGTTACTGAGTATTGGGGTTTATAGGACAGTGAGACTCTGTGTTACTGAGTATTGGTGTTTATCGGACAGTGAGACTCTGTGTTACTGAGTATTGGGGTTTATAGGACAGTGAGACTCTGTGTTACTGAGTATTGGGGTTTATAGGACAGTGAGACTCTGTGTTACTGAGTATTGGGGTTTATAGGACAGTGAGACTCTGTGTTACTGAGTATTGGTGTTTATAGGACAGTGAGACTCTGTGTTACTGAGTATTGGGGTTTATAGGACAGTGAGACTCTGTGTTACTGAGTATTGGGGTTTATAGGACAGTGAGACTCTGTGTTACTGAGTATTGGTGTTTGCAGGACAGTGAGACTCTGTGTTACTGAGTATTGGTGTTTATAGGACAGTGAGACTCTGTGTTACTGAGTATTGGTGTTTACAGGACAGTGAGACTCTGTGTTACTGAGTATTGGTGTTTATAGGACAGTGAGACTCTGTGTTACTGAGTATTGGTGTTTATGGGACAGTGAGACTCTGTGTTACTGAGTATTGGTGTTTATAGGACAGTGAGACTCTGTGTTACTGAGTATTGGTGTTTATAGGACAGTGAGACTCTGTGTTACTGAGTATTGGTGTTTATAGGACAGTGAGACTCTGTGTTACTGAGTATTGGGGTTTATCGGACAGTGAGACTCTGTGTTACTGAGTATTGGTGTTTATAGGACAGTGAGACTCTGTGTTACTGAGTATTGGTGTTTACAGGACAGTGAGACTCTGTGTTACTGAGTATTGGTGTTTATAGGACAGTGAGACTCTGTGTTGCTGAGTATTGGTGTTTACAGGACAGTGAGACTCTGTGTTACTGAGTATTGGGGTTTATAGGACAGTGAGACTCTGTGTTACTGAGTATTGGTGTTTCCAGGACAGTGAGACTCTGTGTTACTGAGTATTGGTGTTTACAGGACAGTGAGACTCTGTGTTACTGAGTATTGGTGTTTATAGGACAGTGAGACTCTGTGTTACTGAGTATTGGTGTTTATAGGACAGTGAGACTCTGTGTTACTGAGTATTGGTGTTTACAGGACAGTGAGACTCTGTGTTACTGAGTATTGGTGTTTACAGGACAGTGAGACTCTGTGTTACTGAGTATTGGTGTTTATCGCACAGTGAGACTCTGTGTTACTGAGTATTGGGGTTTACAGGACAGTGAGACTCTGTGTTAGTGAGTATTGGGGTTTACAGGACAGTGAGACTCTGTGTTACTGAGTATTGGTGTTTATCGGACAGTGAGACTCTGTGTTACTGAGTATTGGTGTTTATAGGACAGTGAGACTCTGTGTTATTGAGTATTGGTGTTTATAGGACAGTGAGACTCTGTTACTGAGTATTGGGGTTTACAGGACAGTGAGACTCTGTGTTACTGAGTATTGGTGTTTATAGGACAGTGAGACTCTGTTACTGAGTATTGGGGTTTACAGGACAGTGAGACTCTGTGTTACTGAGTATTGGTGTTTATCGGACAGTGAGACTCTGTGTTACTGAGTATTGGGGTTTATAGGACAGTGAGACTCTGTGTTACTGAGTATTGGGGTTTATAGGACAGTGAGACTCTGTGTTACTGAGTATTGGGGTTTACCGGACAGTGAGACTCTGTGTTACTGAGTATTGGTGTTTATAGGACAGTGAGACTCTGTGTTACTGAGTATTGGGGTTTATAGGACAGTGAGACTCTGTGTTACTGAGTATTGGTGTTTATCGGACAGTGAGACTCTGTGTTACTGAGTATTGGGGTTTATAGGACAGTGAGACTCTGTTTTACTGAGTATTGGGGTTTATAGGACAGTGAGACTCTGTTACTGAGTATTGGTGTTTACAGGACAGTGAGACTCTGTGTTACTGAGTATTGGTGTTTATAGGACAGTGACACTCTGTGTTCCTGAGTATTGGTGTTTACAGGACAGTGAGACTCTGTGTTACTGAGTATTGGTGTTTATCGGACAGTGAGACTCTGTGTTACTGACTATTGGGGTTTATAGGACAGTGAGACTCTGTGTTACTGAGTATTGGGGTTTATAGGACAGTGAGACTCTGTGTTACTGAGTATTGGGGTTTATAGGACAGTGAGACTCTGTGTTACTGAGTATTGGTGTTTATAGGACAGTGAGACTCTGTGTTACTGAGTATTGGGGTTTATAGGACAGTGAGACTCTGTGTTACTGAGTATTGGGGTTTATAGGACAGTGAGACTCTGTGTTACTGAGTATTGGGGTTTATAGGACAGTGAGACTCTGTGTTACTGAGTATTGGTGTTTGCAGGACAGTGAGACTCTGTGTTACTGAGTATTGGTGTTTGCAGGACAGTGAGACTCTGTGTTACTGAGTATTGGTGTTTACAGGACGGTGAGACTCTGTGTTACTGAGTATTGGTGTTTATAGGACAGTGAGACTCTGTGTTACTGAGTATTGGTGTTTATAGGACAGTGAGACTCTGTGTTACTGAGTATTGGTGTTTACAGGACAGTGAGACTCTGTGTTACTGAGTATTGGTGTTTATAGGACAGTGAGACTCTGTGTTACTGAGTATTGGTGTTTATAGGACAGTGAGACTCTGTGTTACTGAGTATTGGTGTTTATAGGACAGTGAGACTCTGTGTTACTGAGTATTGGTGTTTATAGGACAGTGAGACTCTGTGTTACTGAGTATTGGAGTTTAGAGGACAGTGAGACTCTGTGTTCCTGAGTATTGGTGTTTATAGGACAGTGAGACTCTGTGTTACTGAGTATTGGTGTTTACAGGACAGTGAGACTCTGTGTTACTGAGTATTGGTGTTTACAGGACAGTGAGACTCTGTGTTACTGAGTATTGGTGTTTATAGGACAGTGAGACTCTGTGTTACTGAGTATTGGTGTTTATAGGACAGTGAGACTCTGTGTTACTGAGTATTGGTGTTTACAGGACAGTGAGACTCTGTGTTACTGAGTATTGGTGTTTACAGGACAGTGAGACTCTGTGTTACTGAGTATTGGTGTTTACAGGACAGTGAGACTCTGTGTTACTGAGTATTGGTGTTTACAGGACAGTGAGACTCTGTGTTACTGAGTATTGGTGTTTACAGGACAGTGAGACTCTGTGTTACTGAGTATTGGTGTTTATAGGACAGTGAGACTCTGTGTTACTGAGTATTGGGGTTTATCGGACAGTGAGACTCTGTGTTACTGAGTATTGGTGTTTATGGGACAGTGAGACTCTGTGTTACTGAGTATTGGGGTTTATCGGACAGTGAGACTCTGTGTTACTGAGTATTGGTGTTTACTGGATAGTGAGACTCTGTGTTACTGAGTATTGGTGTTTATAGGACAGTGAGACTCTGTGTTACTGAGTATTGGTGTTTATGGGACAGTGAGACTCTGTGTTACTGAGTATTGGTGTTTATGGGACAGTGAGACTCTGTGTTATTGAGTATTGGTGTTTATAGGACAGTGAGACTCTGTGTTACTGAGTATTGGTGTTTATAGGACAGTGAGACTCTGTGTTACTGAGTATTGGGGTTTACAGGACAGTGAGACTCTGTGTTACTGAGTATTGGGGTTTACAGGACAGTGAGACTCTGTGTTACTGAGTATTGGGGTTTACAGGACAGTGAGACTCTGTGTTACTGAGTATTGGTGTTTTCAGGACAGTGAGACTCTGTGTTACTGAGTATTGGTGTTTACAGGACAGTGAGACTCTGTGTTCCTGAGTATTGGTGTTTATCGGACAGTGAGACTCTGTGTTACTGAGTATTGGGGTTTACAGGACAGTGAGACTCTGTGTTACTGAGTATTGGGGTTTACAGGACAGTGAGACTCTGTGTTACTGAGTATTGGTGTTTACAGGACAGTGAGACTCTGTGTTACTGAGTATTGGTGTTTACAGGACAGTGAGACTCTGTGTTCCTGAGTATTGGTGTTTATCGGACAGTGAGACTCTGTGTTACTGAGTATTGGTGTTTATGGGACAGTGAGACTCTGTGTTACTGAGTATTGGTGTTTATAGGACAGTGAGACTCTGTGTTACTGAGTATTGGTGTTTACAGGACAGTGAGACTCTGTGTTACTGAGTATTGGTGTTTACAGGACAGTGAGACTCTGTGTTACTGAGTATTGGGGTTTACAGGACAGTGAGACTCTGTGTTACTGAGTATTGGTGTTTACAGGACAGTGAGACTCTGTGTTACTGAGTATTGGTGTTTACAGGACAGTGAGACTCTGTGTAACTGAGTATTGGTGTTTACAGGACAGTGAGACTCTGTGTTCCTGAGTATTGGTGTTTATCGGACAGTGAGACTCTGTGTTACTGAGTATTGGTGTTTATGGGACAGTGAGACTCTGTGTTACTGAGTATTGGTGTTTACAGGACAGTGAGACTCTGTGTTCCTGAGTATTGGTGTTTATGGGACAGTGAGACTCTGTGTTACTGAGTATTGGTGTTTACAGGACAGTGAGACTCTGTGTTCCTGAGTATTGGTGTTTATCGGACAGTGAGACTCTGTGTTACTGAGTATTGGTGTTTATAGGACAGTGAGACTCTGTGTTACTGAGTATTGGTGTTTGCAGGACAGTGAGACTCTCTGTTACTGAGTATTGGTGTTTATGGGACAGTGAGACTCTGTGTTACTGAGTATTGGTGTTTATAGGACAGTGAGACTCTGTGTTACTGAGTATTGGTGTTTACAGGACAGTGAGACTCTGTGTTACTGAGTATTGGTGTTTATGGGACAGTGAGACTCTGTGTTACTGAGTATTGGGGTTTATCGGACAGTGAGACTCTGTGTTACTGAGTATTGGTGTTTATAGGACAGTGAGACTCTGTGTTACTGAGTATTGGTGTTTACAGTACAGTGAGACTCTGTGTTACTGAGTATTGGTGTTTATAGGACAGTGAGACTCTGTGTTGCTGAGTATTGGTGTTTACAGGACAGTGAGACTCTGTGTTACTGAGTATTGGGGTTTATAGGACAGTGAGACTCTGTGTTACTGAGTATTGGTGTTTACAGGACAGTGAGACTCTGTGTTATTGAGTATTGGTGTTTATAGGACAGTGAGACTCTGTGTTACTGAGTATTGGTGTTTATAGGACACTGAGACTCTGTGTTACTGAGTATTGGTGTTTATAGGACAGTGAGACTCTGTGTTACTGAGTATTGGTGTTTATAGGACAGTGAGACTCTGTGTTATTGAGTATTGGTGTTTACAGGACAGTGAGACTCTGTGTTATTGAGTATTGGTGTTTATAAGACAGTGAGACTCTGTGTTATTGAGTATTGGTGTTTATAGGACAGTGAGACTCTGTGTTATTGAGTATTGGTGTTTACAGGACAGTGAGACTCTGTGTTATTGAGTATTGGTGTTTATAGGACAGTGAGACTCTGTGTTATTGAGTATTTGTGTTTATAGGACAGTGAGACTCTGTGTTATTGAGTATTGGTGTTTATCGGACAGTGAGACTCTGTGTTACTGAGTATTGGTGTTTATAGGACAGTGAGACTCTGTGTTATTGAGTATTGGTGTTTATAGGACAGTGAGACTCTGTGTTATTGAGTATTGGTGTTTATAGGACAGTGAGACTCTGTGTTATTGAGTATTGGTGTTTATAGGACAGTGAGACTCTGTGTTATTGAGTATTGGTGTTTATAGGACAGTGAGACTCTGTGTTACTGAGTATTGGTGTTTATAGGACAGTGAGACTCTGTGTTACTGAGCATTGGTGTTTACAGGACAGTGAGACTCTGTGTTATTGAGTATTGGTGTTTATAGGACAGTGAGACTCTGTGTTACTGAGTATTGGTGTTTATAGGACAGTGAGACTCTGTGTTATTGAGTATTGGTGTTTACAGGACAGTGAGACTCTGTGTTATTGAGTATTGGTGTTTATAAGACAGTGAGACTCTGTGTTATTGAGTATTGGTGTTTATAGGACAGTGAGACTCTGTGTTATTGAGTATTGGTGTTTACAGGACAGTGAGACTCTGTGTTATTGAGTATTGGTGTTTATAGGACAGTGAGACTCTGTGTTATTGAGTATTTGTGTTTATAGGACAGTGAGACTCTGTGTTATTGAGTATTGGTGTTTATCGGACAGTGAGACTCTGTGTTACTGAGTATTGGTGTTTATAGGACAGTGAGACTCTGTGTTATTGAGTATTGGTGTTTATAGGACAGTGAGACTCTGTGTTATTGAGTATTGGTGTTTATAGGACAGTGAGACTCTGTGTTATTGAGTATTGGTGTTTATAGGACAGTGAGACTCTGTGTTATTGAGTATTGGTGTTTATAGGACAGTGAGACTCTGTGTTATTGAGTATTGGTGTTTATCGGACAGTGAGACTGTGTTACTGAGTATTGGGGTTTATAGGACAGTGAGACTCTGTGTTACTGAGTATTGGTGTTTGCAGGACAGTGAGAACTTGTGTTACTGAGTATTGGTGTTTATCGGACAGTGAGACTGTGTTACTGAGTATTGGGGTTTATAGGACAGTGAGACTCTGTGTTACTGAGTATTGGTGTTTCTAGGACAGTGAGACTCTGTGTTACTGAGTATTGGTGTTTATCGGACAGTGAGACTGTGTTACTGAGTATTGGGGTTTATAGGACAGTGAGACTCTGTGTTACTGAGTATTGGTGTTTGCAGGACAGTGAGACTCTGTGTTACTGAGTATTGGTGTTTATCGGACAGTGAGACTCTGTGTTACTGAGTATTGGGGTTTATAGGACAGTGAGACTCTGTGTTACTGAGTATTGGGGTTTATAGGACAGTGAGACTCTGTGTTACTGAGTATTGGTGTTTATAGGACAGTGAGACTCTGTTACTGAGTATTGGGGTTTACAGGACAGTGAGACTCTGTGTTACTGAGTATTGGTGTTTATAGGACAGTGAGACTCTGTTACTGAGTATTGGGGTTTACAGGACAGTGAGACTCTGTGTTACTGAGTATTGGTGTTTATCGGACAGTGAGACTCTGTGTTACTGAGTATTGGTGTTTATAGGACAGTGAGACTCTGTGTTACTGAGTATTGGTGTTTATAGGACAGTGAGACTCTGTTACTGAGTATTGGGGTTTACAGGACAGTGAGACTCTGTGTTACTGAGTATTGGTGTTTATAGGACAGTGAGACTCTGTTACTGAGTATTGGGGTTTACAGGACAGTGAGACTCTGTGTTACTGAGTATTGGTGTTTATCGGACAGTGAGACTCTGTGTTACTGAGTATTGGGGTTTATAGGACAGTGAGACTCTGTGTTACTGAGTATTGGGGTTTATAGGACAGTGAGACTCTGTGTTACTGAGTATTGGGGTTTACCGGACAGTGAGACTCTGTGTTACTGAGTATTGGTGTTTATAGGACAGTGAGACTCTGTGTTACTGAGTATTGGGGTTTATAGGACAGTGAGACTCTGTGTTACTGAGTATTGGTGTTTATCGGACAGTGAGACTCTGTGTTACTGAGTATTGGGGTTTATAGGACAGTGAGACTCTGTTTTACTGAGTCTTGGGGTTTATAGGACAGTGAGACTCTGTGTTCCTGAGTATTGGTGTTTACAGGACAGTGAGACTCTGTGTTACTGAGTATTGGTGTTTATCGGACAGTGAGACTCTGTGTTACTGAGTATTGGGGTTTATAGGACAGTGAGACTCTGTGTTACTGAGTATTGGGGTTTATAGGACAGTGAGACTCTGTGTTACTGAGTATTGGGGTTTATAGGACAGTGAGACTCTGTGTTACTGAGTATTGGTGTTTATAGGTCAGTGAGACTCTGTGTTACTGAGTATTGGTGTTTACAGGACAGTGAGACTCTGTGTTACTGAGTATTGGTGTTTATAGGACAGTGAGACTCTGTGTTACTGAGTATTGGTGTTTATAGGACAGTGAGACTCTGTGTTACTGAGTATTGGTGTTTACAGGACAGTGAGACTCTGTGTTACTGAGTATTGGTGTTTATAGGACAGTGAGACTCTGTGTTACTGAGTATTGGTGTTTGCAGGACAGTGAGACTCTGTGTTACTGAGTATTGGGGTTTATAGGACAGTGAGACTCTGTTACTGAGTATTGGGGTTGATAGGACAGTGAGACTCTGTGTTACTGAGTATTGGTGTTTATAGGACAGTGAGACTCTGTGTTACTGAGTATTGGTGTTTACAGGACAGTGAGACTCTGTGTTACTGAGTATTGGTGTTCATAGGACAGTGAGACTCTGTGTTACTGAGTATTGGTGTTTATAGGACAGTGAGACTCTGTGTTACTGAGTATTGGAGTTTAGAGGACAGTGAGACTCTGTGTTCCTGAGTATTGGTGTTTATAGGACAGTGAGACTCTGTGTTACTGAGTATTGGTGTTTACAGGACAGTGAGACTCTGTGTTACTGAGTATTGGTGTTTACAGGACAGTGAGACTCTGTGTTACTGAGTATTGGTGTTTATAGGACAGTGAGACTCTGTGTTACTGAGTATTGGGGTTTATAGGACAGTGAGACTCTGTGTTACTGAGTATTGGTGTTTATAGGACAGTGAGACTCTGTTACTGAGTATTGGGGTTTACAGGACAGTGAGACTCTGTGTTACTGAGTATTGGTGTTTATAGGACAGTGAGACTCTGTTACTGAGTATTGGGGTTTACAGGACAGTGAGACTCTGTGTTACTGAGTATTGGTGTTTATCGGACAGTGAGACTCTGTGTTACTGAGTATTGGTGTTTATAGGACAGTGAGACTCTGTGTTACTGAGTATTGGGGTTTACAGGACAGTGAGACTCTGTGTTACTGAGTATTGGTGTTTATAGGACAGTGAGACTCTGTTACTGAGTATTGGGGTTTACAGGACAGTGAGACTCTGTGTTACTGAGTATTGGTGTTTATCGGACAGTGAGACTCTGTGTTACTGAGTATTGGGGTTTATAGGACAGTGAGACTCTGTGTTACTGAGTATTGGGGTTTATAGGACAGTGAGACTCTGTGTTACTGAGTATTGGGGTTTACCGGACAGTGAGACTCTGTGTTACTGAGTATTGGTGTTTATAGGACAGTGAGACTCTGTGTTACTGAGTATTGGGGTTTATAGGACAGTGAGACTCTGTGTTACTGAGTATTGGTGTTTATCGGACAGTGAGACTCTGTGTTACTGAGTATTGGGGTTTATAGGACAGTGAGACTCTGTTTTACTGAGTCTTGGGGTTTATAGGACAGTGAGACTCTGTTACTGAGTATTGGTGTTTACAGGACAGTGAGACTCTGTGTTACTGAGTATTGGTGTTTATAGGACAGTGACACTCTGTGTTCCTGAGTATTGGTGTTTACAGGACAGTGAGACTCTGTGTTACTGAGTATTGGTGTTTATCGGACAGTGAGACTCTGTGTTACTGAGTATTGGGGTTTATAGGACAATGAGACTCTGTGTTACTGAGTATTGGGGTTTATAGGACAGTGAGACTCTGTGTTACTGAGTATTGGGGTTTATAGGACAGTGAGACTCTGTGTTACTGAGTATTGGTGTTTATAGGACAGTGAGACTCTGTGTTACTGAGTATTGGGGTTTATAGGACAGTGAGACTCTGTGTTACTGAGTATTGGGGTTTATAGGACAGTGAGACTCTGTGTTACTGAGTATTGGTGTTTGCAGGACAGTGAGACTCTGTGTTACTGAGTATTGGTGTTTGCAGGACAGTGAGACTCTGTGTTACTGAGTATTGGTGTTTACAGGACAGTGAGACTCTGTGTTACTGAGTATTGGTGTTTATAGGACAGTGAGACTCTGTGTTACTGAGTATTGGTGTTTATAGGACAGTGAGACTCTGTGTTACTGAGTATTGGTGTTTACAGGACAGTGAGACTCTGTGTTACTGAGTATTGGTGTTTATAGGACAGTGAGACTATGTGTTACTGAGTATTGGTGTTTGCAGGACAGTGAGACTCTGTGTTACTGAGTATTGGTGTTTATAGGACAGTGAGACTCTGTTACTGAGTATTGGGGTTGATAGGACAGTGAGACTCTGTGTTACTGAGTATTGGTGTTTATAGGACAGTGAGACTCTGTGTTACTGAGTATTGGTGTTTACAGGACAGTGAGACTCTGTGTTACTGAGTATTGGTGTTTATAGGACAGTGAGACTCTGTGTTACTGAGTATTGGTGTTTATAGGACAGTGAGACTCTGTGTTACTGAGTATTGGTGTTTATAGGACAGTGAGACTCTGTGTTACTGAGTATTGGTGTTTACAGGACAGTGAGACTCTGTGTTACTGAGTATTGGTGTTTACAGGACAGTGAGACTCTGTGTTACTCAGTATTGGTGTTTATAGGACAGTGAGACTCTGTGTTACTGAGTATTGGTGTTTACAGGACAGTGAGACTCTGTGTTACTGAGTATTGGTGTTTACAGGACAGTGAGACTCTGTGTTACTGAGTATTGGTGTTTACAGGACAGTGAGACTCTGTGTTACTGAGTATTGGTGTTTACAGGACAGTGAGACTCTGTGTTACTGAGTATTGGTGTTTATAGGACAGTGAGACTCTGTGTTACTGAGTATTGGTGTTTATGGGACAGTGAGACTCTGTGTTACTGAGTATTGGG
The DNA here is from genome assembly GCF_036365525.1 of Heterodontus francisci. Taxonomy (NCBI): domain Eukaryota; kingdom Metazoa; phylum Chordata; class Chondrichthyes; order Heterodontiformes; family Heterodontidae; genus Heterodontus; species Heterodontus francisci. The sequence continues at coordinate 569,187 of NW_027141767.1, read as the reverse complement.
GTTTATCGGACAGTGAGACTCTGTGTTACTGAGTATTGGTGTTTATAGGACAGTGAGACTCTGTGTTACTGAGTATTGGGGTTTACAGGACAGTGAGACTCTGTGTTACTGAGTATTGGTGTTTATGGGACAGTGAGACTCTGTGTTATTGAGTATTGGTGTTTATAGGACAGTGAGACTCTGTGTTACTGAGTATTGGTGTTTATAGGACAGTGAGACTCTGTGTTACTGAGTATTGGTGTTTATAGGACAGTGAGACTCTGTGTTACTGAGTATTGGGGTTTACAGGACAGTGAGACTCTGTGTTACTGAGTATTGGGGTTTACAGGACAGTGAGACTCTGTGTTACTGAGTATTGGGGTTTACAGGACAGTGAGACTCTGTGTTACTGAGTATTGGTGTTTACAGGACAGTGAGACTCTGTGTTACTGAGTATTGGTGTTTACAGGACAGTGAGACTCTGTGTTCCTGAGTATTGGTGTTTATCGGACAGTGAGACTCTGTGTTACTGAGTATTGGGGTTTACAGGACAGTGAGACTCTGTGTTACTGAGTATTGGTGTTTACAGGACAGTGAGACTCTGTGTTACTGAGTATTGGTGTTTATCGGACAGTGAGACTCTGTGTTACTGAGTATTGGTGTTTATGGGACAGTGAGACTCTGTGTTACTGAGTATTGGGGTTTATCGGACAGTGAGACTCTGTGTTACTGAGTATTGGTGTTTACAGGACAGTGAGACTCTGTGTTCCTGAGTATTGGTGTTTATCGGACAGTGAGACTCTGTGTTACTGAGTATTGGTGTTTATGGGACAGTGAGACTCTGTGTTACTGAGTATTGGGGTTTATCGGACAGTGAGACTCTGTGTTACTGAGTATTGGTGTTTATAGGACAGTGAGACTCTGTGTTACTGAGTATTGGTGTTTACAGGACAGTGAGACTCTGTGTTACTGAGTATTGGTGTTTACAGGACAGTGAGACTCTGTGTTACTGAGTATTGGGGTTTACAGGACAGTGAGACTCTGTGTTACTGAGTATTGGTGTTTACAGGACAGTGAGACTCTGTGTTACTGAGTATTGGTGTTTACAGGACAGTGAGACTCTGTGTTACTGAGTATTGGTGTTTATAGGACAGTGAGACTCTGTGTTACTGAGTATTGGTGTTTGCAGGGCAGTGAGACTCTGTGTTACTGAGTATTGGTGTTTATAGGACAGTGAGACTCTGTGTTACTGAGTATTGGTGTTTATAGGACAGTGAGACTCTGTGTTACTGAGTATTGGTGTTTACAGGACAGTGAGACTCTGTGTTACTGAGTATTGGTGTTTATAGGACAGTGAGACTCTGTGTTACTGAGTATTGGTGTTTGCAGGACAGTGAGACTCTGTGTTACTGAGTATTGGGGTTTATAGGACAGTGAGACTCTGTTACTGAGTATTGGGGTTGATAGGACAGTGAGACTCTGTGTTACTGAGTATTGGTGTTTATAGGACAGTGAGACTCTGTGTTACTGAGTATTGGTGTTTACAGGACAGTGAGACTCTGTGTTACTGAGTATTGGTGTTCATAGGACAGTGAGACTCTGTGTTACTGAGTATTGGTGTTTATAGGACAGTGAGACTCTGTGTTCCTGAGTATTGGTGTTTATAGGACAGTGAGACTCTGTGTTACTGAGTATTGGAGTTTAGAGGACAGTGAGACTCTGTGTTCCTGAGTATTTGTGTTTATAGGACAGTGAGACTCTGTGTTACTGAGTATTGGTGTTTACAGGACAGTGAGACTCTGTGTTACTGAGTATTGGTGTTTACAGGACAGTGAGACTCTGTGTTACTGAGTATTGGTGTTTATAGGACAGTGAGACTCTGTGTTACTGAGTATTGGGGTTTATAGGACAGTGAGACTCTGTGTTACTGAGTATTGGTGTTTATAGGACAGTGAGACTCTGTTACTGAGTATTGGGGTTTACAGGACAGTGAGACTCTGTGTTACTGAGTATTGGTGTTTATAGGACAGTGAGACTCTGTTACTGAGTATTGGGGTTTACAGGACAGTGAGACTCTGTGTTACTGAGTATTGGTGTTTATCGGACAGTGAGACTCTGTGTTACTGAGTATTGGTGTTTATAGGACAGTGAGACTCTGTGTTACTGAGTATTGGTGTTTATAGGACAGTGAGACTCTGTTACTGAGTATTGGGGTTTACAGGACAGTGAGACTCTGTGTTACTGAGTATTGGTGTTTATAGGACAGTGAGACTCTGTTACTGAGTATTGGGGTTTACAGGACAGTGAGACTCTGTGTTACTGAGTATTGGTGTTTATCGGACAGTGAGACTCTGTGTTACTGAGTATTGGTGTTTATAGGACAGTGAGACTCTGTGTTACTGAGTATTGGGGTTTATAGGACAGTGAGACTCTGTGTTACTGAGTATTGGTGTTTATCGGACAGTGAGACTCTGTGTTACTGAGTATTGGGGTTTATAGGACAGTGAGACTCTGTTTTACTGAGTCTTGGGGTTTATAGGACAGTGAGACTCTGTTACTGAGTATTGGTGTTTACAGGACAGTGAGACTCTGTGTTACTGAGTATTGGTGTTTATAGGACAGTGACACTCTGTGTTCCTGAGTATTGGTGTTTACAGGACAGTGAGACTCTGTGTTACTGAGTATTGGTGTTTATCGGACAGTGAGACTCTGTGTTACTGAGTATTGGGGTTTATAGGACAGTGAGACTCTGTGTTACTGAGTATTGGGGTTTATAGGACAGTGAGACTCTGTGTTACTGAGTATTGGGGTTTATAGGACAGTGAGACTCTGTGTTACTGAGTATTGGTGTTTATAGGACAGTGAGACTCTGTGTTACTGAGTATTGGGGTTTATAGGACAGTGAGACTCTGTGTTACTGAGTATTGGGGTTTATAGGACAGTGAGACTCTGTGTTACTGAGTATTGGTGTTTGCAGGACAGTGAGACTCTGTGTTACTGAGTATTGGTGTTTGCAGGACAGTGAGACTCTGTGTTACTGAGTATTGGTGTTTACAGGACAGTGAGACTCTGTGTTACTGAGTATTGGTGTTTATAGGACAGTGAGACTCTGTGTTACTGAGTATTGGTGTTTATAGGACAGTGAGACTCTGTGTTACTGAGTATTGGTGTTTACAGGACAGTGAGACTCTGTGTTACTGAGTATTGGTGTTTATAGGACAGTGAGACTCTGTGTTACTGAGTATTGGTGTTTGCAGGACAGTGAGACTCTGTGTTACTGAGTATTGGGGTTTATAGGACAGTGAGACTCTGTTACTGAGTATTGGGGTTGATAGGACAGTGAGACTCTGTGTTACTGAGTATTGGTGTGTATAGGACAGTGAGACTCTGTGTTACTGAGTATTGGTGTTTACAGGACAGTGAGACTCTGTGTTACTGAGTATTGGTGTTTATAGGACAGTGAGACTCTGTGTTACTGAGTATTGGTGTTTATAGGACAGTGAGACTCTGTGTTACTGAGTATTGGTGTTTATAGGACAGTGAGACTCTGTGTTACTGAGTATTGGAGTTTAGAGGACAGTGAGACTCTGTGTTCCTGAGTATTGGTGTTTATAGGACAGTGAGACTCTGTGTTACTGAGTATTGGTGTTTACAGGACAGTGAGACTCTGTGTTACTGAGTATTGGTGTTTACAGGACAGTGAGACTCTGTGTTACTGAGTATTGGTGTTTATAGGACAGTGAGACTCTGTGTTACTGAGTATTGGTGTTTATAGGACAGTGAGACTCTGTGTTACTGAGTATTGGTGTTTACAGGACAGTGAGACTCTGTGTTACTGAGTATTGGTGTTTACAGGACAGTGAGACTCTGTGTTACTGAGTATTGGTGTTTACAGGACAGTGAGACTCTGTGTTACTGAGTATTGGTGTTTACAGGACAGTGAGACTCTGTGTTACTGAGTATTGGTGTTTACAGGACAGTGAGACTCTGTGTTACTGAGTATTGGTGTTTATAGGACAGTGAGACTCTGTGTTACTGAGTATTGGGGTTTATAGGACAGTGAGACTCTGTGTTACTGAGTATTGGGGTTTATCGGACAGTGAGACTCTGTGTTACTGAGTATTGGTGTTTATGGGACAGTGAGACTCTGTGTTACTGAGTATTGGGGTTTATCGGACAGTGAGACTCTGTGTTACTGAGTATTGGTGTTTACTGGACAGTGAGACTCTGTGTTACTGGGTATTGGTGTTTATAGGACAGTGAGACTCTGTGTTACTGAGTATTGGTGTTTATGGGACAGTGAGACTCTGTGTTACTGAGTATTGGGGTTTATCGGACAGTGAGACTCTGTGTTACTGAGTATTGGTGTTTATGGGACAGTGAGACTCTGTGTTACTGAGTATTGGGGTTTATCGGACAGTGAGACTCTGTGTTACTGAGTATTGGTGTTTATAGGACAGTGAGACTCTGTGTTACTGAGTATTGGTGTTTACAGGACAGTGAGACTCTGTGTTACTGAGTATTGGGGTTTATCGGACAGTGAGACTCTGTGTTACTGAGTATTGGTGTTTATAGGACAGTGAGACTCTGTGTTACTGAGTATTGGTGTTTACAGGACAGTGAGACTCTGTGTTACTGAGTATTGGGGTTTACAGGACAGTGAGACTCTGTGTTACTGAGTATTGGTGTTTACAGGACAGTGAGACTCTGTGTTCCTGAGTATTGGTGTTTATCGGACAGTGAGACTCTGTGTTACTGAGTATTGGTGTTTATGGGACAGTGAGACTCTGTGTTACTGAGTATTGGGGTTTATCGGACAGTGAGACTCTGTGTTACTGAGTATTGGTGTTTATAGGACAGTGAGACTCTGTGTTACTGAGTATTGGTGTTTACAGGACAGTGAGACTCTGTGTTACTGAGTATTGGTGTTTATGGGACAGTGAGACTCTGTGTTACTGAGTATTGGGGTTTATCGGACAGTGAGACTCTGTGTTACTGAGTATTGGTGTTTATAGGACAGTGAGACTCTGTGTTACTGAGTATTGGTGTTTACAGTACAGTGAGACTCTGTGTTACTGAGTATTGGTGTTTATAGGACAGTGAGACTCTGTGTTGCTGAGTATTGGTGTTTACAGGACAGTGAGACTCTGTGTTACTGAGTATTGGGGTTTATAGGACAGTGAGACTCTGTGTTACTGAGTATTGGTGTTTCCAGGACAGTGAGACTCTGTGTTACTGAGTATTGGTGTTTACAGGACAGTGAGACTCTGTGTTACTGAGTATTGGTGTTTATAGGACAGTGAGACTCTGTGTTACTGAGTATTGGTGTTTATAGGACAGTGAGACTCTGTGTTACTGAGTATTGGTGTTTACAGGACAGTGAGACTCTGTGTTACTGAGTATTGGTGTTTACAGGACAGTGAGACTCTGTGTTACTGAGTATTGGTGTTTATCGCACAGTGAGACTCTGTGTTACTGAGTATTGGGGTTTACAGGACAGTGAGACTCTGTGTTAGTGAGTATTGGGGTTTACAGGACAGTGAGACTCTGTGTTCCTGAGTATTGGTGTTTATCGGACAGTGAGACTCTGTGTTACTGAGTATTGGTGTTTATGGGACAGTGAGACTCTGTGTTACTGAGTATTGGGGTTTATCGGACAGTGAGACTCTGTGTTACTGAGTATTGGTGTTTATAGGACAGTGAGACTCTGTGTTACTGAGTATTGGTGTTTATAGGACAGTGAGACTCTGTGTTACTGAGTATTGGTGTTTATGGGACAGTGAGACTCTGTGTTACTGAGTATTGGGGTTTATCGGACAGTGAGACTCTGTGTTACTGAGTATTGGTGTTTATCGGACAGTGAGACTCTGTGTTACTGAGTATTGGGGTTTATAGGACAGTGAGACTCTGTTTTACTGAGTCTTGGGGTTTATAGGACAGTGAGACTCTGTTACTGAGTATTGGTGTTTACAGGACAGTGAGACTCTGTGTTACTGAGTATTGGTGTTTATAGGACAGTGACACTCTGTGTTCCTGAGTATTGGTGTTTACAGGACAGTGAGACTCTGTGTTACTGAGTATTGGTGTTTATCGGACAGTGAGACTCTGTGTTACTGAGTATTGGGGTTTATAGGACAGTGAGACTCTGTGTTACTGAGTATTGGGGTTTATAGGACAGTGAGACTCTGTGTTACTGAGTATTGGGGTTTATAGGACAGTGAGACTCTGTGTTACTGAGTATTGGTGTTTATAGGACAGTGAGACTCTGTGTTACTGAGTATTGGGGTTTATAGGACAGTGAGACTCTGTGTTACTGAGTATTGGGGTTTATAGGACAGTGAGACTCTGTGTTACTGAGTATTGGTGTTTGCAGGACAGTGAGACTCTGTGTTACTGAGTATTGGTGTTTGCAGGACAGTGAGACTCTGTGTTACTGAGTATTGGTGTTTACAGGACAGTGAGACTCTGTGTTACTGAGTATTGGTGTTTATAGGACAGTGAGACTCTGTGTTACTGAGTATTGGTGTTTATAGGACAGTGAGACTCTGTGTTACTGAGTATTGGTGTTTACAGGACAGTGAGACTCTGTGTTACTGAGTATTGGTGTTTATAGGACAGTGAGACTCTGTGTTACTGAGTATTGGTGTTTGCAGGACAGTGAGACTCTGTGTTACTGAGTATTGGGGTTTATAGGACAGTGAGACTCTGTTACTGAGTATTGGGGTTGATAGGACAGTGAGACTCTGTGTTACTGAGTATTGGTGTGTATAGGACAGTGAGACTCTGTGTTACTGAGTATTGGTGTTTACAGGACAGTGAGACTCTGTGTTACTGAGTATTGGTGTTTATAGGACAGTGAGACTCTGTGTTACTGAGTATTGGTGTTTATAGGACAGTGAGACTCTGTGTTACTGAGTATTGGTGTTTATAGGACAGTGAGACTCTGTGTTACTGAGTATTGGAGTTTAGAGGACAGTGAGACTCTGTGTTCCTGAGTATTGGTGTTTATAGGACAGTGAGACTCTGTGTTACTGAGTATTGGTGTTTACAGGACAGTGAGACTCTGTGTTACTGAGTATTGGTGTTTACAGGACAGTGAGACTCTGTGTTACTGAGTATTGGTGTTTATAGGACAGTGAGACTCTGTGTTACTGAGTATTGGTGTTTATAGGACAGTGAGACTCTGTGTTACTGAGTATTGGTGTTTACAGGACAGTGAGACTCTGTGTTACTGAGTATTGGTGTTTACAGGACAGTGAGACTCTGTGTTACTGAGTATTGGTGTTTACAGGACAGTGAGACTCTGTGTTACTGAGTATTGGTGTTTACAGGACAGTGAGACTCTGTGTTACTGAGTATTGGTGTTTACAGGACAGTGAGACTCTGTGTTACTGAGTATTGGTGTTTATAGGACAGTGAGACTCTGTGTTACTGAGTATTGGGGTTTATAGGACAGTGAGACTCTGTGTTACTGAGTATTGGGGTTTATCGGACAGTGAGACTCTGTGTTACTGAGTATTGGTGTTTATGGGACAGTGAGACTCTGTGTTACTGAGTATTGGGGTTTATCGGACAGTGAGACTCTGTGTTACTGAGTATTGGTGTTTACTGGACAGTGAGACTCTGTGTTACTGGGTATTGGTGTTTATAGGACAGTGAGACTCTGTGTTACTGAGTATTGGTGTTTATGGGACAGTGAGACTCTGTGTTACTGAGTATTGGGGTTTATCGGACAGTGAGACTCTGTGTTACTGAGTATTGGTGTTTATGGGACAGTGAGACTCTGTGTTACTGAGTATTGGGGTTTATCGGACAGTGAGACTCTGTGTTACTGAGTATTGGTGTTTATAGGACAGTGAGACTCTGTGTTACTGAGTATTGGTGTTTACAGGACAGTGAGACTCTGTGTTACTGAGTATTGGGGTTTATCGGACAGTGAGACTCTGTGTTACTGAGTATTGGTGTTTATAGGACAGTGAGACTCTGTGTTACTGAGTATTGGTGTTTACAGGACAGTGAGACTCTGTGTTACTGAGTATTGGGGTTTACAGGACAGTGAGACTCTGTGTTACTGAGTATTGGTGTTTACAGGACAGTGAGACTCTGTGTTCCTGAGTATTGGTGTTTATCGGACAGTGAGACTCTGTGTTACTGAGTATTGGTGTTTATGGGACAGTGAGACTCTGTGTTACTGAGTATTGGGGTTTATCGGACAGTGAGACTCTGTGTTACTGAGTATTGGTGTTTATAGGACAGTGAGACTCTGTGTTACTGAGTATTGGTGTTTACAGGACAGTGAGACTCTGTGTTACTGAGTATTGGTGTTTATGGGACAGTGAGACTCTGTGTTACTGAGTATTGGGGTTTATCGGACAGTGAGACTCTGTGTTACTGAGTATTGGTGTTTATAGGACAGTGAGACTCTGTGTTACTGAGTATTGGTGTTTACAGTACAGTGAGACTCTGTGTTACTGAGTATTGGTGTTTATAGGACAGTGAGACTCTGTGTTGCTGAGTATTGGTGTTTACAGGACAGTGAGACTCTGTGTTACTGAGTATTGGGGTTTATAGGACAGTGAGACTCTGTGTTACTGAGTATTGGTGTTTCCAGGACAGTGAGACTCTGTGTTACTGAGTATTGGTGTTTACAGGACAGTGAGACTCTGTGTTACTGAGTATTGGTGTTTATAGGACAGTGAGACTCTGTGTTACTGAGTATTGGTGTTTATAGGACAGTGAGACTCTGTGTTACTGAGTATTGGTGTTTACAGGACAGTGAGACTCTGTGTTACTGAGTATTGGTGTTTACAGGACAGTGAGACTCTGTGTTACTGAGTATTGGTGTTTATCGCACAGTGAGACTCTGTGTTACTGAGTATTGGGGTTTACAGGACAGTGAGACTCTGTGTTAGTGAGTATTGGGGTTTACAGGACAGTGAGACTCTGTGTTCCTGAGTATTGGTGTTTATCGGACAGTGAGACTCTGTGTTACTGAGTATTGGTGTTTATGGGACAGTGAGACTCTGTGTTACTGAGTATTGGGGTTTATCGGACAGTGAGACTCTGTGTTACTGAGTATTGGTGTTTATAGGACAGTGAGACTCTGTGTTACTGAGTATTGGTGTTTACAGGACAGTGAGACTCTGTGTTACTGAGTATTGGTGTTTATGGGACAGTGAGACTCTGTGTTACTGAGTATTGGGGTTTATCGGACAGTGAGACTCTGTGTTACTGAGTATTGGTGTTTATAGGACAGTGAGACTCTGTGTTACTGAGTATTGGTGTTTACAGTACAGTGAGACTCTGTGTTACTGAGTATTGGTGTTTATAGGACAGTGAGACTCTGTGTTGCTGAGTATTGGTGTTTACAGGACAGTGAGACTCTGTGTTACTGAGTATTGGGGTTTATAGGACAGTGAGACTCTGTGTTACTGAGTATTGGTGTTTCCAGGACAGTGAGACTCTGTGTTACTGAGTATTGGTGTTTACAGGACAGTGAGACTCTGTGTTACTGAGTATTGGTGTTTATAGGACAGTGAGACTCTGTGTTACTGAGTATTGGTGTTTATAGGACAGTGAGACTCTGTGTTACTGAGTATTGGTGTTTACAGGACAGTGAGACTCTGTGTTACTGAGTATTGGTGTTTACAGGACAGTGAGACTCTGTGTTACTGAGTATTGGTGTTTATCGCACAGTGAGACTCTGTGTTACTGAGTATTGGGGTTTACAGGACAGTGAGACTCTGTGTTAGTGAGTATTGGGGTTTACAGGACAGTGAGACTCTGTGTTACTGAGTATTGGTGTTTATCGGACAGTGAGACTCTGTGTTACTGAGTATTGGTGTTTATAGGACAGTGAGACTCTGTGTTATTGAGTATTGGTGTTTATAGGACAGTGAGACTCTGTTACTGAGTATTGGGGTTTACAGGACAGTGAGACTCTGTGTTACTGAGTATTGGTGTTTACAGGACAGTGAGACTCTGTGTTACTGAGTATTGGTGTTTACAGGACAGTGAGACTCTGTGTTACTGAGTATTGGTGTTTACAGGACAGTGAGACTCTGTGTTACTGAGTATTGGTGTTTATAGGACAGTGAGACTCTGTGTTACTGAGTATTGGGGTTTATAGGACAGTGAGACTCTGTGTTACTGAGTATTGGGGTTTATCGGACAGTGATACTCTGTGTTACTGAGTATTGGTGTTTATGGGACAGTGAGACTCTGTGTTACTGAGTATTGGGGTTTATCGGACAGTGAGACTCTGTGTTACTGAGTATTGGGGTTTACAGGACAGTGAGACTCTGTGTTACTGAGTATTGGTGTTTATGGGACAGTGAGACTCTGTGTTATTGAGTATTGGTGTTTATAGGACAGTGAGACTCTGTGTTACTGAGTATTGGTGTTTATAGGACAGTGAGACTCTGTGTTACTGAGTATTGGTGTTTATAGGACAGTGAGACTCTGTGTTACTGAGTATTGGGGTTTACAGGACAGTGAGACTCTGTGTTACTGAGTATTGGGGTTTACAGGACAGTGAGATTCTGTGTTACTGAGTATTGGGGTTTACAGGACAGTGAGACTCTGTGTTACTGAGTATTGGTGTTTACAGGACAGTGAGACTCTGTGTTACTGAGTATTGGTGTTTATGGGACAGTGAGACTCTGTGTTACTGAGTATTGGGGTTTATCGGACAGTGAGACTCTGTGTTACTGAGTATTGGTGTTTATAGGACAGTGAGACTCTGTGTTACTGAGTATTGGGGTTTACAGGACAGTGAGACTCTGTGTTACTGAGTATTGGTGTTTATGGGACAGTGAGACTCTGTGTTATTGAGTATTGGTGTTTATAGGACAGTGAGACTCTGTGTTACTGAGTATTGGTGTTTATAGGACAGTGAGACTCTGTGTTACTGAGTATTGGTGTTTATAGGACAGTGAGACTCTGTGTTACTGAGTATTGGGGTTTACAGGACAGTGAGACTCTGTGTTACTGAGTATTGGGGTTTACAGGACAGTGAGACTCTGTGTTACTGAGTATTGGGGTTTACAGGACAGTGAGACTCTGTGTTACTGAGTATTGGTGTTTACAGGACAGTGAGACTCTGTGTTACTGAGTATTGGTGTTTACAGGACAGTGAGACTCTGTGTTCCTGAGTATTGGTGTTTATCGGACAGTGAGACTCTGTGTTACTGAGTATTGGGGTTTACAGGACAGTGAGACTCTGTGTTACTGAGTATTGGTGTTTACAGGACAGTGAGACTCTGTGTTACTGAGTATTGGTGTTTATCGGACAGTGAGACTCTGTGTTACTGAGTATTGGTGTTTATGGGACAGTGAGACTCTGTGTTACTGAGTATTGGGGTTTATCGGACAGTGAGACTCTGTGTTACTGAGTATTGGTGTTTACAGGACAGTGAGACTCTGTGTTCCTGAGTATTGGTGTTTATCGGACAGTGAGACTCTGTGTTACTGAGTATTGGTGTTTATGGGACAGTGAGACTCTGTGTTACTGAGTATTGGGGTTTATCGGACAGTGAGACTCTGTGTTACTGAGTATTGGTGTTTATAGGACAGTGAGACTCTGTGTTACTGAGTATTGGTGTTTACAGGACAGTGAGACTCTGTGTTACTGAGTATTGGTGTTTACAGGACAGTGAGACTCTGTGTTACTGAGTATTGGGGTTTACAGGACAGTGAGACTCTGTGTTACTGAGTATTGGTGTTTACAGGACAGTGAGACTCTGTGTTACTGAGTATTGGTGTTTACAGGACAGTGAGACTCTGTGTTACTGAGTATTGGTGTTTATAGGACAGTGAGACTCTGTGTTACTGAGTATTGGTGTTTGCAGGACAGTGAGACTCTGTGTTACTGAGTATTGGTGTTTATAGGACAGTGAGACTCTGTGTTACTGAGTATTGGTGTTTATAGGACAGTGAGACTCTGTGTTACTGAGTATTGGTGTTTACAGGACAGTGAGACTCTGTGTTACTGAGTATTGGTGTTTATAGGACAGTGAGACTCTGTGTTACTGAGTATTGGTGTTTGCAGGACAGTGAGACTCTGTGTTACTGAGTATTGGGGTTTATAGGACAGTGAGACTCTGTTACTGAGTATTGGGGTTGATAGGACAGTGTGACTCTGTGTTACTGAGTATTGGTGTTTATAGGACAGTGAGACTCTGTGTTACTGAGTATTGGTGTTTACAGGACAGTGAGACTCTGTGTTACTGAGTATTGGTGTTCATAGGACAGTGAGACTCTGTGTTACTGAGTATTGGTGTTTATAGGACAGTGAGACTCTGTGTTCCTGAGTATTGGTGTTTATAGGACAGTGAGACTCTGTGTTACTGAGTATTGGAGTTTAGAGGACAGTGAGACTCTGTGTTCCTGAGTATTGGTGTTTATAGGACAGTGAGACTCTGTGTTACTGAGTATTGGTGTTTACAGGACAGTGAGACTCTGTGTTACTGAGTATTGGTGTTTACAGGACAGTGAGACTCTGTGTTACTGAGTATTGGTGTTTATAGGACAGTGAGACTCTGTGTTACTGAGTATTGGGGTTTATAGGACAGTGAGACTCTGTGTTACTGAGTATTGGTGTTTATAGGACAGTGAGACTCTGTTACTGAGTATTGGGGTTTACAGGACAGTGAGACTCTGTGTTACTGAGTATTGGTGTTTATAGGACAGTGAGACTCTGTTACTGAGTATTGGGGTTTACAGGACAGTGAGACTCTGTGTTACTGAGTATTGGTGTTTATCGGACAGTGAGACTCTGTGTTACTGAGTATTGGTGTTTATAGGACAGTGAGACTCTGTGTTACTGAGTATTGGTGTTTATAGGACAGTGAGACTCTGTTACTGAGTATTGGGGTTTACAGGACAGTGAGACTCTGTGTTACTGAGTATTGGTGTTTATAGGACAGTGAGACTCTGTTACTGAGTATTGGGGTTTATAGGACAGTGAGACTCTGTGTTACTGAGTATTGGTGTTTATAGGACAGTGAGACTCTGTTACTGAGTATTGGGGTTTACAGGACAGTGAGACTCTGTGTTACTGAGTATTGGTGTTTATCGGACAGTGAGACTCTGTGTTACTGAGTATTGGTGTTTATAGGACAGTGAGACTCTGTGTTACTGAGTATTGGTGTTTATAGGACAGTGAGACTCTGTTACTGAGTATTGGGGTTTACAGGACAGTGAGACTCTGTGTTACTGAGTATTGGTGTTTATAGGACAGTGAGACTCTGTTACTGAGTATTGGGGTTTACAGGACAGTGAGACTCTGTGTTACTGAGTATTGGTGTTTATCGGACAGTGAGACTCTGTGTTACTGAGTATTGGTGTTTATAGGACAGTGAGACTCTGTGTTACTGAGTATTGGGGTTTATAGGACAGTGAGACTCTGTGTTACTGAGTATTGGTGTTTATCGGACAGTGAGACTCTGTGTTACTGAGTATTGGGGTTTATAGGACAGTGAGACTCTGTTTTACTGAGTCTTGGGGTTTATAGGACAGTGAGACTCTGTTACTGAGTATTGGTGTTTACAGGACAGTGAGACTCTGTGTTACTGAGTATTGGTGTTTATAGGACAGTGACACTCTGTGTTCCTGAGTATTGGTGTTTACAGGACAGTGAGACTCTGTGTTACTGAGTATTGGGGTTTATAGGACAGTGAGACTCTGTGTTACTGAGTATTGGTGTTTATAGGACAGTGAGACTCTGTGTTACTGAGTATTGGGGTTTATAGGACAGTGAGACTCTGTGTTACTGAGTATTGGGGTTTATAGGACAGTGAGACTCTGTGTTACTGAGTATTGGTGTTTGCAGGACAGTGAGACTCTGTGTTACTGAGTATTGGTGTTTGCAGGACAGTGAGACTCTGTGTTACTGAGTATTGGTGTTTACAGGACAGTGAGACTCTGTGTTACTGAGTATTGGTGTTTATAGGACAGTGAGACTCTGTGTTACTGAGTATTGGTGTTTATAGGACAGTGAGACTCTGTGTTACTGAGTATTGGTGTTTACAGGACAGTGAGACTCTGTGTTACTGAGTATTGGTGTTTATAGGACAGTGAGACTCTGTGTTACTGAGTATTGGTGTTTGCAGGACAGTGAGACTCTGTGTTACTGAGTATTGGGGTTTATAGGACAGTGAGACTCTGTTACTGAGTATTGGGGTTGATAGGACAGTGAGACTCTGTGTTACTGAGTATTGGTGTTTATAGGACAGTGAGACTCTGTGTTACTGAGTATTGGTGTTTACAGGACAGTGAGACTCTGTGTTACTGAGTATTGGTGTTTATAGGACAGTGAGACTCTGTGTTACTGAGTATTGGTGTTTATAGGACAGTGAGACTCTGTGTTACTGAGTATTGGTGTTTATAGGACAGTGAGACTCTGTGTTACTGAGTATTGGAGTTTAGAGGACAGTGAGACTCTGTGTTCCTGAGTATTGGTGTTTATAGGACAGTGAGACTCTGTGTTACTGAGTATTGGTGTTTACAGGACAGTGAGACTCTGTGTTACTGAGTATTGGTGTTTACAGGACAGTGAGACTCTGTGTTACTGAGTATTGGTGTTTATAGGACAGTGAGACTCTGTGTTACTGAGTATTGGTGTTTATAGGACAGTGAGACTCTGTGTTACTGAGTATTGGTGTTTACAGGACAGTGAGACTCTGTGTTACTGAGTATTGGTGTTTACAGGACAGTGAGACTCTGTGTTACTGAGTATTGGTGTTTACAGGACAGTGAGACTCTGTGTTACTGAGTATTGGTGTTTACAGGACAGTGAGACTCTGTGTTACTGAGTATTGGTGTTTACAGGACAGTGAGACTCTGTGTTACTGAGTATTGGTGTTTATAGGACAGTGAGACTCTGTGTTACTGAGTATTGGGGTTTATAGGACAGTGAGACTCTGTGTTACTGAGTATTGGGGTTTATCGGACAGTGAGACTCTGTGTTACTGAGTATTGGTGTTTATGGGACAGTGAGACTCTGTGTTACTGAGTATTGGGGTTTATCGGACAGTGAGACTCTGTGTTACTGAGTATTGGTGTTTACTGGACAGTGAGACTCTGTGTTACTGAGTATTGGTGTTTATAGGACAGTGAGACTCTGTGTTACTGAGTATTGGTGTTTATGGGACAGTGAGACTCTGTGTTACTGAGTATTGGGGTTTATCGGACAGTGAGACTCTGTGTTACTGAGTATTGGTGTTTATGGGACAGTGAGACTCTGTGTTACTGAGTATTGGGGTTTATCGGACAGTGAGACTCTGTGTTACTGAGTATTGGTGTTTATAGGACAGTGAGACTCTGTGTTACTGAGTATTGGTGTTTACAGGACAGTGAGACTCTGTGTTACTGAGTATTGGGGTTTACAGGACAGTGAGACTCTGTGTTACTGAGTATTGGTGTTTACAGGACAGTGAGACTCTGTGTTCCTGAGTATTGGTGTTTATCGGACAGTGAGACTCTGTGTTACTGAGTATTGGTGTTTATGGGACAGTGAGACTCTGTGTTACTGAGTATTGGGGTTTATCGGACAGTGAGACTCTGTGTTACTGAGTATTGGTGTTTATAGGACAGTGAGACTCTGTGTTACTGAGTATTGGTGTTTACAGGACAGTGAGACTCTGTGTTACTGAGTATTGGTGTTTATGGGACAGTGAGACTCTGTGTTACTGAGTATTGGGGTTTATCGGACAGTGAGACTCTGTGTTACTGAGTATTGGTGTTTATAGGACAGTGAGACTCTGTGTTACTGAGTATTGGTGTTTACAGTACAGTGAGACTCTGTGTTACTGAGTATTGGTGTTTATAGGACAGTGAGACTCTGTGTTGCTGAGTATTGGTGTTTACAGGACAGTGAGACTCTGTGTTACTGAGTATTGGGGTTTATAGGACAGTGAGACTCTGTGTTACTGAGTATTGGTGTTTCCAGGACAGTGAGACTCTGTGTTACTGAGTATTGGTGTTTACAGGACAGTGAGACTCTGTGTTACTGAGTATTGGTGTTTATAGGACAGTGAGACTCTGTGTTACTGAGTATTGGTGTTTATAGGACAGTGAGACTCTGTGTTACTGAGTATTGGTGTTTACAGGACAGTGAGACTCTGTGTTACTGAGTATTGGTGTTTACAGGACAGTGAGACTCTGTGTTACTGAGTATTGGTGTTTATCGCACAGTGAGACTCTGTGTTACTGAGTATTGGGGTTTACAGGACAGTGAGACTCTGTGTTAGTGAGTATTGGGGTTTACAGGACAGTGAGACTCTGTGTTCCTGAGTATTGGTGTTTATCGGACAGTGAGACTCTGTGTTACTGAGTATTGGTGTTTATGGGACAGTGAGACTCTGTGTTACTGAGTATTGGGGTTTATCGGACAGTGAGACTCTGTGTTACTGAGTATTGGTGTTTATAGGACAGTGAGACTCTGTGTTACTGAGTATTGGTGTTTACAGGACAGTGAGACTCTGTGTTACTGAGTATTGGTGTTTATGGGACAGTGAGACTCTGTGTTACTGAGTATTGGGGTTTATCGGACAGTGAGACTCTGTGTTACTGAGTATTGGTGTTTATAGGACAGTGAGACTCTGTGTTACTGAGTATTGGTGTTTACAGTACAGTGAGACTCTGTGTTACTGAGTATTGGTGTTTATAGGACAGTGAGACTCTGTGTTGCTGAGTATTGGTGTTTACAGGACAGTGAGACTCTGTGTTACTGAGTATTGGGGTTTATAGGACAGTGAGACTCTGTGTTACTGAGTATTGGTGTTTCCAGGACAGTGAGACTCTGTGTTACTGAGTATTGGTGTTTACAGGACAGTGAGACTCTGTGTTACTGAGTATTGGTGTTTATAGGACAGTGAGACTCTGTGTTACTGAGTATTGGTGTTTATAGGACAGTGAGACTCTGTGTTACTGAGTATTGGTGTTTACAGGACAGTGAGACTCTGTGTTACTGAGTATTGGTGTTTACAGGACAGTGAGACTCTGTGTTACTGAGTATTGGTGTTTATCGCACAGTGAGACTCTGTGTTACTGAGTATTGGAGTTTACAGGACAGTGAGACTCTGTGTTAGTGAGTATTGGGGTTTACAGGACAGTGAGACTCTGTGTTACTGAGTATTGGTGTTTATCGGACAGTGAGACTCTGTGTTACTGAGTATTGGTGTTTATAGGACAGTGAGACTCTGTGTTATTGAGTATTGGTGTTTATAGGACAGTGAGACTCTGTTACTGAGTATTGGGGTTTACAGGACAGTGAGACTCTGTGTTACTGAGTATTGGTGTTTACAGGACAGTGAGACTCTGTGTTACTGAGTATTGGTGTTTACAGGACAGTGAGACTCTGTGTTACTGAGTATTGGTGTTTACAGGACAGTGAGACTCTGTGTTACTGAGTATTGGTGTTTATAGGACAGTGAGACTCTGTGTTACTGAGTATTGGGGTTTATAGGACAGTGAGACTCTGTGTTACTGAGTATTGGGGTTTATCGGACAGTGAGACTCTGTGTTACTGAGTATTGGTGTTTATGGGACAGTGAGACTCTGTGTTACTGAGTATTGGGGTTTATCGGACAGTGAGACTCTGTGTTACTGAGTATTGGTGTTTACTGGACAGTGAGACTCTGTGTTACTGAGTATTGGTGTTTATAGGACAGTGAGACTCTGTGTTACTGAGTATTGGTGTTTATGGGACAGTGAGACTCTGTGTTACTGAGTATTGGGGTTTATCGGACAGTGAGACTCTGTGTTACTGAGTATTGGTGTTTATAGGACAGTGAGACTCTGTGTTACTGAGTATTGGGGTTTACAGGACAGTGAGACTCTGTGTTACTGAGTATTGGTGTTTATGGGACAGTGAGACTCTGTGTTATTGAGTATTGGTGTTTATAGGACAGTGAGACTCTGTGTTACTGAGTATTGGTGTTTATAGGACAGTGAGACTCTGTGTTACTGAGTATTGGTGTTTATAGGACAGTGAGACTCTGTGTTACTGAGTATTGGGGTTTACAGGACAGTGAGACTCTGTGTTACTGAGTATTGGGGTTTACAGGACAGTGAGATTCTGTGTTACTGAGTATTGGGGTTTACAGGACAGTGAGACTCTGTGTTACTGAGTATTGGTGTTTACAGGACAGTGAGACTCTGTGTTACTGAGTATTGGTGTTTACAGGACAGTGGGACTCTGTGTTCCTGAGTATTGGTGTTTATCGGACAGTGAGACTCTGTGTTACTGAGTATTGGGGTTTACAGGACAGTGAGACTCTGTGTTACTGAGTATTGGGGTTTACAGGACAGTGAGACTCTGTGTTACTGAGTATTGGTGTTTACAGGACAGTGAGACTCTGTGTTACTGAGTATTGGTGTTTACAGGACAGTGAGACTCTGTGTTCCTGAGTATTGGTGTTTATCGGACAGTGAGACTCTGTGTTACTGAGTATTGGTGTTTATGGGACAGTGAGACTCTGTGTTACTGAGTATTGGTGTTTATAGGACAGTGAGACTCTGTGTTACTGAGTATTGGTGTTTACAGGACAGTGAGACTCTGTGTTACTGAGTATTGGTGTTTACAGGACAGTGAGACTCTGTGTTACTGAGTATTGGGGTTTACAGGACAGTGAGACTCTGTGTTACTGAGTATTGGTGTTTACAGGACAGTGAGACTCTGTGTTACTGAGTATTGGTGTTTACAGGACAGTGAGACTCTGTGTAACTGAGTATTGGTGTTTACAGGACAGTGAGACTCTGTGTTCCTGAGTATTGGTGTTTATCGGACAGTGAGACTCTGTGTTACTGAGTATTGGTGTTTATGGGACAGTGAGACTCTGTGTTACTGAGTATTGGTGTTTACAGGACAGTGAGACTCTGTGTTCCTGAGTATTGGTGTTTATGGGACAGTGAGACTCTGTGTTACTGAGTATTGGTGTTTACAGGACAGTGAGACTCTGTGTTCCTGAGTATTGGTGTTTATCGGACAGTGAGACTCTGTGTTACTGAGTATTGGTGTTTATAGGACAGTGAGACTCTGTGTTACTGAGTATTGGTGTTTGCAGGACAGTGAGACTCTCTGTTACTGAGTATTGGTGTTTATGGGACAGTGAGACTCTGTGTTACTGAGTATTGGTGTTTACAGGACAGTGAGACTCTGTGTTACTGAGTATTGGGGTTTATAGGACAGTGATACTCTGTGTTACTGAGTATTGGTGTTTACAGGACAGTGAGACTCTGTGTTATTGAGTATTGGTGTTTATAGGACAGTGAGACTCTGTGTTACTGAGTATTGGTGTTTATCGCACAGTGAGACTCTGTGTTAGAGTATTGGTGTTTATAGGACAGTGAGACTCTGTGTTACTGAGTATTGGTGTTTATCGGACAGTGAGACTCTGTGTTACTGAGTATTGGTGTTTATAGGACAGTGAGACTCTGTGTTACTGAGTATTGGTGTTTATAGGACAGTGAGACTCTGTGTTACTGAGTATTGGTGTTTACAGGACAGTGAGACTCTGTGTTACTGAGTATTGGTGTTTACAGGACAGTGAGACTCTGTGTTACTGAGTATTGGTGTTTACAGGACAGTGAGACTCTGTGTTACTGAGTATTGGTGTTTATAGGACAGTGAGACTCTGTGTTACTGAGTATTGGTGTTTATAGGACAGTGAGACTCTGTGTTACTGAGTATTGGTGTTTACAGGACAGTGAGACTCTGTGTTACTGAGTATTGGTGTTTATCGCACAGTGAGACTCTGTGTTACTGAGTATTGGGGTTTACAGGACAGTGAGACTCTGTGTTAGTGAGTATTGGGGTTTACAGGACAGTGAGACTCTGTGTTACTGAGTATTGGTGTTTATCGGACAGTGAGACTCTGTGTTACTGAGTATTGGTGTTTATAGGACAGTGAGACTCTGTGTTACTGAGTATTGGTGTTTATAGGACAGTGAGACTCTGTGTTACTGAGTATTGGTGTTTATCGGACAGTGAGACTCTGTGTTACTGAGTATTGGGGTTTACAGGACAGTGAGACTCTGTGTTACTGAGTATTGGTGTTTATCGGACAGTGAGACTCTGTGTTACTGAGTATTGGTGTTTACAGGACAGTGAGACTCTGTGTTACTGAGTATTGGTGTTTATAGGACAGTGAGACTCTGTGTAACTGAGTATTGGTGTTTATCGGACAGTGAGACTCTGTGTTACTGAGTATTGCTGTTTACAGGACAGTGAGACTCTGTGTTACTGAGTATTGGTGTTGAAAGGACAGTGAGATTCTGTGTTACTGAGTATTGGTGTTTTTAGGACAGTGAGACTCTGTTACTGAGTATTGGTGTTTATAGGACAGTGAGACTCTGTGTTACTGAGTATTGGTGTTTGCAGGACAGTGAGGCTCTGTGTTACTGAGTATTGGTGTTTATAGGACAGTGAGACTCTGTGTTACTGAGTATTGGTGTTTATAGGACAGTGATAGTCTGTGTTATTGAGTATTGGTGTTTATTGGACAGTGAGACTCTGTGTTACTGAGTATTGGTGTTTATAGGACAGTGAGACTCTGTGTTACTGAGTATTGGTGTTTATAGGACAGTGAGACTCTGTGTTACTGAGTATTGGTGTTTATAGGACAGTGAGACTCTGTGTTACTGAGTATTGGGGTTTACAGGACAGTGAGACTCTGTGTTACTGAGTATTGGTGTTTACAGGACAGTGAGACTCTGTTACTGAGTATTGGTGTTTATAGGACAGTGAGACTCTGTTACTGAGTATTGGTGTTTATAGGACAGTGAGACTCTGTGTTACTGAGTATTGGTGTTGAAAGGACAGTGAGATTCTGTGTTACTGAGTATTGGTGTTTTTAGGACAGTGCGACTCTGTGTTACTGAGTATTGGTGTTTATAGGACAGTGAGACTCTGTGTTACTGAGTATTGGTGTTTGCAGGACAGTGAGACTCTGTGTTACTGAGTATTGGTGTTTATAGGACAGTGAGACTCTGTGTTACTGAGTATTGGTGTTTATCGGACAGTGAGACTCTGTGTTACTGAGTATTGGTGTTTATCGGACAGTGAGAGTCTGTGTTACTGAGTATTGGTGTTTATAGGACAGTGAGACTCTGTGTTACTGAGTATTGGTGTTTATAGGACAGTGAGACTCTGTGTTACTGAGTATTGGTGTTTATAGGACAGTGAGACTCTGTGTTACTGAGTATTGGTGTTTGCAGGACAGTGAGACTCTGTGTTACTGAGTATTGGTGTTTATAGGACAGTGAGACTCTGTGTTACTGAGTATTGGTGTTTATCGGACAGTGAGACTCTGTGTTACTGAGTATTGGTGTTTATCGGACAGTGAGACTCTGTGTTACTGAGTATTGGTGTTTACAGGACAGTGAGACTCTGTGTTACTGAGTATTGGTGTTTATAGGACAGTGAGACTCTGTGTTACTGAGTACTGGTGTTTACAGGACAGTGAGACTCTGTTACTGAGTATTGGTGTTTATAGGACAGTGAGACTCTGTGTTATTGAGTATTGGTGTTTACCGGACAGTGAGACTCTGTGTTACTGAGTATTGGTGTTTACAGGACAGTGAGACTCTGTGTTACTGAGTATTGGTGTTTATCGGACAGTGAGACTCTGTGTTACTGAGTATTGGGGTTTACAGGACAGTGAGACTCTGTGTTACTGAGTATTGGTGTTTATAGGACAGTGAGACTCTGTGTTACTGAGTATTGGTGTTTGTAGGACAGTGAGACTCTGTGTTACTGAGTATTGGTGTTTATAGGACAGTGAGACTCTGTGTAACTGAGTATTGGGGTTTATAGGACAGTGAGACTCTGTGTTACTGAGTATTGGGGTTTACAGGACAGTGAGACTCTGTGTTACTGAGTATTGGTGTTTACTGGAAAGTGAGACTCTGTGTTACTGAGTATTGGTGTTGAAAGGACAGTGAGATTCTGTGTTACTGAGTATTGGTGTTTTTAGGACAGTGAGACTCTGTGTTACTGAGTATTGGTGTTTATAGGACAGTGAGACTCTGTGTTACTGAGTATTGGTGTTTGCAGGACAGTGAGACTCTGTGTTACTGAGTATTGGTGTTTATAGGACAGTGAGACTCTGTGTTACTGAGTATTGGTGTTTATCGGACAGTGAGACTCTGTGTTACTGAGTATTGGTGTTTATCGGACAGTGAGAGTCTGTGTTACTGAGTATTGGTGTTTATAGGACAGTGAGACTCTGTGTTACTGAGTATTGGTGTTTATAGGACAGTGAGACTCTGTGTTACTGAGTATTGGTGTTTATAGGACAGTGAGACTCTGTGTTACTGAGTATTGGTGTTTGCAGGACAGTGAGACTCTGTGTTACTGAGTATTGGTGTTTATAGGACAGTGAGACTCTGTGTTACTGAGTATTGGTGTTTATAGGACAGTGAGACTCTGTGTTACTGAGTATTGGTGTTTATCGGACAGTGAGACTCTGTGTTACTGAGTATTGGTGTTTACAGGACAGTGAGACTCTGTGTTACTGAGTATTGGTGTTTATCGGACAGTGAGACTCTGTGTTACTGAGTATTGGTGTTTAAAGGACAGTGAGACTCTGTGTTACTGAGTATTGGTGTTTATAGGACAGTGAGACTCTGTGTTACTGAGTATTGGTGTTTACAGGACAGTGAGACTCTGTTACTGAGTATTGGTGTTTATAGGACAGTGAGACTCTGTGTTATTGAGTATTGGTGTTTACCGGACAGTGAGACTCTGTGTTACTGAGTATTGGTGTTTATAGGACAGTGAGACTCTGTGTTACTGAGTATTGGTGTTTACAGGACAGTGAGACTCTGTGTTACTGAGTATTGGTGTTTATCGGACAGTGAGACTCTGTGTTACTGAGTATTGGGGTTTACAGGACAGTGAGACTCTGTGTTACTGAGTATTGGTGTTTATAGGACAGTGAGACTCTGTGTTACTGAGTATTGGTGTTTGTAGGACAGTGAGACTCTGTGTTACTGAGTATTGGTGTTTATAGGACAGTGAGACTCTGTGTAACTGAGTATTGGGGTTTATAGGACAGTGAGACTCTGTGTTACTGAGTATTGGGGTTTACAGGACAGTGAGACTCTGTGTTACTGAGTATTGGTGTTTACTGGAAAGTGAGACTCTGTGTTACTGAGTATTGGTGTTGAAAGGACAGTGAGATTCTGTGTTACTGAGTATTGGTGTTTTTAGGACAGTGAGACTCTGTGTTACTGAGTATTGGTGTTTATAGGACAGTGAGACTCTGTGTTACTGAGTATTGGTGTTTGCAGGACAGTGAGACTCTGTGTTACTGAGTATTGGTGTTTATAGGACAGTGAGACTCTGTGTTACTGAGTATTGGTGTTTATCGGACAGTGAGACTCTGTGTTACTGAGTATTGGTGTTTATCGGACAGTGAGAGTCTGTGTTACTGAGTATTGGTGTTTATAGGACAGTGAGACTCTGTGTTACTGAGTATTGGTGTTTATCGGACAGTGAGACTCTGTGTTACTGAGTATTGGTGTTTATCGGACAGTGAGACTCTGTGTTACTGAGTATTGGTGTTTATCGGACAGTGAGACTCTGTGTTACTGAGTATTGGTGTTTACAGGACAGTGAGACTCTGTGTTAATGAGTATTGGTGTTGAAAGGACAGTGAGATTCTGTGTTACTGAGTATTGGTGTTTTTAGGACAGTGAGACTCTGTGTTACTGAGTATTGGTGTTTATAGGACAGTGAGACTCTGTGTTACTGAGTATTGGTGTTTGCAGGACAGTGAGACTCTGTGTTACTGAGTATTGGTGTTTATAGGACAGTGAGACTCTGTGTTACTGAGTATTGGTGTTTATAGGACAGTGAGAGTCTGTGTTACTGAGTATTGGTGTTTATAGGACAGTGAGACTCTGTGTTACTGAGTATTGGTGTTTATAGGACAGTGAGACTCTGTGTTACTGAGTATTGGTGTTTATAGGACAGTGAGACTCTGTGTTACTGAGTATTGGTGTTTGCAGGACAGTGAGACTCTGTGTTACTGAGTATTGGTGTTTGCAGGACAGTGAGACTCTGTGTTACTGAGTATTGGTGTTTACAGGACAGTGAGACTCTGTGTTACTGAGTATTGGTGTTTATAGGACAGTGAGACTCTGTGTTACTGAGTATTGGTGTTTATAGGACAGTGAGACTCTGTGTTACTGAGTATTGGTGTTTACAGGACAGTGAGACTCTGTGTTACTGAGTATTGGTGTTTATAGGACAGTGAGACTCTGTGTTACTGAGTATTGGTGTTTGCAGGACAGTGAGACTCTGTGTTACTGAGTATTGGGGTTTATAGGACAGTGAGACTCTGTTACTGAGTATTGGGGTTGATAGGACAGTGAGACTCTGTGTTACTGAGTATTGGTGTTTATAGGACAGTGAGACTCTGTGTTACTGAGTATTGGTGTTTACAGGACAGTGAGACTCTGTGTTACTGAGTATTGGTGTTTATAGGACAGTGAGACTCTGTTACTGAGTATTGGTGTTTATAGGACAGTGAGACTCTGTGTTACTGAGTATTGGTGTTTATAGGACAGTGAGACTCTGTGTTACTGAGTATTGGAGTTTAGAGGACAGTGAGACTCTGTGTTCCTGAGTATTGGTGTTTATAGGACAGTGAGACTCTGTGTTACTGAGTATTGGTGTTTACAGGACAGTGAGACTCTGTGTTACTGAGTATTGGTGTTTACAGGACAGTGAGACTCTGTGTTACTGAGTATTGGTGTTTATAGGACAGTGAGACTCTGTGTTACTGAGTATTGGTGTTTATAGGACAGTGAGACTCTGTGTTACTGAGTATTGGTGTTTACAGGACAGTGAGACTCTGTGTTACTGAGTATTGGTGTTTACAGGACAGTGAGACTCTGTGTTACTGAGTATTGGTGTTTACAGGACAGTGAGACTCTGTGTTACTGAGTATTGGTGTTTACAGGACAGTGAGACTCTGTGTTACTGAGTATTGGTGTTTACAGGACAGTGAGACTCTGTGTTACTGAGTATTGGTGTTTATAGGACAGTGAGACTCTGTGTTACTGAGTATTGGGGTTTATAGGACAGTGAGACTCTGTGTTACTGAGTATTGGGGTTTATCGGACAGTGAGACTCTGTGTTACTGAGTATTGGTGTTTATGGGACAGTGAGACTCTGTGTTACTGAGTATTGGGGTTTATCGGACAGTGAGACTCTGTGTTACTTAGTATTGGTGTTTACTGGACAGTGAGACTCTGTGTTACTGAGTATTGGTGTTTATAGGACAGTGAGACTCTGTGTTACTGAGTATTGGTGTTTATGGGACAGTGAGACTCTGTGTTACTGAGTATTGGGTTATCGGACAGTGAGACTCTGTGTTACTGAGTATTGGTGTTTATAGGACAGTGAGACTCTGTGTTACTGAGTATTGGGGTTTACAGGACAGTGAGACTCTGTGTTACTGAGTATTGGTGTTTATGGGACAGTGAGACTCTGTGTTATTGAGTATTGGTGTTTATAGGACAGTGAGACTCTGTGTTACTGAGTATTGGTGTTTATAGGACAGTGAGACTCTGTGTTACTGAGTATTGGTGTTTATAGGACAGTGAGACTCTGTGTTACTGAGTATTGGGGTTTACAGGACAGTGAGACTCTGTGTTACTGAGTATTGGGGTTTACAGGACAGTGAGACTCTGTGTTACTGAGTATTGGGGTTTACAGGACAGTGAGACTCTGTGTTACTGAGTATTGGTGTTTACAGGACAGTGAGACTCTGTGTTACTGAGTATTGGTGTTTACAGGACAGTGAGACTCTGTGTTCCTGAGTATTGGTGTTTATCGGACAGTGAGACTCTGTGTTACTGAGTATTGGGGTTTACTGGACAGTGAGACTCTGTGTTACTGAGTATTGGGGTTTACAGGACAGTGAGACTCTGTGTTACTGAGTATTGGTGTTTACAGGACAGTGAGACTCTGTGTTACTGAGTATTGGTGTTTACAGGACAGTGAGACTCTGTGTTCCTGAGTATTGGTGTTTATCGGACAGTGAGACTCTGTGTTACTGAGTATTGGTGTTTATGGGACAGTGAGACTCTGTGTTACTGAGTATTGGTGTTTATAGGACAGTGAGACTCTGTGTTACTGAGTATTGGTGTTTACAGGACAGTGAGACTCTGTGTTACTGAGTATTGGTGTTTACAGGACAGTGAGACTCTGTGTTACTGAGTATTGGGGTTTACAGGACAGTGAGACTCTGTGTTACTGAGTATTGGTGTTTACAGGACAGTGAGACTCTGTGTTACTGAGTATTGGTGTTTACAGGACAGTGAGACTCTGTGTAACTGAGTATTGGTGTTTACAGGACAGTGAGACTCTGTGTTCCTGAGTATTGGTGTTTATCGGACAGTGAGACTCTGTGTTACTGAGTATTGGTGTTTATGGGACAGTGAGACTCTGTGTTACTGAGTATTGGTGTTTACAGGACAGTGAGACTCTGTGTTCCTGAGTATTGGTGTTTATGGGACAGTGAGACTCTGTGTTACTGAGTATTGGTGTTTACAGGACAGTGAGACTCTGTGTTCCTGAGTATTGGTGTTTATCGGACAGTGAGACTCTGTGTTACTGAGTATTGGTGTTTATAGGACAGTGAGACTCTGTGTTACTGAGTATTGGTGTTTGCAGGACAGTGAGACTCTCTGTTACTGAGTATTGGTGTTTATGGGACAGTGAGACTCTGTGTTACTGAGTATTGGTGTTTATAGGACAGTGAGACTCTGTGTTACTGAGTATTGGTGTTTACAGGACAGTGAGACTCTGTGTTACTGAGTATTGGTGTTTATGGGACAGTGAGACTCTGTGTTACTGAGTATTGGGGTTTATCGGACAGTGAGACTCTGTGTTACTGAGTATTGGTGTTTATAGGACAGTGAGACTCTGTGTTACTGAGTATTGGTGTTTACAGTACAGTGAGACTCTGTGTTACTGAGTATTGGTGTTTATAGGACAGTGAGACTCTGTGTTGCTGAGTATTGGTGTTTACAGGACAGTGAGACTCTGTGTTACTGAGTATTGGGGTTTATAGGACAGTGAGACTCTGTGTTACTGAGTATTGGTGTTTACAGGACAGTGAGACTCTGTGTTATTGAGTATTGGTGTTTATAGGACAGTGAGACTCTGTGTTACTGAGTATTGGTGTTTATAGGACAGTGAGACTCTGTGTTACTGAGTATTGGTGTTTGCAGGACAGTGAGACTCTGTGTTACTGAGTATTGGTGTTTGCAGGACAGTGAGACTCTGTGTTACTGAGTATTGGTGTTTACAGGACAGTGAGACTCTGTGTTACTGAGTATTGGTGTTTATAGGACAGTGAGACTCTGTGTTACTGAGTATTGGTGTTTAGAGGACAGTGAGACTCTGTGTTACTGAGTATTGGTGTTTATAGGACAGTGAGACTCTGTGTTACTGAGTATTGGGGTTTATAGGACAGTGAGACTCTGTGTTACTGAGTATTGGGGTTTATCGGACAGTGAGACTCTGTGTTACTGAGTATTGGTGTTTATGGGACAGTGAGACTCTGTGTTACTGAGTATTGGGGTTTATCGGACAGTGAGACTCTGTGTTACTGAGTATTGGTGTTTACTGGACAGTGAGACTCTGTGTTACTGAGTATTGGTGTTTATAGGACAGTGAGACTCTGTGTTACTGAGTATTGGTGTTTATGGGACAGTGAGACTCTGTGTTACTGAGTATTGGGGTTTATCGGACAGTGAGACTCTGTGTTACTGAGTATTGGTGTTTACAGGACAGTGAGACTCTGTGTTACTGAGTATTGGGGTTTACAGGACAGTGAGACTCTGTGTTACTGAGTATTGGTGTTTACAGGACAGTGAGACTCTGTGTTACTGAGTATTGGTGTTTATAGGACAGTGAGACTCTGTGTTACTGAGTATTGGGGTTTATAGGACAGTGAGACTCTGTGTTACTGAGTATTGGGGTTTATCGGACAGTGAGACTCTGTGTTACTGAGTATTGGTGTTTATGGGACAGTGAGACTCTGTGTTACTGAGTATTGGGGTTTATCGGACAGTGAGACTCTGTGTTACTGAGTATTGGTGTTTACTGGACAGTGAGACTCTGTGTTACTGAGTATTTGTGTTTATAGGACAGTGAGACTCTGTGTTACTGAGTATTGGTGTTTATGGGACAGTGAGACTCTGTGTTACTGAGTATTGGGGTTTATCGGACAGTGAGACTCTGTGTTACTGAGTATTGGTGTTTATAGGACAGTGAGACTCTGTGTTACTGAGTATTGGGGTTTACAGGACAGTGAGACTCTGTGTTACTGAGTATTGGTGTTTATGGGACAGTGAGACTCTGTGTTATTGAGTATTGGTGTTTATAGGACAGTGAGACTCTGTGTTACTGAGTATTGGTGTTTATAGGACAGTGAGACTCTGTGTTACTGAGTATTGGTGTTTATAGGACAGTGAGACTCTGTGTTACTGAGTATTGGGGTTTACAGGACAGTGAGACTCTGTGTTACTGAGTATTGGGGTTTACAGGACAGTGAGACTCTGTGTTACTGAGTATTGGGGTTTACAGGACAGTGAGACTCTGTGTTACTGAGTATTGGTGTTTACAGGACAGTGAGACTCTGTGTTACTGAGTATTGGTGTTTACAGGACAGTGAGACTCTGTGTTCCTGAGTATTGGTGTTTATCGGACAGTGAGACTCTGTGTTACTGAGTATTGGGGTTTACAGGACAGTGAGACTCTGTGTTACTGAGTATTGGGGTTTACAGGACAGTGAGACTCTGTGTTACTGAGTATTGGTGTTTACAGGACAGTGAGACTCTGTGTTACTGAGTATTGGTGTTTACAGGACAGTGAGACTCTGTGTTCCTGAGTATTGGTGTTTATCGGACAGTGAGACTCTGTGTTACTGAGTATTGGTGTTTATGGGACAGTGAGACTCTGTGTTACTGAGTATTGGTGTTTATAGGACAGTGAGACTCTGTGTTACTGAGTATTGGTGTTTACAGGACAGTGAGACTCTGTGTTACTGAGTATTGGTGTTTACAGGACAGTGAGACTCTGTGTTACTGAGTATTGGGGTTTACAGGACAGTGAGACTCTGTGTTACTGAGTATTGGTGTTTACAGGACAGTGAGACTCTGTGTTACTGAGTATTGGTGTTTACAGGACAGTGAGACTCTGTGTAACTGAGTATTGGTGTTTACAGGACAGTGAGACTCTGTGTTCCTGAGTATTGGTGTTTATCGGACAGTGAGACTCTGTGTTACTGAGTATTGGTGTTTATGGGACAGTGAGACTCTGTGTTACTGAGTATTGGTGTTTACAGGACAGTGAGACTCTGTGTTCCTGAGTATTGGTGTTTATGGGACAGTGAGACTCTGTGTTACTGAGTATTGGTGTTTACAGGACAGTGAGACTCTGTGTTCCTGAGTATTGGTGTTTATCGGACAGTGAGACTCTGTGTTACTGAGTATTGGTGTTTATAGGACAGTGAGACTCTGTGTTACTGAGTATTGGTGTTTGCAGGACAGTGAGACTCTCTGTTACTGAGTATTGGTGTTTATGGGACAGTGAGACTCTGTGTTACTGAGTATTGGTGTTTATAGGACAGTGAGACTCTGTGTTACTGAGTATTGGTGTTTACAGGACAGTGAGACTCTGTGTTACTGAGTATTGGTGTTTATGGGACAGTGAGACTCTGTGTTACTGAGTATTGGGGTTTATCGGACAGTGAGACTCTGTGTTACTGAGTATTGGTGTTTATAGGACAGTGAGACTCTGTGTTACTGAGTATTGGTGTTTACAGTACAGTGAGACTCTGTGTTACTGAGTATTGGGGTTTATCGGACAGTGAGACTCTGTGTTACTGAGTATTGGTGTTTATAGGACAGTGAGACTCTGTGTTACTGAGTATTGGTGTTTACAGTACAGTGAGACTCTGTGTTACTCAGTATTGGTGTTTATAGGACAGTGAGACTCTGTGTTACTGAGTATTGGTGTTTATAGGACAGTGAGACTCTGTGTTACTGAGTATTGGTGTTTATCGGACAGTGAGACTCTGTGTTACTGAGTATTGGTGTTTATA
Source organism: Heterodontus francisci (assembly GCF_036365525.1). NCBI lineage: Eukaryota > Metazoa > Chordata > Chondrichthyes > Heterodontiformes > Heterodontidae > Heterodontus > Heterodontus francisci. Next base: position 539,080 of record NW_027141767.1, on the reverse strand, counting down.
GGACAGTGAGACTCTGTGTTACTGAGTATTGGTGTTTATAGGACAGTGAGACTCTGTGTTACTGAGTATTGGTGTTTACAGGACAGTGAGACTCTGTGTTACTGAGTATTGGTGTTTACAGGACAGTGAGACTCTGTGTTACTGAGTATTGGTGTTTACAGGACAGTGAGACTCTGTGTTACTGAGTATTGGTGTTTATAGGACAGTGAGACTCTGTGTTACTGAGTATTGGTGTTTATAGGACAGTGAGACTCTGTGTTACTGAGTATTGGTGTTTACAGGACAGTGAGACTCTGTGTTACTGAGTATTGGTGTTTATCGCACAGTGAGACTCTGTGTTACTGAGTATTGGGGTTTACAGGACAGTGAGACTCTGTGTTAGTGAGTATTGGGGTTTACAGGACAGTGAGACTCTGTGTTACTGAGTATTGGTGTTTATCGGACAGTGAGACTCTGTGTTACTGAGTATTGGTGTTTATAGGACAGTGAGACTCTGTTACTGAGTATTGGTGTTTAGAGGACAGTGAGACTCTGTGTTACTGAGTATTGGTGTTTACAGGACAGTGAGACTCTGTGTTACTGAGTATTGGTGTTTATAGGACAGTGAGACTCTGTGTTACTGAGTATTGGTGTTTGCAGGACAGTGAGACTCTGTGTAACTGAGTATTGGGGTTTATAGGACAGTGAGACTCTGTTACTGAGTATTGGGGTTGATAGGACAGTGAGATTCTGTGTTACTGAGTATTGGTGTTTATAGGACAGTGAGACTCTGTGTTACTGAGTATTGGTGTTTACAGGACAGTGAGACTCTGTGTTACTGAGTATTGGTGTTTATAGGACAGTGAGACTCTGTGTTACTGAGTATTGGTGTTTCCAGGACAGTGAGACTCTGTGTTACTGAGTATTGGTGTTTACAGGACAGTGAGACTCTGTGTTACTGAGTATTGGGGTTTACAGGACAGTGAGACTCTGTGTTACTGAGTATTGGTGTTTACAGGACAGTGAGACTCTGTGTTACTGAGTATTGGTGTTTACAGGACAGTGAGACTCTGTGTAACTGAGTATTGGTGTTTACAGGACAGTGAGACTCTGTGTTCCTGAGTATTGGTGTTTATCGGACAGTGAGACTCTGTGTTACTGAGTATTGGTGTTTATGGGACAGTGAGACTCTGTGTTACTGAGTATTGGTGTTTATGGGACAGTGAGACTCTGTGTTACTGAGTATTGGGGTTTATCGGACAGTGAGACTCTGTGTTACTGAGTATTGGTGTTTATAGGACAGTGAGACTCTGTGTTACTGAGTATTGGGGTTTACAGGACAGTGAGACTCTGTGTTACTGAGTATTGGTGTTTATGGGACAGTGAGACTCTGTGTTATTGAGTATTGGTGTTTATAGGACAGTGAGACTCTGTGTTACTGAGTATTGGTGTTTATAGGACAGTGAGACTCTGTGTTACTGAGTATTGGTGTTTATAGGACAGTGAGACTCTGTGTTACTGAGTATTGGGGTTTACAGGACAGTGAGACTCTGTGTTACTGAGTATTGGGGTTTACAGGACAGTGAGACTCTGTGTTACTGAGTATTGGGGTTTACAGGACAGTGAGACTCTGTGTTACTGAGTATTGGTGTTTACAGGACAGTGAGACTCTGTGTTACTGAGTATTGGTGTTTACAGGACAGTGAGACTCTGTGTTCCTGAGTATTGGTGTTTATCGGACAGTGAGACTCTGTGTTACTGAGTATTGGGGTTTACAGGACAGTGAGACTCTGTGTTACTGAGTATTGGGGTTTACAGGACAGTGAGACTCTGTGTTACTGAGTATTGGTGTTTACAGGACAGTGAGACTCTGTGTTACTGAGTATTGGTGTTTACAGGACAGTGAGACTCTGTGTTCCTGAGTATTGGTGTTTATCGGACAGTGAGACTCTGTGTTACTGAGTATTGGTGTTTATGGGACAGTGAGACTCTGTGTTACTGAGTATTGGTGTTTATAGGACAGTGAGACTCTGTGTTACTGAGTATTGGTGTTTACAGGACAGTGAGACTCTGTGTTACTGAGTATTGGTGTTTACAGGACAGTGAGACTCTGTGTTACTGAGTATTGGGGTTTACAGGACAGTGAGACTCTGTGTTACTGAGTATTGGTGTTTACAGGACAGTGAGACTCTGTGTTACTGAGTATTGGTGTTTACAGGACAGTGAGACTCTGTGTAACTGAGTATTGGTGTTTACAGGACAGTGAGACTCTGTGTTCCTGAGTATTGGTGTTTATCGGACAGTGAGACTCTGTGTTACTGAGTATTGGTGTTTATGGGACAGTGAGACTCTGTGTTACTGAGTATTGGTGTTTACAGGACAGTGAGACTCTGTGTTCCTGAGTATTGGTGTTTATGGGACAGTGAGACTCTGTGTTACTGAGTATTGGTGTTTACAGGACAGTGAGACTCTGTGTTCCTGAGTATTGGTGTTTATCGGACAGTGAGACTCTGTGTTACTGAGTATTGGTGTTTATAGGACAGTGAGACTCTGTGTTACTGAGTATTGGTGTTTGCAGGACAGTGAGACTCTCTGTTACTGAGTATTGGTGTTTATGGGACAGTGAGACTCTGTGTTACTGAGTATTGGTGTTTATAGGACAGTGAGACTCTGTGTTACTGAGTATTGGTGTTTACAGGACAGTGAGACTCTGTGTTACTGAGTATTGGTGTTTATGGGACAGTGAGACTCTGTGTTACTGAGTATTGGGGTTTATCGGACAGTGAGACTCTGTGTTACTGAGTATTGGTGTTTATAGGACAGTGAGACTCTGTGTTACTGAGTATTGGTGTTTACAGTACAGTGAGACTCTGTGTTACTGAGTATTGGGGTTTATCGGACAGTGAGACTCTGTGTTACTGAGTATTGGTGTTTATAGGACAGTGAGACTCTGTGTTACTGAGTATTGGTGTTTACAGTACAGTGAGACTCTGTGTTACTCAGTATTGGTGTTTATAGGACAGTGAGACTCTGTGTTACTGAGTATTGGTGTTTATAGGACAGTGAGACTCTGTGTTACTGAGTATTGGTGTTTATCGGACAGTGAGACTCTGTGTTACTGAGTATTGGTGTTTATAGGACAGTGAGACTCTGTGTTACTGAGTATTGGTGTTTATAGGACAGTGAGACTCTGTGTTACTGAGTATTGGTGTTTACAGGACAGTGAGACTCTGTGTTACTGAGTATTGGTGTTTACAGGACAGTGAGACTCTGTGTTACTGAGTATTGGTGTTTACAGGACAGTGAGACTCTGTGTTACTGAGTATTGGTGTTTATAGGACAGTGAGACTCTGTGTTACTGAGTATTGGTGTTTATAGGACAGTGAGACTCTGTGTTACTGAGTATTGGTGTTTACAGGACAGTGAGACTCTGTGTTACTGAGTATTGGTGTTTATCGCACAGTGAGACTCTGTGTTACTGAGTATTGGGGTTTACAGGACAGTGAGACTCTGTGTTAGTGAGTATTGGGGTTTACAGGACAGTGAGACTCTGTGTTACTGAGTATTGGTGTTTATCGGACAGTGAGACTCTGTGTTACTGAGTATTGGTGTTTATAGGACAGTGAGACTCTGTTACTGAGTATTGGTGTTTAGAGGACAGTGAGACTCTGTGTTACTGAGTATTGGTGTTTACAGGACAGTGAGACTCTGTGTTACTGAGTATTGGTGTTTATAGGACAGTGAGACTCTGTGTTACTGAGTATTGGTGTTTGCAGGACAGTGAGACTCTGTGTAACTGAGTATTGGGGTTTATAGGACAGTGAGACTCTGTTACTGAGTATTGGGGTTGATAGGACAGTGAGATTCTGTGTTACTGAGTATTGGTGTTTATAGGACAGTGAGACTCTGTGTTACTGAGTATTGGTGTTTACAGGACAGTGAGACTCTGTGTTACTGAGTATTGGTGTTTATAGGACAGTGAGACTCTGTGTTACTGAGTATTGGTGTTTCCAGGACAGTGAGACTCTGTGTTACTGAGTATTGGTGTTTACAGGACAGTGAGACTCTGTGTTACTGAGTATTGGGGTTTACAGGACAGTGAGACTCTGTGTTACTGAGTATTGGTGTTTACAGGACAGTGAGACTCTGTGTTACTGAGTATTGGTGTTTACAGGACAGTGAGACTCTGTGTAACTGAGTATTGGTGTTTACAGGACAGTGAGACTCTGTGTTCCTGAGTATTGGTGTTTATCGGACAGTGAGACTCTGTGTTACTGAGTATTGGTGTTTATGGGACAGTGAGACTCTGTGTTACTGAGTATTGGTGTTTACAGGACAGTGAGACTCTGTGTTCCTGAGTATTGGTGTTTATGGGACAGTGAGACTCTGTGTTACTGAGTATTGGTGTTTACAGGACAGTGAGACTCTGTGTTACTGAGTATTGGTGTTTACAGGACAGTGAGACTCTGTGTTACTGAGTATTGGTGTTTACAGGACAGTGAGACTCTGTGTTACTGAGTATTGGTGTTTACAGGACAGTGAGACTCTGTGTTACTGAGTATTGGTGTTTATAGGACAGTGAGACTCTGTGTTACTGAGTATTGGGGTTTATAGGACAGTGAGACTCTGTGTTACTGAGTATTGGGGTTTATCGGACAGTGAGACTCTGTGTTACTGAGTATTGGTGTTTATGGGACAGTGAGACTCTGTGTTACTGAGTATTGGGGTTTATCGGACAGTGAGACTCTGTGTTACTGAGTATTGGTGTTTACTGGACAGTGAGACTCTGTGTTACTGAGTATTGGTGTTTATAGGACAGTGAGACTCTGTGTTACTGAGTATTGGTGTTTATGGGACAGTGAGACTCTGTGTTACTGAGTATTGGGGTTTATCGGACAGTGAGACTCTGTGTTACTGAGTATTGGTGTTTACAGGACAGTGAGACTCTGTGTTACTGAGTATTGGTGTTTATAGGACAGTGAGACTCTGTGTTACTGAGTATTGGTGTTTGCAGGACAGTGAGACTCTGTGTAACTGAGTATTGGGGTTTATAGGACAGTGAGACTCTGTTACTGAGTATTGGGGTTGATAGGACAGTGAGACTCTGTGTTACTGAGTATTGGTGTTTATAGGACAGTGAGACTCTGTGTTACTGAGTATTGGTGTTTACAGGACAGTGAGACTCTGTGTTACTGAGTATTGGTGTTTATAGGACAGTGAGACTCTGTGTTACTGAGTATTGGTGTTTACAGGACAGTGAGACTCTGTGTTACTGAGTATTGGTGTTTACAGGACAGTGAGACTCTGTGTTACTGAGTATTGGGGTTTACAGGACAGTGAGACTCTGTGTTACTGAGTATTGGTGTTTACAGGACAGTGAGACTCTGTGTTACTGAGTATTGGTGTTTACTGGACAGTGAGACTCTGTGTAACTGAGTATTGGTGTTTACAGGACAGTGAGACTCTGTGTTCCTGAGTATTGGTGTTTATCGGACAGTGAGACTCTGTGTTACTGAGTATTGGTGTTTATGGGACAGTGAGACTCTGTGTTACTGAGTATTGGTGTTTACAGGACAGTGAGACTCTGTGTTCCTGAGTATTGGTGTTTATGGGACAGTGAGACTCTGTGTTACTGAGTATTGGTGTTTACAGGACAGTGAGACTCTGTGTTACTGAGTATTGGTGTTTACAGGACAGTGAGACTCTGTGTTACTGAGTATTGGTGTTTACAGGACAGTGAGACTCTGTGTTACTGAGTATTGGTGTTTACAGGACAGTGAGACTCTGTGTTACTGAGTATTGGTGTTTATAGGACAGTGAGACTCTGTGTTACTGAGTATTGGGGTTTATCGGACAGTGAGACTCTGTGTTACTGAGTATTGGTGTTTATGGGACAGTGAGACTCTGTGTTACTGAGTATTGGTGTTTATGGGACAGTGAGACTCTGTGTTACTGAGTATTGGTGTTTACAGGACAGTGAGACTCTGTGTTACTGAGTATTGGTGTTTACAGGACAGTGAGACTCTGTGTTACTGAGTATTGGGGTTTACAGGACAGTGAGACTCTGTGTTACTGAGTATTGGTGTTTACAGGACAGTGAGACTCTGTGTTACAGAGTATTGGTGTTTACAGGACAGTGAGACTCTGTGTAACTGAGTATTGGTGTTTACAGGACAGTGAGACTCTGTGTTCCTGAGTATTGGTGTTTATCGGACAGTGAGACTCTGTGTTACTGAGTATTGGTGTTTATGGGACAGTGAGACTCTGTGTTACTGAGTATTGGTGTTTACAGGACAGTGAGACTCTGTGTTCCTGAGTATTGGTGTTTATGGGACAGTGAGACTCTGTGTTACTGAGTATTGGTGTTTACAGGACAGTGAGACTCTGTGTTCCTGAGTATTGGTGTTTATCGGACAGTGAGACTCTGTGTTACTGAGTATTGGTGTTTATAGGACAGTGAGACTCTGTGTTACTGAGTATTGGTGTTTGCAGGACAGTGAGACTCTCTGTTACTGAGTATTGGTGTTTATGGGACAGTGAGACTCTGTGTTACTGAGTATTGGTGTTTATAGGACAGTGAGACTCTGTGTTACTGAGTATTGGTGTTTACAGGACAGTGAGACTCTGTGTTACTGAGTATTGGTGTTTATGGGACAGTGAGACTCTGTGTTACTGAGTATTGGGGTTTATCGGACAGTGAGACTCTGTGTTACTGAGTATTGGTGTTTATAGGACAGTGAGACTCTGTGTTACTGAGTATTGGTGTTTACAGTACAGTGAGACTCTGTGTTACTGAGTATTGGTGTTTATAGGACAGTGAGACTCTGTGTTGCTGAGTATTGGTGTTTACAGGACAGTGAGACTCTGTGTTACTGAGTATTGGGGTTTATAGGACAGTGAGACTCTGTGTTACTGAGTATTGGTGTTTACAGGACAGTGAGACTCTGTGTTATTGAGTATTGGTGTTTATAGGACAGTGAGACTCTGTGTTACTGAGTATTGGTGTTTATCGCACAGTGAGACTCTGTGTTACTGAGTATTGGTGTTTATAGGACAGTGAGACTCTGTGTTACTGAGTATTGGTGTTTATCGGACAGTGAGACTCTGTGTTACTGAGTATTGGTGTTTATAGGACAGTGAGACTCTGTGTTACTGAGTATTGGTGTTTATAGGACAGTGAGACTCTGTGTTACTGAGTATTGGTGTTTACAGGACAGTGAGACTCTGTGTTACTGAGTATTGGTGTTTACAGGACAGTGAGACTCTGTGTTACTGAGTATTGGTGTTTACAGGACAGTGAGACTCTGTGTTACTGAGTATTGGTGTTTATAGGACAGTGAGACTCTGTGTTACTGAGTATTGGTGTTTATAGGACAGTGAGACTCTGTGTTACTGAGTATTGGTGTTTACAGGACAGTGAGACTCTGTGTTACTGAGTATTGGTGTTTATCGCACAGTGAGACTCTGTGTTACTGAGTATTGGGGTTTACAGGACAGTGAGACTCTGTGTTAGTGAGTATTGGGGTTTACAGGACAGTGAGACTCTGTGTTACTGAGTATTGGTGTTTATCGGACAGTGAGACTCTGTGTTACTGAGTATTGGTGTTTATAGGACAGTGAGACTCTGTGTTACTGAGTATTGGTGTTTATAGGACAGTGAGACTCTGTGTTACTGAGTATTGGTGTTTATCGGACAGTGAGACTCTGTGTTACTGAGTATTGGGGTTTACAGGACAGTGAGACTCTGTGTTACTGAGTATTGGTGTTTATCGGACAGTGAGACTCTGTGTTACTGAGTATTGGTGTTTACAGGACAGTGAGACTCTGTGTTACTGAGTATTGGTGTTTATAGGACAGTGAGACTCTGTGTAACTGAGTATTGGTGTTTATCGGACAGTGAGACTCTGTGTTACTGAGTATTGCTGTTTACAGGACAGTGAGACTCTGTGTTACTGAGTATTGGTGTTGAAAGGACAGTGAGATTCTGTGTTACTGAGTATTGGTGTTTTTAGGACAGTGAGACTCTGTGTTACTGAGTATTGGTGTTTATAGGACAGTGAGACTCTGTGTTACTGAGTATTGGTGTTTGCAGGACAGTGAGACTCTGTGTTACTGAGTATTGGTGTTTATAGGACAGTGAGACTCTGTGTTACTGAGTATTGGTGTTTATAGGACAGTGATAGTCTGTGTTATTGAGTATTGGTGTTTATTGGACAGTGAGACTCTGTGTTACTGAGTATTGGTGTTTATAGGACAGTGAGACTCTGTGTTACTGAGTATTGGTGTTTATAGGACAGTGAGACTCTGTGTTACTGAGTATTGGTGTTTATAGGACAGTGAGACTCTGTGTTACTGAGTATTGGGGTTTACAGGACAGTGAGACTCTGTGTTACTGAGTATTGGTGTTTACAGGACAGTGAGACTCTGTTACTGAGTATTGGTGTTTATAGGACAGTGAGACTCTGTTACTGAGTATTGGTGTTTATAGGACAGTGAGACTCTGTGTTACTGAGTATTGGTGTTGAAAGGACAGTGAGATTCTGTGTTACTGAGTATTGGTGTTTTTAGGACAGTGAGACTCTGTGTTACTGAGTATTGGTGTTTATAGGACAGTGAGACTCTGTGTTACTGAGTATTGGTGTTTGCAGGACAGTGAGACTCTGTGTTACTGAGTATTGGTGTTTATAGGACAGTGAGACTCTGTGTTACTGAGTATTGGTGTTTATCGGACAGTGAGACTCTGTGTTACTGAGTATTGGTGTTTATCGGACAGTGAGAGTCTGTGTTACTGAGTATTGGTGTTTATAGGACAGTGAGACTCTGTGTTACTGAGTATTGGTGTTTATAGGACAGTGAGACTTTGTGTTACTGAGTATTGGTGTTTATAGGACAGTGAGACTCTGTGTTACTGAGTATTGGTGTTTATAGGACAGTGAGACTCTGTGTTACTGAGTATTGGTGTTTATAGGACAGTGAGACTCTGTGTTACTGAGTATTGGTGTTTATCGGACAGTGAGACTCTGTGTTACTGAGTATTGGTGTTTATAGGACAGTGAGACTCTGTGTTACTGAGTATTGGTGTTTATAGGACAGTGAGACTCTGTGTTACTGAGTATTGGTGTTTATCGGACAGTGAGACTCTGTGTTATTGAGTATTGGTGTTTATCGGACAGTGAGACTCTGTGTTACTGAGTATTGGTGTTTATAGGACAGTGAGACTCTGTGTTACTGAGTATTGGTGTTTATAGGACAGTGAGACTCTGTGTTACTGAGTATTGGTGTTTATCGGACAGTGAGACTCTGTGTTACTGAGTATTGGTGTTTATCGGACAGTGAGACTCTGTGTTACTGAGTATTGGTGTTTATAGGACAGTGAGACTCTGTGTTACTGAGTATTGGTGTTTATAGGACAGTGAGACTCTGTGTTACTGAGTATTGGTGTTTATCGGACAGTGAGACTCTGTGTTATTGAGTATTGGTGTTTATCGGACAGTGAGACTCTGTGTTACTGAGTATTGGTGTTTATAGGACAGTGAGACTCTGTGTTACTGAGTATTGGTGTTTACAGGACAGTGAGACTCTGTGTTACTGAGTATTGGTGTTTATAGGACAGTGAGACTCTGTGTTACTGAGTATTGGTGTTTATAGGACAGTGAGACTCTGTGTTACTGAGTATTGGTGTTTATAGGACAGTGAGACTCTGTGTTATTGAGTATTGGTGTTTATAGGACAGTGAGACTCTGTGTTACTGAGTATTGGTGTTTATAGGACAGTGAGACTCTGTTACTGAGTATTGGTGTTTATTGGACAGTGAGACTCTGTGTTACTGAGTATTGGTGTTTACAGGACAGTGAGACTCTGTGTTACTGAGTATTGGTGTTTATTGGACAGTGAGACTCTGTGTTACTGAGTATTGGTGTTTATCGGACAGTGAGACTCTGTTACTGAGTATTGGTGTTTATTGGACAGTGAGACTCTGTGTTACTGAGTATTGGTGTTTATCGGACAGTGAGACTCTGTGTTACTGAGTATTGGTGTTTATTGGACAGTGAGACTCTGTGTTACTGAGTATTGGTGTTTATCGGACAGTGAGACTCTGTGTTACTGAGTATTGGTGTTTATTGGACAGTGAGACTCTGTGTTACTGAGTATTGGTGTTTATTGGACAGTGAGACTCTGTGTTACTGAGTATTGGTGTTTATAGGACAGTGAGACTCTGTTACTGAGTATTGGTGTTTATTGGACAGTGAGACTCTGTGTTACTGAGTATTGGTGTTTACAGGACAGTGAGACTCTGTGTTACTGAGTATTGGTGTTTACAGGACAGTGAGACTCTGTGTTACTGAGTATTGGTGTTTATCGGACAGTGAGACTCTGTGTTACTGAGTATTGGTGTTTACAGGACAGTGAGACTCTGTGTTACTGAGTATTGGGGTTTATAGGACAGTGAGACTCTGTGTTACTGAGTATTGGTGTTTATCGGACAGTGAGACTCTGTGTTACTGAGTATTGGTGTTTATAGGACAGTGAGACTCTGTGTTATTGAGTATTGGTGTTTATCGGACAGTGAGACTCTGTGTTACTGAGTATTGGTGTTTATAGGACAGTGAGACTCTGTGTTACTGAGTATTGGTGTTTACAGGACAGTGAGACTCTGTGTTACTGAGTATTGGTGTTTATCGGACAGTGAGACTCTGTGTTATTGAGTATTGGTGTTTATCGGACAGTGAGACTCTGTGTTACTGAGTATTGGTGTTTATAGGACAGTGAGACTCTGTGTTACTGAGTATTGGTGTTTACAGGACAGTGAGACTCTGTGTTACTGAGTATTGGTGTTTATAGGACAGTGAGACTCTGTGTTACTGAGTATTGGTGTTTATAGGACAGTGAGACTCTGTGTTACTGAGTATTGGTGTTTATAGGACAGTGATAGTCTGTGTTATTGAGTATTGGTGTTTATTGGACAGTGAGACTCTGTGTTACTGAGTATTGGTGTTTATAGGACAGTGAGACTCTGTGTTACTGAGTATTGGTGTTTATAGGACAGTGAGACTCTGTGTTACTGAGTATTGGTGTTTATAGGACAGTGAGACTCTGTGTTACTGAGTATTGGGGTTTACAGGACAGTGAGACTCTGTGTTACTGAGTATTGGTGTTTACAGGACAGTGAGACTCTGTTACTGAGTATTGGTGTTTATAGGACAGTGAGACTCTGTTACTGAGTATTGGTGTTTATAGGACAGTGAGACTCTGTGTTACTGAGTATTGGTGTTGAAAGGACAGTGAGATTCTGTGTTACTGAGTATTGGTGTTTTTAGGACAGTGAGACTCTGTGTTACTGAGTATTGGTGTTTATAGGACAGTGAGACTCTGTGTTACTGAGTATTGGTGTTTGCAGGACAGTGAGACTCTGTGTTACTGAGTATTGGTGTTTATAGGACAGTGAGACTCTGTGTTACTGAGTATTGGTGTTTATCGGACAGTGAGACTCTGTGTTACTGAGTATTGGTGTTTATCGGACAGTGAGAGTCTGTGTTACTGAGTATTGGTGTTTATAGGACAGTGAGACTCTGTGTTACTGAGTATTGGTGTTTATAGGACAGTGAGACTTTGTGTTACTGAGTATTGGTGTTTATAGGACAGTGAGACTCTGTGTTACTGAGTATTGGTGTTTATAGGACAGTGAGACTCTGTGTTACTGAGTATTGGTGTTTATAGGACAGTGAGACTCTGTGTTACTGAGTATTGGTGTTTATCGGACAGTGAGACTCTGTGTTACTGAGTATTGGTGTTTATAGGACAGTGAGACTCTGTGTTACTGAGTATTGGTGTTTATAGGACAGTGAGACTCTGTGTTACTGAGTATTGGTGTTTATCGGACAGTGAGACTCTGTGTTACTGAGTATTGGTGTTTATAGGACAGTGAGACTCTGTGTTACTGAGTATTGGTGTTTATCGGACAGTGAGACTCTGTGTTATTGAGTATTGGTGTTTATCGGACAGTGAGACTCTGTGTTACTGAGTATTGGTGTTTATAGGACAGTGAGACTCTGTGTTATTGAGTATTGGTGTTTATCGGACATGAGACTCTGTGTTACTGAGTATTGGTGTTTATAGGACAGTGAGACTCTGTGTTATTGAGTATTGGTGTTTATCGGACAGTGAGACTCTGTGTTACTGAGTATTGGTGTTTATCGGACAGTGAGACTCTGTGTTATTGAGTATTGGTGTTTATCGGACATGAGACTCTGTGTTACTGAGTATTGGTGTTTATAGGACAGTGAGACTCTGTGTTACTGAGTATTGGTGTTTATAGGACAGTGAGACTCTGTGTTACTGAGTATTGGTGTTTATCGGACAGTGAGACTCTGTGTTATTGAGTATTGGTGTTTATCGGACAGTGAGACTCTGTGTTACTGAGTATTGGTGTTTATAGGACAGTGAGACTCTGTGTTACTGAGTATTGGTGTTTACAGGACAGTGAGACTCTGTGTTACTGAGTATTGGTGTTTATAGGACAGTGAGACTCTGTGTTACTGAGTATTGGTGTTTATAGGACAGTGAGACTCTGTGTTACTGAGTATTGGTGTTTATAGGACAGTGAGACTCTGTGTTATTGAGTATTGGTGTTTATAGGACAGTGAGACTCTGTGTTACTGAGTATTGGTGTTTATAGGACAGTGAGACTCTGTTACTGAGTATTGGTGTTTACAGGACAGTGAGACTCTGTGTTACTGAGTATTGGTGTTTATCGGACAGTGAGACTCTGTGTTACTGAGTATTGGTGTTTACAGGACAGTGAGACTCTGTGTTACTGAGTATTGGTGTTTATCGGACAGTGAGACTCTGTGTTACTGAGTATTGGTGTTTACAGGACAGTGAGACTCTGTGTTACTGAGTATTGGGGTTTATAGGACAGTGAGACTCTGTGTTACTGAGTATTGGTGTTTATCGGACAGTGAGACTCTGTGTTACTGAGTATTGGTGTTTATAGGACAGTGAGACTCTGTGTTATTGAGTATTGGTGTTTATCGGACAGTGAGACTCTGTGTTACTGAGTATTGGTGTTTATAGGACAGTGAGACTCTGTGTTACTGAGTATTGGTGTTTACAGGACAGTGAGACTCTGTGTTACTGAGTATTGGTGTTTATCGGACAGTGAGACTCTGTGTTATTGAGTATTGGTGTTTATCGGACAGTGAGACTCTGTGTTACTGAGTATTGGTGTTTATAGGACAGTGAGACTCTGTGTTACTGAGTATTGGTGTTTACAGGACAGTGAGACTCTGTGTTACTGAGTATTGGTGTTTATAGGACAGTGAGACTCTGTGTTACTGAGTATTGGTGTTTATAGGACAGTGAGACTCTGTGTTACTGAGTATTGGTGTTTATAGGACAGTGAGACTCTGTGTTATTGAGTATTGGTGTTTATAGGACAGTGAGACTCTGTGTTACTGAGTATTGGTGTTTATAGGACAGTGAGACTCTGTTACTGAGTATTGGTGTTTACAGGACAGTGAGACTCTGTGTTACTGAGTATTGGTGTTTATCGGATAGTGAGACTCTGTGTTACTGAGTATTGGTGTTTATCGGACAGTGAGACTCTGTGTTATTGAGTATTGGTGTTTATAGGACAGTGAGACTCTGTGTTACTGAGTATTGGTGTTTATAGGACAGTGAGACTCTGTTACTGAGTATTGGTGTTTACAGGACAGTGAGACTCTGTGTTACTGAGTATTGGTGTTTATCGGACAGTGAGACTCTGTGTTACTGAGTATTGGTGTTTACAGGACAGTGAGACTCTGTGTTACTGAGTATTGGTGTTTATCGGACAGTGAGACTCTGTGTTACTGAGTATTGGTGTTTACAGGACAGTGAGACTCTGTGTTACTGAGTATTGGGGTTTATAGGACAGTGAGACTCTGTGTTACTGAGTATTGGTGTTTATCGGACAGTGAGACTCTGTGTTATTGAGTATTGGTGTTTATCGGACAGTGAGACTCTGTGTTACTGAGTATTGGTGTTTATAGGACAGTGAGACTCTGTGTTACTGAGTATTGGTGTTTACAGGACAGTGAGACTCTGTGTTACTGAGTATTGGTGTTTATCGGACAGTGAGACTCTGTGTTATTGAGTATTGGTGTTTATCGGACAGTGAGACTCTGTGTTACTGAGTATTGGTGTTTATAGGACAGTGAGACTCTGTGTTACTGAGTATTGGTGTTTACAGGACAGTGAGACTCTGTGTTACTGAGTATTGGTGTTTATAGGACAGTGAGACTCTGTGTTACTGAGTATTGGTGTTTATAGGACAGTGAGACTCTGTGTTACTGAGTATTGGTGTTTATAGGACAGTGATAGTCTGTGTTATTGAGTATTGGTGTTTATTGGACAGTGAGACTCTGTGTTACTGAGTATTGGTGTTTATAGGACAGTGAGACTCTGTGTTACTGAGTATTGGTGTTTATAGGACAATGAGACTCTGTGTTACTGAGTATTGGTGTTTATAGGACAGTGAGACTCTGTGTTACTGAGTATTGGGGTTTACAGGACAGTGAGACTCTGTGTTACTGAGTATTGGTGTTTACAGGACAGTGAGACTCTGTTACTGAGTATTGGTGTTTATAGGACAGTGAGACTCTGTTACTGAGTATTGGTGTTTATAGGACAGTGAGACTCTGTGTTACTGAGTATTGGTGTTGAAAGGACAGTGAGATTCTGTGTTACTGAGTATTGGTGTTTTTAGGACAGTGAGACTCTGTGTTACTGAGTATTGGTGTTTATAGGACAGTGAGACTCTGTGTTACTGAGTATTGGTGTTTGCAGGACAGTGAGACTCTGTGTTACTGAGTATTGGTGTTTATAGGACAGTGAGACTCTGTGTTACTGAGTATTGGTGTTTATCGGACAGTGAGACTCTGTGTTACTGAGTATTGGTGTTTATAGGACAGTGAGACTCTGTGTTACTGAGTATTGGTGTTTATAGGACAGTGAGACTCTGTGTTACTGAGTATTGGTGTTTATCGGACAGTGAGACTCTGTGTTATTGAGTATTGGTGTTTATCGGACAGTGAGACTCTGTGTTACTGAGTATTGGTGTTTATAGGACAGTGAGACTCTGTGTTACTGAGTATTGGTGTTTATCGGACAGTGAGACTCTGTGTTATTGAGTATTGGTGTTTATCGGACAGTGAGACTCTGTGTTACTGAGTATTGGTGTTTATAGGACAGTGAGACTCTGTGTTACTGAGTATTGGTGTTTATAGGACAGTGAGACTCTGTGTTACTGAGTATTGGTGTTTATCGGACAGTGAGACTCTGTGTTATTGAGTATTGGTGTTTATCGGACAGTGAGACTCTGTGTTACTGAGTATTGGTGTTTATAGGACAGTGAGACTCTGTGTTACTGAGTATTGGTGTTTACAGGACAGTGAGACTCTGTGTTACTGAGTATTGGTGTTTATAGGACAGTGAGACTCTGTGTTACTGAGTATTGGTGTTTATAGGACAGTGAGACTCTGTGTTACTGAGTATTGGTGTTTATAGGACAGTGAGACTCTGTGTTATTGAGTATTGGTGTTTATAGGACAGTGAGACTCTGTGTTACTGAGTATTGGTGTTTATAGGACAGTGAGACTCTGTTACTGAGTATTGGTGTTTACAGGACAGTGAGACTCTGTGTTACTGAGTATTGGTGTTTATCGGACAGTGAGACTCTGTGTTACTGAGTATTGGTGTTTACAGGACAGTGAGACTCTGTGTTACTGAGTATTGGTGTTTATCGGACAGTGAGACTCTGTGTTACTGAGTATTGGTGTTTACAGGACAGTGAGACTCTGTGTTACTGAGTATTGGGGTTTATAGGACAGTGAGACTCTGTGTTACTGAGTATTGGTGTTTATCGGACAGTGAGACTCTGTGTTACTGAGTATTGGTGTTTATAGGACAGTGAGACTCTGTGTTATTGAGTATTGGTGTTTATCGGACAGTGAGACTCTGTGTTACTGAGTATTGGTGTTTATAGGACAGTGAGACTCTGTGTTACTGAGTATTGGTGTTTACAGGACAGTGAGACTCTGTGTTACTGAGTATTGGTGTTTATCGGACAGTGAGACTCTGTGTTATTGAGTATTGGTGTTTATCGGACAGTGAGACTCTGTGTTACTGAGTATTGGTGTTTATAGGACAGTGAGACTCTGTGTTACTGAGTATTGGTGTTTACAGGACAGTGAGACTCTGTGTTACTGAGTATTGGTGTTTATAGGACAGTGAGACTCTGTGTTACTGAGTATTGGTGTTTATAGGACAGTGAGACTCTGTGTTACTGAGTATTGGTGTTTATAGGACAGTGAGACTCTGTGTTATTGAGTATTGGTGTTTATAGGACAGTGAGACTCTGTGTTACTGAGTATTGGTGTTTATAGGACAGTGAGACTCTGTTACTGAGTATTGGTGTTTACAGGGCAGTGAGACTCTGTGTTACTGAGTATTGGTGTTTATCGGATAGTGAGACTCTGTGTTACTGAGTATTGGTGTTTACAGGACAGTGAGACTCTGTGTTACTGAGTATTGGGGTTTATAGGACAGTGAGACTCTGTGTTACTGAGTATTGGTGTTTACAGGACAGTGAGACTCTGTGTTACTGAGTATTGGTGTTTATAGGACAGTGAGACTCTGTGTTACTGAGTATTGGTGTTTACAGGACAGTGAGACTCTGTGTTACTGAGTATTGGGGTTTATAGGACAGTGAGACTCTGTGTTACTGAGTATTGGTGTTTATTGGACAGTGAGACTCTGTGTTACTGAGTATTGGTGTTTATCGGACAGTGAGACTCTGTGTTACTGAGTATTGGTGTTTATCGGACAGTGAGACTCTGTGTTACTGAGTATTGGTGTTTACAGGACAGTGAGACTCTGTGTTACTGAGTATTGGTGTTTATCGGACAGTGAGACTCTGTGTTACTGAGTATTGGTGTTTACAGGACAGTGAGACTCTGTGTTACTGAGTATTGGGGTTTATAGGACAGTGAGACTCTGTGTTACTGAGTATTGGTGTTTATTGGACAGTGAGACTCTGTGTTACTGAGTATTGGTGTTTATCGGACAGTGAGACTCTGTGTTACTGAGTATTGGTGTTTATAGGACAGTGAGACTCTGTGTTACTGAGTCTTGGTGTTTATCGGACAGTGAGACTCTGTGTTACTGAGTATTGGTGTTTATCGGACAGTGAGACTCTGTGTTACTGAGTATTGGTGTTTATCGGACAGTGAGACTCTGTGTTACTGAGTATTGGTGTTTCTCGGACAGTGAGACTCTGTGTTACTGAGTATTGGTGTTTATAGGACAGTGAGACTCTGTGTTCCTGAGTATTGGTGTTTACAGGACAGTGAGACTCTGTGTTACTGAGTATTGGTGTTTATAGGACAGTGAGACTCTGTGTTACTGAGTATTGGTGTTTATAGGACAGTGAGACTCTGTGTTACTGAGTATTGGTGTTTATAGGACAGTGAGACTCTGTGTTACTGAGTATTGGTGTTTATCGGACAGAGTGAGACTCTGTGTTACTGAGTATTGGTGTTTATCGGACAGTGAGACTCTGTGTTACTGAGTATTGGTGTTTATTGGACAGTGAGACTCTGTGTTACTGAGTATTGGTGTTTATCGGACAGTGAGACTCTGTGTTACTGAGTATTGGTGTTTGTAGGACAGTGAGACTCTGTGTTACTGAGTATTGGTGTTTATCGGACAGTGAGACTCTGTGTTACTGAGTATTGGTGTTTATAGCACAGTGAGACTCTGTGTTACTGAGTATTGGTGTTTATAGGACAGTGAGACTCTGTGTTACTGAGTATTGGTGTTTATCGGACAGTGAGACTCTGTGTTACTGAGTATTGGTGTTTATCGGACAGTGAGACTCTGTGTTACTGAGTATTGGTGTTTATAGGACAGTGAGACTCTGTGTTACTGAGTATTGGTGTTTATAGGACAGTGAGACTCTGTGTTACTGAGTATTGGTGTTTATAGGACAGTGTGACTCTGTGTTACTGAGTATTGGTGTTTATAGGACAGTGAGACTCTGTGTTACTGAGTATTGGTGTTTATAGGACAGTGAGACTCTGTGTTACTGAGTATTGGTGTTTATAGGACAGTGAGACTCTGTGTTACTGAGTATTGGTGTTTATCGGACAGTGAGACTCTGTGTTACTGAGTATTGGTGTTTATCGGACAGTGAGACTCTGTGTTACTGAGTATTGGTGTTTATCGGACAGTGAGACTCTGTGTTACTGAGTATTGGTGTTTATAGGACAGTGAGACTCTGTGTTACTGAGTATTGGTGTTTATAGGACAGTGAGACTCTGTGTTACTGAGTATTGGTGTTTATAGGACAGTGAGACTCTGTGTTACTGAGTATTGGTGTTTATAGGACAGTGAGAGTCTGTGTTACTGAGTATTGGTGTTTATAGGACAGTGAGACTCTGTGTTACTGAGTATTGGGGTTTACAGGACAGTGAGATTCTAAATTACTGAGTATTGGTGTTTACAGGACAGTGAGACTCTGTTACTGAGTATTGGTGTTTATAGGACAGTGAGACTCTGTTACTGAGTATTGGTGTTTACAGGACAGTGAGACTCTGTGTTACTGAGTATTGGGGTTTATAGGACAGTGAGACTCTGTGTTACTGAGTATTGGGGTTTATAGGACAGTGAGACTCTGTGTTACTGAGTATTGGTGTTTATAGGACAGTGAGACTCTGTGTTACTGAGTATTGGTGTTTATAGGACAGTGAGACTCTGTGTTACTGAGTATTGGTGTTTATCGGACAGTGAGACTCTGTGTTACTGAGTATTGGGGTTTATAGGACAGTGAGACTCTGTGTTACTGAGTATTGGTGTTTATAGGACAGTGAGACTCTGTGTTACTGAGTATTGGTGTTTATAGGACAGTGAGACTCTGTGTTACTGAGTATTGGTGTTTATCGGACAGTGAGACTCTGTGTTACTGAGTATTTGTGTTTACAGGACAGTGAGACTCTGTGTTACTGAGTATTGGTGTTTATCGGACAGTGAGACTCTGTGTTACTGAGTATTGGGGTTTATAGGACAGTGAGACTCTGTGTTACTGAGTATTGGTGTTTATAGGACAGTGAGACTCTGTGTTACTGAGTATTGGTGTTTATAGGACAGTGAGACTCTGTGTTACTGAGTATTGGTGTTTATCGGACAGTGAGACTCTGTGTTACTGAGTATTGGTGTTTACAGGACAGTGAGACTCTGTGTTACTGAGTATTGGTATTTACAGGACAGTGAGACTCTGTGTTACTGAGTATTGAGGTTTACAGGACAGTGAGACTCTGTGTTACTGAGTATTGGGGTTTACAGGACAGTGAGACTCTGTGTTACTGAGTATTGGTGTTTATAGGACAGTGAGACTCTGTGTTACTGAGTATTGGTGTTTATAGGACAGTGAGACTCTGTGTTACTGAGTATTGGTGTTTACAGGACAGTGAGACTCTGTGTTACTGAGTATTGGTGTTTATAGGACAGTGAGACTCTGTGTTACTGAGTATTGGTGTTTATCGGACAGTGAGACTCTGTTACTGAGTATTGGTGTTTACAGGACAGTGAGACTCTGTGTTACTGAGTATTGGTGTTTACAGGACAGTGAGACTCTGTGTTACTGAGTATTGGGGTTTACAGGACAGTGAGACTCTGTTACTGAGTATTGGTGTTTATAGGACAGTGAGACTCTGTGTTACTGAGTATTGGGGTTTACAGGACAGTGAGACTCTGTGTTACTGAGTATTGGTGTTTATAGGACAGTGAGACTCTGTGTTACTGAGTATTGGTGTTTATCGGACAGTGAGACTCTGTGTTACTGAGTATTGGTGTTTACAGGACAGTGAGACTCTGTGTTACTGAGTATTGGTGTTTACAGGACAGTGAGACTCTGTGTTACTGAGTATTGGTGTTTATAGGACAGTGAGACTCTGTGTTACTGAGTATTGGTGTTTATAGGACAGTGAGACTCTGTGTTACTGAGTATTGGTGTTTATAGGACAGTGAGACTCTGTGTTACTGAGTATTGGTGTTTATAGGACAGTGAGACTCTGTTACTGAGTATTGGTGTTTACAGGACAGTGAGACTCTGTGTTACTGAGTATTGGTGTTTACAGGACAGTGAGACTCTGTGTTACTGAGTATTGGTGTTTATCGGACAGTGAGACTCTGTGTTACTGAGTATTGGTGTTTACAGGACAGTGAGACTCTGTGTTACTGAGTATTGGTGTTTATCGGACAGTGAGACTCTGTGTTACTGAGTATTGGTGTTTACAGGACAGTGAGACTCTGTGTTACTGAGTATTGGGGTTTATAGGACAGTGAGACTCTGTGTTACTGAGTATTGGTGTTTATCGGACAGTGAGACTCTGGGTTACTGAGTATTGGTGTTTATCGGACAGTGAGACTCTGTGTTATTGAGTATTGGTGTTTATCGGACAGTGAGACTCTGTGTTACTGAGTATTGGTGTTTATAGGACAGTGAGACTCTGTGTTACTGAGTATTGGTGTTTATAGGACAGTGAGACTCTGTGTTACTGAGTATTGGTGTTTACAGGACAGTGAGACTCTGTGTTACTGAGTATTGGTGTTTATCGGACAGTGAGACTCTGTGTTATTGAGTATTGGTGTTTATCGGACAGTGAGACTCTGTGTTACTGAGTATTGGTGTTTATAGGACAGTGAGACTCTGTGTTACTGAGTATTGGTGTTTACAGGACAGTGAGACTCTGTGTTACTGAGTATTGGTGTTTATAGGACAGTGAGACTCTGTGTTACTGAGTATTGGTGTTTATAGGACAGTGAGACTCTGTGTTACTGAGTATTGGTGTTTATAGGACAGTGAGACTCTGTGTTATTGAGTATTGGTGTTTATAGGACAGTGAGACTCTGTGTTACTGAGTATTGGTGTTTATAGGACAGTGAGACTCTGTTACTGAGTATTGGTGTTTACAGGACAGTGAGACTCTGTGTTACTGAGTATTGGTGTTTATCGGACAGTGAGACTCTGTGTTACTGAGTATTGGTGTTTACAGGACAGTGAGACTCTGTGTTACTGAGTATTGGGGTTTATAGGACAGTGAGACTCTGTGTTACTGAGTATTGGTGTTTATTGGACAGTGAGACTCTGTGTTACTGAGTATTGGTGTTTATAGGACAGTGAGACTCTGTGTTACTGAGTATTGGTGTTTATAGGACAGTGAGACTCTGTGTTACTGAGTATTGGTGTTTATAGGACAGTGAGACTCTGTGTTACTGAGTATTGGTGTTTATCGGACAGTGAGACTCTGTGTTACTGAGTATTGGTGTTTATAGGACAGTGAGACTCTGTTACTGAGTATTGGTGTTTACAGGACAGTGAGACTCTGTGTTACTGAGTATTGGTGTTTATCGGACAGTGAGACTCTGTGTTACTGAGTATTGGTGTTTACAGGACAGTGAGACTCTGTGTTACTGAGTATTGGTGTTTACAGGACAGTGAGACTCTGTGTTACTGAGTATTGGGGTTTATAGGACAGTGAGACTCTGTGTTACTGAGTATTGGGGTTTATAGGACAGTGAGACTCTGTGTTACTGAGTATTGGTGTTTATTGGACAGTGAGACTCTGTGTTACTGAGTATTGGTGTTTATAGGACAGTGAGACTCTGTGTTACTGAGTATTGGTGTTTATAGGACAGTGAGACTCTGTTACTGAGTATTGGTGTTTACAGGACAGTGAGACTCTGTGTTACTGAGTATTGGTGTTTATCGGACAGTGAGACTCTGTGTTACTGAGTATTGGTGTTTACAGGACAGTGAGACTCTGTGTTACTGAGTATTGGGGTTTATAGGACAGTGAGACTCTGTGTTACTGAGTATTGGTGTTTATTGGACAGTGAGACTCTGTGTTACTGAGTATTGGTGTTTATCGGACAGTGAGACTCTGTGTTACTGAGTATTGGTGTTTATCGGACAGTGAGACTCTGTGTTACTGAGTATTGGTGTTTACAGGACAGTGAGACTCTGTGTTACTGAGTATTGGTGTTTATCGGACAGTGAGACTCTGTGTTACTGAGTATTGGTGTTTACAGGACAGTGAGACTCTGTGTTACTGAGTATTGGGGTTTATAGGACAGTGAGACTCTCTGTTACTGAGTATTGGTGTTTATTGGACAGTGAGACTCTGTGTTACTGAGTATTGGTGTTTATCGGACAGTGAGACTCTGTGTTACTGAGTATTGGTGTTTATAGGACAGTGAGACTCTGTGTTACTGAGTATTGGTGTTTATCGGACAGTGAGACTCTGTGTTACTGAGTATTGGTGTTTATCGGACAGTGAGACTCTGTGTTACTGAGTATTGGTGTTTCTCGGACAGTGAGACTCTGTGTTACTGAGTATTGGTGTTTATAGGACAGTGAGACTCTGTGTTACTGAGTATTGGTGTTTATAGGACAGTGAGACTCTGTGTTACTGAGTATTGGTGTTTACAGGACAGTGAGACTCTGTGTTACTGAGTATTGGTGTTTATCGGACAGTGAGACTCTGTGTTATTGAGTATTGGTGTTTATCGGACAGTGAGACTCTGTGTTACTGAGTATTGGTGTTTATAGGACAGTGAGACTCTGTGTTACTGAGTATTGGTGTTTACAGGACAGTGAGACTCTGTGTTACTGAGTATTGGTGTTTATAGGACAGTGAGACTCTGTGTTACTGAGTATTGGTGTTTATAGGACAGTGAGACTCTGTGTTACTGAGTATTGGTGTTTATAGGACAGTGAGACTCTGTGTTATTGAGTATTGGTGTTTATAGGACAGTGAGACTCTGTGTTACTGAGTATTGGTGTTTATAGGACAGTGAGACTCTGTTACTGAGTATTGGTGTTTACAGGACAGTGAGACTCTGTGTTACTGAGTATTGGTGTTTATCGGACAGTGAGACTCTGTGTTACTGAGTATTGGTGTTTACAGGACAGTGAGACTCTGTGTTACTGAGTATTGGGGTTTATAGGACAGTGAGACTCTGTGTTACTGAGTATTGGTGTTTATTGGACAGTGAGACTCTGTGTTACTGAGTATTGGTGTTTATAGGACAGTGAGACTCTGTGTTACTGAGTATTGGTGTTTATAGGACAGTGAGACTCTGTTACTGAGTATTGGTGTTTACAGGACAGTGAGACTCTGTGTTACTGAGTATTGGTGTTTATA
This sequence comes from Heterodontus francisci, assembly GCF_036365525.1. Taxonomy (NCBI): domain Eukaryota; kingdom Metazoa; phylum Chordata; class Chondrichthyes; order Heterodontiformes; family Heterodontidae; genus Heterodontus; species Heterodontus francisci. The sequence goes on along the minus strand of NW_027141767.1, from coordinate 515,858 downwards.
GGACAGTGAGACTCTGTGTTACTGAGTATTGGTGTTTACAGGACAGTGAGACTCTGTGTTACTGAGTATTGGGGTTTATAGGACAGTGAGACTCTGTGTTACTGAGTATTGGTGTTTATAGGACAGTGAGACTCTGTGTTACTGAGTATTGGTGTTTATCGGACAGTGAGACTCTGTGTTACTGAGTATTGGTGTTTATCGGACAGTGAGACTCTGTGTTACTGAGTATTGGTGTTTATTGGACAGTGAGACTCTGTGTTACTGAGTATTGGTGTTTATCGGACAGTGAGACTCTGTGTTACTGAGTATTGGTGTTTATAGGACAGTGAGACTCTGTGTTACTGAGTATTGGTGTTTATCGGACAGTGAGACTCTGTGTTACTGAGTATTGGTGTTTATCGGACAGTGAGACTCTGTGTTACTGAGTATTGGTGTTTATCGGACAGTGAGACTCTGTGTTACTGAGTATTGGTGTTTATCGGACAGTGAGACTCTGTGTTACTGAGTATTGGTGTTTCTCGGACAGTGAGACTCTGTGTTACTGAGTATTGGTGTTTATAGGACAGTGAGACTCTGTGTTACTGAGTATTGGTGTTTACAGGACAGTGAGACTCTGTGTTACTGAGTATTGGTGTTTATAGGACAGTGAGACTCTGTGTTACTGAGTATTGGTGTTTATAGGACAGTGAGACTCTGTGTTACTGAGTATTGGTGTTTATCGGACAGTGAGACTCTGTGTTACTGAGTATTGGTGTTTATCGGACAGTGAGACTCTGTGTTACTGAGTATTGGTGTTTATTGGACAGTGAGACTCTGTGTTACTGAGTATTGGTGTTTATCGGTCAGTGAGACTCTGTGTTACTGAGTATTGGTGTTTGTAGGACAGTGAGACTCTGTGTTACTGAGTATTGGTGTTTATCGGACAGTGAGACTCTGTGTTACTGAGTATTGGTGTTTATAGCACAGTGAGACTCTGTGTTACTGAGTATTGGTGTTTATAGGACAGTGAGACTCTGTGTTACTGAGTATTGGTGTTTATCGGACAGTGAGACTCTGTGTTACTGAGTATTGGTGTTTATCGGACAGTGAGACTCTGTGTTACTGAGTATTGGTGTTTATAGGACAGTGAGACTCTGTGTTACTGAGTATTGGTGTTTATAGGACAGTGAGACTCTGTGTTACTGAGTATTGGTGTTTATAGGACAGTGTGACTCTGTGTTACTGAGTATTGGTGTTTATAGGACAGTGAGACTCTGTGTTACTGAGTATTGGTGTTTATAGGACAGTGAGACTCTGTGTTACTGAGTATTGGTGTTTATAGGACAGTGAGACTCTGTGTTACTGAGTATTGGTGTTTATCGGACAGTGAGACTCTGTGTTACTGAGTATTGGTGTTTATCGGACAGTGAGACTCTGTGTTACTGAGTATTGGTGTTTATCGGACAGTGAGACTCTGTGTTACTGAGTATTGGTGTTTATAGGACAGTGAGACTCTGTGTTACTGAGTATTGGTGTTTATAGGACAGTGAGACTCTGTGTTACTGAGTATTGGTGTTTATCGGACAGTGAGACTCTGTGTTACTGAGTATTGGTGTTTATCGGACAGTGAGACTCTGTGTTACTGAGTATTGGTGTTTATAGGACAGTGAGACTCTGTGTTACTGAGTATTGGTGTTTATAGGACAGTGAGACTCTGTGTTACTGAGTATTGGTGTTTATAGGACAGTGAGACTCTGTTACTGAGTATTGGTGTTTATAGGACAGTGAGACTCTGTGTTACTGAGTATTGGTGTTTACAGGACAGTGAGACTCTGTGTTACTGAGTATTGGTGTTTATAGGACAGTGAGACTCTGTGTTACTGAGTATTGGTGTTTATCGGACAGTGAGACTCTGTGTTACTGAGTATTGGTGTTTATAGGACAGTGAGACTCTGTGTTACTGAGTATTGGTGTTTATCGGACAGTGAGACTCTGTGTTACTGAGTATTGGTGTTTACAGGACAGTGAGACTCTGTGTTACTGAGTATTGGTGTTTGTAGGACAGTGAGACTCTGTGTTACTGAGTATTGGGGTTTATAGGACAGTGAGACTCTGTGTTACTGAGTATTGGTGTTTATAGGACAGTGAGACTCTGTGTTACTGAGTATTGGTGTTTGTAGGACAGTGAGACTCTGTGTTACTGAGTATTGGGGTTTATAGGACAGTGAGACTCTGTGTTACTGAGTATTGGTGTTTGTAGGACAGTGAGACTCTGTGTTACTGAGTATTGGGGTTTATAGGACAGTGAGACTCTGTGTTACTGAGTATTGGTGTTTATAGGACAGTGAGACTCTGTTACTGAGTATTGGTGTTTATCGGACAGTGAGACTCTGTGTTACTGAGTATTGGTGTTTGTAGGACAGTGAGACTCTGTGTTACTGAGTATTGGGGTTTATAGGACAGTGAGACTCTGTGTTACTGAGTATTGGTGTTTATCGGACAGTGAGACTCTGTGTTACTGAGTATTGGTGTTTATAGGACAGTGAGACTCTGTGTTACTGAGTATTGGTGTTTATCGGACACTGAGACTCTGTGTTACTGAGTATTGGTGTTTATCGGACAGTGAGACTCTGTGTTACTGAGTATTGGTGTTTATAGGACAGTGAGACTCTGTGTTACTGAGTATTGGTGTTTATCGGACAGTGAGACTCTGTGTTACTGAGTATTGGTGTTTACAGGACAGTGAGACTCTGTGTTACTGAGTATTGGTGTTTGTAGGACAGTGAGACTCTGTGTTACTGAGTATTGGTGTTTATAGGACAGTGAGACTCTGTGTTACTGAGTATTGGTGTTTATAGGACAGTGAGACTCTGTGTTACTGAGTGTTGGTGTTTATAGGACAGTGAGACTCTGTGTTACTGAGTATTGGTGTTTGTAGGACAGTGAGACTCTGTGTTACTGAGTATTGGTGTTTATCGGACAGTGAGACTCTGTGTTACTGAGTATTGGTGTTTATAGGACAGTGAGACTCTGTGTTACTGAGTATTGGTGTTTACAGGACAGTGAGACTCTGTGTTACTGAGTATTGGTGTTTATAGGACAGTGAGACTCTGTGTTACTGAGTATTGGTGTTTACAGGACAGTGAGACTCTGTGTTACTGAGTATTGGTGTTTACAGGACAGTGAGACTCTGTGTTACTGAGTGTTGGTGTTTATCGGACAGTGAGACTCTGTGTTACTGAGTATTGGTGTTTGTAGGACAGTGAGACTCTGTGTTACTGAGTATTGGTGTTTATAGGACAGTGAGACTCTGTGTTACTGAGTATTGGTGTTTATAGGACAGTGAGACTCTGTGTTACTGAGTATTGGTGTTTATAGGACAGTGAGACTCTGTGTTACTGAGTATTGGTGTTTATAGGACAGTGAGACTCTGTGTTACTGAGTATTGGTGTTTATCGGACAGTGAGACTCTGTGTTACTGAGTATTGGGGTTTATAGGACAGTGAGACTCTGTGTTACTGAGTATTGGTGTTTACAGGACAGTGAGACTCTGTGTTACTGAGTATTGGTGTTTATCGGACAGTGAGACTCTGTTACTGAGTATTGGTGTTTATCGGACAGTGAGACTCTGTGTTACTGAGTATTGGTGTTTATAGGACTGTGAGACTCTGTGTTACTGAGTATTGGTGTTTATAGGACAGTGAGACTCTGTGTTACTGAGTATTGGTGTTTATCGGACAGTGAGACTCTGTGTTACTGAGTATTGGTGTTTACAGGACACTGAGACTCTGTGTTACTGAGTATTGGTGTTTATCGGACAGTGAGACTCTGTGTTACTGAGTATTGGTGTTTATCGGACAGTGAGACTCTGTGTTACTGAGTATTGGTGTTTATTGGACAGTGAGACTCTGTGTTACCGAGTATTGGTGTTTATTGGACAGTGAGACTCTGTGTTACTGAGTATTGGGGTTTATCGGACAGTGAGACTCTGTGTTACTGAGTATTGGTGTTTATTGGACAGTGAGACTCTGTGTTACTGAGTATTGGGGTTTATCGGACAGTGAGACTCTGTGTTACTGAGTATTGGTGTTTACAGGACAGTGAGACTCTGTGTTACTGAGTATTGGTGTTTATCGGACAGTGAGACTCTGTGTTACTGAGTATTGGTGTTTATAGGACAGTGAGACTCTGTGTTACTGAGTATTGGTGTTTACAGGACAGTGAGACTCTGTGTTACTGAGTATTGGTGTTTACAGGACAGTGAGACTCTGTGTTACTGAGTATTGGTGTTTATCGGACAGTGAGACTCTGTGTTACTGAGTATTGGTGTTTATAGGACAGTGAGACTCTGTGTTACTGAGTATTGGTGTTTACAGGACAGTGAGACTCTGTGTTACTGAGTATTGGTGTTTATAGGACAGTGAGACTCTGTGTTACTGAGTATTGGTGTTTATCGGACAGTGAGACTCTGTGTTACTGAGTATTGGTGTTTACAGGACAGTGAGACTCTGTGTTACTGAGTATTGGTGTTTATCGGACAGTGAGACTCTGTGTTACTGAGTATTGGTGTTTATAGGACAGTGAGACTCTGTGTTACTGAGTATTGGTGTTTACAGGACAGTGAGACTCTGTGTTACTGAGTATTGGTGTTTATAGGACAGTGAGACTCTGTTACTGAGTATTGGTGTTTATCGGACAGTGAGACTCTGTGTTACTGAGTATTGGTGTTTATAGGACAGTGAGACTCTGTGTTACTGAGTATTGGTGTTTATAGGACAGTGAGACTCTGTGTTACTGAGTATTGGTGTTTATAGGACAGTGAGACTCTGTGTTACTGAGTATTGGTGTTTATAGGACAGTGAGACTCTGTGTTACTGAGTATTGGTGTTTACAGGACAGTGAGACTCTGTGTTACTGAGTATTGGTGTTTATCGGACAGTGAGACTCTGTGTTACTGAGTATTGGTGTTTATTGGACAGTGAGACTCTGTGTTACTGAGTATTGGTGTTTATCGGACAGTGAGACTCTGTGTTACTGAGTATTGGTGTTTATTGGACAGTGAGACTCTGTGTTACTGAGTATTGGTGTTTATTGGACAGTGAGACTCTGTGTTACTGAGTATTGGTGTTTATAGGACAGTGAGACTCTGTGTTACTGAGTATTGGTGTTTATCGGACAGTGAGACTCTGTGTTACTGAGTATTGGTGTTTACAGGACAGTGAGACTCTGTGTTACTGAGTATTGGTGTTTATCGGACAGTGAGACTCTGTTACTGAGTATTGGTGTTTATCGGACAGTGAGACTCTGTGTTACTGAGTATTGGTGTTTACAGGACAGTGAGACTCTGTTACTGAGTATTGGTGTTTATCGGACAGTGAGACTCTGTTACTGAGTATTGGTGTTTATCGGACAGTGAGACTCTGTGTTACTGAGTATTGGTGTTTACAGGACAGTGAGACTCTGTGTTACTGAGTATTGGTGTTTATCGGACAGTGAGACTCTGTGTTACTGAGTATTGGTGTTTACAGGACAGTGAGACTCTGTTACTGAGTATTGGTGTTTATCGGACAGTGAGACTCTGTGTTACTGAGTATTGGTGTTTACAGGACAGTGAGACTCTGTTACTGAGTATTGGTGTTTATCGGACAGTGAGACTCTGTGTTACTGAGTATTGGTGTTTACAGGACAGTGAGACTCTGTTACTGAGTATTGGTGTTTATCGGACAGTGAGACTCTGTTACTGAGTATTGGTGTTTATCGGACAGTGAGACTCTGTGTTACTGAGTATTGGTGTTTACAGGACAGTGAGACTCTGTGTTACTGAGTATTGGTGTTTATAGGACAGTGAGACTCTGTGTTACTGAGTATTGGTGTTTATCGGACAGTGAGACTCTGTTACTGAGTATTGGTGTTTATCGGACAGTGAGACTCTGTGTTACTGAGTATTGGTGTTTACAGGACAGTGAGACTCTGTGTTACTGAGTATTGGTGTTTATCGGACAGTGAGAATCTGTGTTACTGAGTATTGGTGTTTACAGGACAGTGAGACTCTGTGTTACTGAGTATTGGTGTTTGTAGGACAGTGAGACTCTGTGTTACTGAGTATTGGTGTTTATAGGACAGTGAGACTCTGTGTTACTGAGTATTGGTGTTTATAGGACAGTGAGACTCTGTGTTACTGAGTGTTGGTGTTTATAGGACAGTGAGACTCTGTGTTACTGAGTATTGGTGTTTGTAGGACAGTGAGACTCTGTGTTACTGAGTATTGATGTTTATCGGACAGTGAGACTCTGTGTTACTGAGTATTGGTGTTTATCGGACAGTGAGACTCTGTTACTGAGTATTGGTGTTTATAGGACAGTGAGACTCTGTGTTACTGAGTATTGGTGTTTGTAGGACAGTGAGACTCTGTGTTACTGAGTATTGATGTTTATCGGACAGTGAGACTCTGTGTTACTGAGTATTGGTGTTTATCGGACAGTGAGACTCTGTTACTGAGTATTGGTGTTTACAGGACAGTGAGACTCTGTGTTACTGAGTATTGGTGTTTATAGGACAGTGAGACTCTGCGTTACTGAGTATTGGTGTTTATCGGACAGTGAGACTCTGTGTTACTGAGTATTGGTGTTTATCGGACAGTGAGACTCTGTGTTACTGAGTATTGGTGTTTATCGGACAGTGAGACTCTGTGTTACTGAGTATTGGTGTTTATAGGACAGTGAGACTCTGTGTTACTGAGTATTGGTGTTTATAGGACAGTGAGACTCTGTGTTACTGAGTATTGGTGTTTATAGGACAGTGAGAGTCTGTGTTACTGAGTATTGGTGTTTATCGGACAGTGAGACTCTGTGTTACTGAGTATTGGTGTTTACAGGACAGTGAGACTCTGTGTTACTGAGTATTGGTGTTTATCGGACAGTGAGACTCTGTGTTACTGAGTATTGGTGTTTATCGGACAGTGAGACTCTGAGTTACTGAGTATTGGGGTTTATAGGACAGTGAGACTCTGTGTTACTGAGTATTGGTGTTGATAGGACAGTGAGACTCTGTTACTGAGTATTGGTGTTTATCGGACAGTGAGACTCTGTGTTACTGAGTATTGGTGTTTATCGGACAGTGAGACTCTGTGTTACTGAGTATTGGTGTTTATAGGACAGTGAGACTCTGTGTTACTGAGTATTGGTGTTTATCGGACAGTGAGACTCTGTGTTACTGAGTATTGGTGTTTATAGGACAGTGAGACTCTGTGTTACTGAGTATTGGTGTTTATAGGACAGTGAGACTCTGTGTTACTGAGTATTGGTGTTTACAGGACAGTGAGACTCTGTGTTACTGAGTATTGGTGTTTACAGGACAGTGAGACTCTGTGTTACTGAGTATTGGTGTTTACAGGACAGTGAGACTCTGTGTTACTGAGTATTGGTGTTTACAGGACAGTGAGACTCTGTGTTACTGAGTATTGGTGTTTATAGGACAGTGAGACTCTGTGTTACTGAGTATTGGTGTTTATAGGACACTGAGACTCTGTGTTACTGAGTATTGGTGTTTATCGGACAGTGAGACTCTGTGTTACTGAGTATTGGTGTTTATAGGACACTGAGACTCTGTGTTACTGAGTATTGGGGTTTATAGGACAGTGAGACTCTGTGTTACTGAGTATTGGGGTTTATAGGACAGTGAGACTCTGTGTTACTGAGTATTGGTGTTTACAGGACAGTGAGACTCTGTGTTACTGAGTATTGGTGTTTATCGGACAGTGAGACTCTGTGTTACTGAGTATTGGTGTTTATCGGACAGTGAGACTCTGTGTTACTGAGTATTGGTGTTTATAGGACAGTGAGACTCTGTGTTACTGAGTATTGGTGTTTATCGGACAGTGAGACTCTGTGTTACTGAGTATTGGTGTTTATCGGACAGTGAGACTCTGTGTTACTGAGTATTGGTGTTTATAGGACAGTGAGACTCTGTGTTACTGAGTATTGGTGTTTATCGGACAGTGAGACTCTGTTACTGAGTATTGGTGTTTACAGGACAGTGAGACTCTGTGTTACTGAGTATTGGTGTTTATAGGACAGTGAGACTCTGTGTTACTGAGTATTGGTGTTTATCGGACAGTGACACTCTGTGTTACTGAGTATTGGTGTTTACAGGACAGTGAGACTCTGTGTTACTGAGTATTGGTGTTTATAGGACACTGAGACTCTGTGTTACTGAGTATTGGTGTTTATCGGACAGTGAGACTCTGTGTTACTGAGTATTGGTGTTTATAGGACACTGAGACTCTGTTACTGAGTATTGGGGTTTATAGGACAGTGAGACTCTGTGTTACTGAGTATTGGGGTTTATAGGACAGTGAGTCTCTGTGTTACTGAGTATTGGTGTTTATAGGACAGTGAGACTCTGTGTTACTGAGTATTGGTGTTTATAGGACACTGAGACTCTGTGTTACTGAGTATTGGTGTTTATAGGACAGTGAGACTCTGTGTTACTGATTATTGGTGTTTATAGGACAGTGAGACTCTGTGTTACTGAGTATTGGTGTTTACAGGACAGTGAGACTCTGTGTTACTGAGTATTGGTGTTTATAGGACAGTGAGACTCTGTGTTACTGAGTATTGGTGTTTATAGGACACTGAGACTCTGTGTTACTGAGTATTGGTGTTTATCGGACAGTGAGACTCTGTGTTGCTGAGTATTGGTGTTTATCGGACAGTGAGACTCTGTGTTACTGAGTATTGGTGTTTATAGGACAGTGAGACTCTGTGTTACTGAGTATTGGTGTTTATAGGACAGTGAGACTCTGTGTTACAGAGTATTGGTGTTTACAGGACAGTGAGACTCTGTGTTACTGAGTATTGGGGTTTATAGGACAGTGAGACTCTGTGTTACTGAGTATTGGTGTTTATCGGACAGTGAGACTCTGTGTTACTGAGTATTGGTGTTTATAGGACAGTGAGACTCTGTGTTACTGAGTATTGGTGTTTACAGGACAGTGAGATCTGTGTTACTGAGTATTGGTGTTTATAGGACAGTGAGACTCTGTGTTACTGAGTACTGGGGTTTATAGGACAGTGAGACTCTGTGTTACTGAGTATTGGTGTTTATAGGACAGTGACACTCTGTGTTACTGAGTATTGGTGTTTACAGGACAGTGAGACTCTGTGTTACTGAGTATTGGTGTTTATCGGACAGTGAGACTCTGTGTTACTGAGTATTGGTGTTTATAGGACAGTGAGACTCTGTGTTACTGAGTATTGGTGTTTATCGGACAGTGAGACTCTGTGTTACTGAGTATTGGTGTTTACAGGACAGTGAGACTCTGTGTTACTGAGTATTGGGGTTTATAGGACAGTGAGACTCTGTGTTACTGAGTATTGGGGTTTACAGGACAGTGAGACTCTGTGTTACTGAGTATTGGGGTTTATAGGACAGTGAGACTCTGTGTTACTGAGTATTGGTGTTTATAGGACAGTGACACTCTGTGTTACTGAGTATTGGTGTTTATCGGACAGTGAGACTCTGTGTTACTGAGTATTGGTGTTTATAGGACAGTGAGACTCTGTGTTACTGAGTATTGGTGTTTACAGGACAGTGAGACTCTGTGTTACTGAGTATTGGTGTTTATCGGACAGTGAGACTCTGTGTTACTGAGTATTGGTGTTTGTAGGACAGTGAGACTCTGTGTTACTGAGTATTGGTGTTTATAGGACAGTGAGACTCTGTGTTACTGAGTATTGGTGTTTATAGGACAGTGAGACTCTGTGTTACTGAGTATTGGTGTTTATCGGACAGTGAGACTCTGTGTTACTGAGTATTGGTGTTTATAGGACAGTGAGACTCTGTGTTACTGAGTATTGGTGTGTTTATCGGACAGTGAGACTCTGTGTTACTGAGTATTGGTGTTTATCGGACAGTGAGACTCTGTGTTACTGAGTATTGGTGTTTATCGGACAGTGAGACTCTGTGTACTGAGTATTGTGTTTATCGGACAGTGAGACTCTGTGTTACTGAGTATTGGTGTTTATCGGACAGTGAGACTCTGTGTTACTGAGTATTGGTGTTTATCAGGACAGTGAGACTCTGTGTTACTGAGTATTGGTGTTTATCGGACAGTGAGACTCTGTGTTACTGAGTATTGGTGTTTATCGGACAGTGAGACTCTGTGTTACTGAGTATTGGTGTTTACAGGACAGTGAGACTCTGTGTTACTGAGTATTGGTGTTTATAGGACAGTGAGACTCTGTGTTACTGAGTATTGGTGTTTATAGGACAGTGAGACTCTGTGTTACTGAGTATTGGTGTTTACAGGACAGTGAGACTCTGTGTTACTGAGTATTGGTGTTTATAGGACAGTGAGACTCTGTGTTACTGAGTATTGGTGTTTATAGGACAGTGAGACTCTGTGTTACTGAGTATTGGTGTTTATAGGACAGTGAGACTCTGTGTTACTGAGTATTGGTGTTTATAGGACAGTGAGACTCTGTGTTACTGAGTATTGGTGTTTATAGGACAGTGAGACTCTGTGTTACTGAGTATTGGTGTTTATCGGACAGTGAGACTCTGTGTTACTGAGTATTGGTGTTTATAGGACAGTGAGACTCTGTGTTACTGAGTATTGGTGTTTATCGGACAGTGAGACTCTGTGTTACTGAGTATTGGTGTTTATAGGACAGTGAGACTCTGTGTTACTGAGTATTGGTGTTTACAGGACAGTGAGACTCTGTGTTACTGAGTATTGGTGTTTATAGGACAGTGAGACTCTGTGTTACTGAGTATTGGTGTTTATCGGACAGTGAGACTCTGTGTTACTGAGTATTGGTGTTTACAGGACAGTGAGACTCTGTGTTACTGAGTATTGGTGTTTATAGGACAGTGAGACTCTGTGTTACTGAGTATTGGTGTTTATCGGACAGTGAGACTCTGTGTTACTGAGTATTGGTGTTTACAGGACAGTGAGACTCTGTGTTACTGAGTATTGGTGTTTATCGGACAGTGAGACTCTGTGTTACTGAGTATTGGTGTTTATAGGACAGTGAGACTCTGTGTTACTGGTATTGGTGTTTATCGGACAGTGAGACTCTGTGTTACTGAGTATTGGTGTTTATAGGACAGTGAGACTCTGTGTTACTGAGTATTGGTGTTTATAGGACAGTGAGACTCTGTTACTGAGTATTGGTGTTTATAGGACAGTGAGACTCTGTGTTACTGAGTATTGGTGTTTATAGGACAGTGAGACTCTGTGTTACTGAGTATTGGTGTTTATCGGACAGTGAGACTCTGTGTTACTGAGTATTGGTGTTTATCGGACAGTGAGACTCTGTGTTACTGAGTATTGGTGTTTATAGGACAGTGAGACTCTGTGTTACTGAGTATTGGTGTTTATCGGACAGTGAGACTCTGTGTTACTGAGTATTGGTGTTTATAGGACAGTGAGACTCTGTGTTACTGAGTATTGGTGTTTATCGGACAGTGAGACTCTGTGTACTGAGTATTGGTGTTTATCGGACAGTGAGACTCTGTGTTACTGAGTATTGGTGTTTATCGGACAGTGAGACTCTGTGTTACTGAGTATTGGTGTTTATAGGACAGTGAGACTCTGTGTTACTGAGTATTGGTGTTTATCGGACAGTGAGACTCTGTGTTACTGAGTATTGGTGTTTATCGGACAGTGAGACTCTGTTACTGAGTATTGGTGTTTATCGGACAGTGAGACTCTGTGTTACTGAGTATTGGTGTTTATCGGACAGTGAGACTCTGTGTTACTGAGTATTGGTGTTTATAGGACAGTGAGACTCTGTGTTACTGAGTATTGGTGTTTATCGGACAGTGAGACTCTGTGTTACTGAGTATTGGTGTTTACAGGACAGTGAGACTCTGTGTTACTGAGTATTGGTGTTTATCGGACAGTGAGACTCTGTGTTACTGAGTATTGGTGTTTATAGGACAGTGAGACTCTGTGTTACTGAGTATTGGTGTTTACAGGACAGTGAGACTCTGTGTTACTGAGTATTGGTGTTTATAGGACAGTGAGACTCTGTGTTACTGAGTATTGGTGTTTAGAGGACAGTGAGACTCTGTGTTCCTGAGTATTGGTGTTTATAGGACAGTGAGACTCTGTGTTACTGAGTATTGGTGTTTACAGGACAGTGAGACTCTGTGTTACTGAGTATTGGTGTTTACAGGACAGTGAGACTCTGTGTTACTGAGTATTGGAGTTTAGAGGACAGTGAGACTCTGTGTTCCTGAGTATTGGTGTTTACCGGACAGTGAGACTCTGTGTTACTGAGTATTGGTGTTTATCGGACAGTGAGACTCTGTGTTACTGAGTATTGGTGTTTATCGGACAGTGAGACTCTGTGTTACTGAGTATTGGTGTTTATCGGACAGTGAGACTCTGTGTTACTGAGTATTGGTGTTTATAGGACAGTGAGACTCTGTGTTACTGAGTATTGGTGTTTATCGGACAGTGAGACTCTGTGTTACTGAGTATTGGTGTTTATCGGACAGTGAGACTCTGTTACTGAGTATTGGTGTTTATCGGACAGTGAGACTCTGTGTTACTGAGTATTGGTGTTTACAGGACAGTGAGACTCTGTGTTACTGAGTATTGGTGTTTACAGGACAGTGAGACTCTGTGTTACTGAGTATTGGTGTTTATCGGACAGTGAGACTCTGTGTTACTGAGTATTGGTGTTTATCGGACAGTGAGACTCTGTGTTACTGAGTATTGGTGTTTATCGGACAGTGAGACTCTGTGTTACTGAGTATTGGTGTTTACAGGACAGTGAGACTCTGTGTTACTGAGTATTGGTGTTTACAGGACAGTGAGACTCTGTGTTACTGAGTATTGGTGTTTATCGGACAGTGAGACTCTGTGTTACTGAGTATTGGTGTTTATCGGACAGTGAGACTCTGTGTTACTGAGGATTGGTGTTTATAGGACAGTGAGACTCTGTGTTACTGAGTATTGGTGTTTACGGACAGTGAGACTCTGTGTTACTGAGTATTGGTGTTTATCGGACAGTGAGACTCTGTGTTACTGAGTATTGGTGTTTATCGGACAGTGAGACTCTGTGTTACTGAGTATTGGTGTTTATAGGACAGTGAGACTCTGTGTTACTGAGTATTGGTGTTTATCGGACAGTGAGACTCTGTGTTACTGAGTATTGGTGTTTATCGGACAGTGAGACTCTGTGTTACTGAGTATTGGTGTTTATAGGACAGTGAGACTCTGAGTTACTGAGTATTGGTGTTTATAGGACAGTGAGACTCTGTGTTACTGAGTATTGGTGTTTACAGGACAGTGAGACTCTGTGTTACTGAGTATTGGTGTTTATCGGACAGTGAGACTCTGTGTTACTGAGTATTGGTGTTTATCGGACAGTGAGACTCTGTGTTACTGAGTATTGGTGTTTATAGGACAGTGAGACTCTGTGTTACTGAGTATTGGTGTTTATCGGACAGTGAGACTCTGTGTTACTGAGTATTGGGGTTTACAGGACAGTGAGACTCTGTGTTACTGAGTATTGGTGTTTATCGGACAGTGAGACTCTGTGTTACTGAGTATTGGTGTTTATAGGACAGTGAGACTCTGTGTTACTGAGTATTGGTGTTTATCGGACAGTGAGACTCTGTGTTACTGAGTATTGGTGTTTATAGGACAGTGAGACTCTGTGTTACTGAGTATTGGTGTTTATAGGACAGTGAGACTCTGTGTTACTGAGTATTGGTGTTTATCGGACAGTGAGACTCTGTGTTACTGAGTATTGGTGTTACAGGACAGTGAGACTCTGTGTTACTGAGTATTGGTGTTTACAGGACAGTGAGACTCTGTGTTACTGAGTATTGGTGTTTATCGGACAGTGAGACTCTGTGTTACTGAGTATTGGTGTTTATCGGACAGTGAGACTCTGTGTTACTGAGTATTGGTGTTTATAGGACAGTGAGACTCTGTGTTACTGAGTATTGGTGTTTATCGGACAGTGAGACTCTGTGTTACTGAGTATTGGTGTTTATCGGACAGTGAGACTCTGTGTTACTGAGTATTGGTGTTTATCGGACAGTGAGACTCTGTGTTACTGAGTATTGGTGTTTATAGGACAGTGAGACTCTGTGTTACTGAGTATTGGTGTTTATCGGACAGTGAGACTCTGTGTTACTGAGTATTGGTGTTTATCGGACAGTGAGACTCTGTGTTACTGAGTATTGGTGTTTATAGGACAGTGAGACTCTGTGTTACTGAGTATGGTGTTTATAGGACAGTGAGACTCTGTGTTACTGAGTATTGGTGTTTACAGGACAGTGAGACTCTGTGTTACTGAGTATTGGTGTTTATCGGACAGTGAGACTCTGTTACTGAGTATTGGTGTTTATCGGACAGTGAGACTCTGTGTTACTGAGTATTGGTGTTTATAGGACAGTGAGACTCTGTGTTACTGAGTATTGGTGTTTATAGGACAGTGAGACTCTGTGTTACTGAGTATTGGTGTTTATCGGACAGTGAGACTCTGTTACTGAGTATTGGTGTTTATCGGACAGTGAGACTCTGTGTTACTGAGTATTGGTGTTTATAGGACAGTGAGACTCTGTGTTACTGAGTATTGGTGTTTATAGGACAGTGAGACTCTGTGTTACTGAGTATTGGTGTTTATCGGACAGTGAGACTCTGTGTTACTGAGTATTGGTGTTTATAGGACAGTGAGACTCTGTGTTACTGAGTATTGGTGTTTACAGGACAGTGAGACTCTGTGTTACTGAGTATTGGTGTTTATCGGACAGTGAGACTCTGTGTTACTGAGTATTGGTGTTTATCGGACAGTGAGACTCTGTGTTACTGAGTATTGGTGTTTATCGGACAGTGAGACTCTGTGTTACTGAGTATTGGTGTTTATCGGACAGTGAGACTCTGTGTTACTGAGTATTGGTGTTTATAGGACAGTGAGACTCTGTGTTACTGAGTATTGGTGTTTACAGGACAGTGAGACTCTGTGTTACTGAGTATTGGTGTTTATCGGACAGTGAGACTCTGTGTTACTGAGTATTGGTGTTTATCGGACAGTGAGACTCTGTGTTACTGAGTATTGGTGTTTATCGGACAGTGAGACTCTGTGTTACTGAGTATTGGTGTTTATCGGACAGTGAGACTCTGTGTTACTGAGTATTGGTGTTTACAGGACAGTGAGACTCTGTGTTACTGAGTATTGGTGTTTACAGGACAGTGAGACTCTGTGTTACTGAGTATTGGTGTTTATCGGACAGTGAGACTCTGTGTTACTGAGTATTGGTGTTTATCGGACAGTGAGACTCTGTGTTACTGAGGATTGGTGTTTATAGGACAGTGAGACTCTGTGTTACTGAGTATTGGTGTTTATCGGACAGTGAGACTCTGTGTTACTGAGTATTGGTGTTTATCGGACAGTGAGACTCTGTGTTACTGAGTATTGGTGTTTACAGGACAGTGAGACTCTGTGTTACTGAGTATTGGTGTTTATCGGACAGTGAGACTCTGTGTTACTGAGTATTGGTGTTTATCGGACAGTGAGACTCTGTGTTACTGAGTATTGGTGTTTATAGGACAGTGAGACTCTGTGTTACTGAGTATTGGTGTTTATCGGACAGTGAGACTCTGTGTTACTGAGTATTGGTGTTTATCGGACAGTGAGACTCTGTGTTACTGAGTATTGGTGTTTATAGGACAGTGAGACTCTGAGTTACTGAGTATGGTGTTTATAGGACAGTGAGACTCTGTGTTACTGAGTATTGGTGTTTACAGGACAGTGAGACTCTGTGTTACTGAGTATTGGTGTTTATCGGACAGTGAGACTCTGTGTTACTGAGTATTGGTGTTTATCGGACAGTGAGACTCTGTGTTACTGAGTATTGGTGTTTATAGGACAGTGAGACTCTGTGTTACTGAGTATTGGTGTTTATCGGACAGTGAGACTCTGTGTTACTGAGTATTGGGGTTTATAGGACAGTGAGACTCTGTGTTACTGAGTATTGGTGTTTATCGGACAGTGAGACTCTGTGTTACTGAGTATTGGTGTTTATCGGACAGTGAGACTCTGTTACTGAGTATTGGTGTTTATCGGACAGTGAGACTCTGTGTTACTGAGTATTGGTGTTTATCGGACAGTGAGACTCTGTGTTACTGAGTATTGGTGTTTATAGGACAGTGAGACTCTGTGTTACTGAGTATTGGTGTTTATTGGACAGTGAGACTCTGTGTTACTGAGTATTGGTGTTTATCGGACAGTGAGACTCTGTGTTACTCAGTATTGGTGTTTACAGGACAGTGAGACTCTGTGTTACTGAGTATTGGTGTTTACAGGACAGTGAGACTCTGTGTTACTGAGTATTGGTGTTTATCGGACAGTGAGACTCTGTGTTACTGAGTATTGGTGTTTATCGGACAGTGAGACTCTGTGTTACTGAGTATTGGTGTTTATCGAGACAGTGAGACTCTGTGTTACTGAGGATTGGTGTTTATAGGACAGTGAGACTCTGTGTTACTGAGTATTGGTGTTTATCGGAGAGTGAGACTCTGTGTTACTGAGTATTGGTGTTTATAGGACAGTGAGACTCTGTGTTACTGAGTATTGGTGTTTATAGGACAGTGAGACTCTGTGTTACTGAGTATTGGTGTTTATAGGACAGTGAGACTCTGTGTTACTGAGTATTGGTGTTTACAGGACAGTGAGACTCTGTGTTACTGAGTATTGGTGTTTATAGGACAGTGAGACTCTGTGTTACTGAGTATTGGTGTTTATAGGACAGTGAGACTCTGTGTTACTGAGTATTGGTGTTTATAGGACAGTGAGACTCTGTGTTACTGAGTTTTGGGGTTTATAGGACAGAGACTCTGTGTTACTGAGTATTGGTGTTTATAGGACAGTGAGACTCTGTGTTACTGAGTATTGGTGTTTATAGGACAGTGAGACTCTGTGTTACTGAGTATTGGGGTTTATAGGACAGTGAGACTCTGTGTTACTGAGTATTGGTGTTTACAGGACAGTGAGACTCTGTGTTACTGAGTATTGGTGTTTATAGGACAGTGAGACTCTGTGTTACTGAGTATTGGTGTTTATAGGACAGTGAGACTCTGTGTTACTGAGTATTGGGGTTTATAGGACAGTGAGACTCTGTGTTACTGAGTATTGGGGTTTATAGGACAGTGAGACTCTGTGTTACTGAGTATTGGTGTTTATAGGACAGTGAGACTCTGTGTTACTGAGTATTGGGGTTTATAGGACAGTGAGACTCTGTGTTACTGAGTATTGGTGTTTATAGGACAGTGAGACTCTGTGTTACTGAGTATTGGTGTTTACAGGACAGTGAGACTCTGTGTTACTGAGTATTGGGTTTATAGGACAGTGAGACTCTGTGTTACTGAGTATTGGTGTTTATAGGACAGTGAGACTCTGTGTTACTGAGTATTGGGTTTATAGGACAGTGAGACTCTGTGTTACTGAGTATTGGTGTTTATCGGACAGTGAGACTCTGTGTTACTGAGCATTGGTGTTTATAGGACAGTGAGACTCTGTGTTACTGAGTTTGGGGTTTATAGGACAGAGACTCTGTGTTACTGAGTATTGGTGTTTATAGGACAGTGAGACTCTGTGTTACTGAGTATTGGTGTTTATCGGACAGTGAGACTCTGTGTTACTGAGTATTGGTGTTTACAGGACAGTGAGACTCTGTGTTACTGAGTATTGGTGTTTATCGGACAGTGAGACTCTGTGTTACTGAGTATTGGTGTTTACAGGACAGTGAGACTCTGTGTTACTGAGTATTGGTGTTTATAGGACAGTGAGACTCTGTGTTACTGAGTATTGGTGTTTATAGGACAGTGAGACTCTGTGTTACTGAGTATTGGTGTTTACAGGACAGTGAGACTCTGTGTT
The DNA here is from genome assembly GCF_036365525.1 of Heterodontus francisci. Lineage (NCBI taxonomy): Eukaryota > Metazoa > Chordata > Chondrichthyes > Heterodontiformes > Heterodontidae > Heterodontus > Heterodontus francisci. The sequence goes on along the minus strand of NW_027141767.1, from coordinate 497,976 downwards.
ACTGAGTATTGGTGTTTATCGGACAGTGAGACTCTGTGTTACTGAGTATTGGTGTTTATCGGACAGTGAGACTCTGTGTTACTGAGTATTGGTGTTTATCGGAGAGTGAGACTCTGTGTTACTGAGTATTGGTGTTTATAGGACAGTGACACTCTGTGTTACTGAGTATTGGTGTTTATAGGACAGTGAGACTCTGTGTTACTGAGTATTGGTGTTTACAGGACAGTGAGACTCTGTGTTACTGAGTATTGGTGTTTACAGGACAGTGAGACTCTGTGTTACTGAGTATTGGTGTTTACAGGACAGTGAGACTCTGTGTTACTGAGTATTGGTGTTTACAGGACAGTGAGACTCTGTGTTACTGAGTATTGGTGTTTACAGGACAGTGAGACTCTGTGTTACTGAGTATTGGTGTTTATAGGACAGTGAGACTCTGTGTTACTGAGTTTGGGGTTTATAGGACAGAGACTCTGTGTTACTGAGTATTGGTGTTTATAGGACAGTGAGACTCTGTGTTACTGAGTATTGGTGTTTATAGGACAGTGAGACTCTGTGTTACTGAGTATTGGTGTTTATAGGACAGTGAGACTCTGTGTTACTGAGTATTGGTGTTTATAGGACAGTGAGACTCTGTGTTACTGAGTATTGGTGTTTATAGGACAGTGAGACTCTGTTACTGAGTATTGGGGTTTACAGGACAGTGAGACTCTGTGTTACTGAGTATTGGTGTTTATCGGACAGTGAGACTCTGTGTTACTGAGTATTGGTGTTTATAGGACAGTGAGACTCTGTGTTACTGAGTTTTGGGGTTTATAGGACAGAGACTCTGTGTTACTGAGTATTGGTGTTTATAGGACAGTGAGACTCTGTTACTGAGTATTGGGGTTTACAGGACAGTGAGACTCTGTGTTACTGAGTATTGGTGTTTATCGGACAGTGAGACTCTGTGTTACTGAGTATTGGTGTTTATAGGACAGTGAGACTCTGTGTTACTGAGTTTTGGGGTTTATAGGACAGAGACTCTGTGTTACTGAGTATTGGTGTTTATAGGACAGTGAGACTCTGTTACTGAGTATTGGGGTTTACAGGACAGTGAGACTCTGTGTTACTGAGTATTGGTGTTTATCGGACAGTGAGACTCTGTGTTACTGAGTATTGGTGTTTATAGGACAGTGAGACTCTGTGTTACTGAGTATTGGTGTTTATAGGACAGTGACACTCTGTGTTACTGAGTATTGGTGTTTATAGGACAGTGAGACTCTGTGTTACTGAGTATTGGTGTTTATAGGACAGTGACACTCTGTGTTACTGAGTATTGGTGTTTATAGGACAGTGAGACTCTGTGTTACTGAGTATTGGTGTTTATCGGAGAGTGAGACTCTGTGTTACTGAGTATTGGTGTTTATAGGACAGTGACACTCTGTGTTACTGAGTATTGGTGTTTATAGGACAGTGAGACTCTGTGTTACTGAGTATTGGTGTTTATCGGACAGTGAGACTCTGTGTTACTGAGTATTGGTGTTTATAGGACAGTGAGACTCTGTGTTACTGAGTATTGGGGTTTATAGGACAGTGAGACTCTGTGTTACTGAGTATTGGTGTTTATAGGACAGTGAGACTCTGTGTTACTGAGTATTGGTGTTTATAGGACAGTGAGACTCTGTGTTACTGAGTATTGGGGTTTATAGGACAGTGAGACTCTGTGTTACTGAGTATTGGTGTTTATAGGACAGTGAGACTCTGTGTTACTGAGTATTGGTGTTTATCGGACAGTGAGACTCTGTGTTACTGAGTATTGGTGTTTATAGGACAGTGAGACTCTGTGTTACTGAGTATTGGTGTTTATAGGACAGTGAGACTCTGTGTTACTGAGTATTGGTGTTTATAGGACAGTGAGACTCTGTGTTACTGAGTATTGGTGTTTACAGGACAGTGAGACTCTGTGTTACTGAGTATTGGTGTTTATAGGACAGTGAGACTCTGTGTTACTGAGTATTGGTGTTTATAGGACAGTGAGACTCTGTGTTACTGAGTATTGGTGTTTATAGGACAGTGAGACTCTGTGTTACTGAGTTTTGGGGTTTATAGGACAGAGACTCTGTGTTACTGAGTATTGGTGTTTATAGGACAGTGAGACTCTGTGTTACTGAGTATTGGTGTTTATAGGACAGTGAGACTCTGTGTTACTGAGTATTGGGGTTTATAGGACAGTGAGACTCTGTGTTACTGAGTATTGGTGTTTACAGGACAGTGAGACTCTGTGTTACTGAGTATTGGTGTTTATAGGACAGTGAGACTCTGTGTTACTGAGTATTGGTGTTTATAGGACAGTGAGACTCTGTGTTACTGAGTATTGGGGTTTATAGGACAGTGAGACTCTGTGTTACTGAGTATTGGGGTTTACAGGACAGTGAGACTCTGTGTTACTGAGTATTGGTGTTTATAGGACAGTGAGACTCTGTGTTACTGAGTATTGGGGTTTATAGGACAGTGAGACTCTGTGTTACTGAGTATTGGTGTTTATAGGACAGTGAGACTCTGTGTTACTGAGTATTGGTGTTTACAGGACAGTGAGACTCTGTGTTACTGAGTATTGGGGTTTATAGGACAGTGAGACTCTGTGTTACTGAGTATTGGTGTTTATAGGACAGTGAGACTCTGTGTTGCTGAGTATTGGGGTTTATAGGAAAGTGAGACTCTGTGTTACTGAGTATTGGTGTTTATCGGACAGTGAGACTCTGTGTTACTGAGTATTGGTGTTTATAGGACAGTGAGACTCTGTGTTACTGAGTTTTGGGGTTTATAGGACAGAGACTCTGTGTTACTGAGTATTGGTGTTTATAGGACAGTGAGACTCTGTGTTACTGAGTATTGGTGTTTATCGGACAGTGAGACTCTGTGTTACTGAGTATTGGTGTTTACAGGACAGTGAGACTCTGTGTTACTGAGTATTGGTGTTTATCGGACAGTGAGACTCTGTGTTACTGAGTATTGGTGTTTACAGGACAGTGAGACTCTGTGTTACTGAGTATTGGTGTTTATCGGACAGTGAGACTCTGTGTTACTGAGTATTGGTGTTTATAGGACAGTGAGACTCTGTGTTACTGAGTTTTGGGGTTTATAGGACAGAGACTCTGTGTTACTGAGTATTGGTGTTTATAGGACAGTGAGACTCTGTTACTGAGTATTGGGGTTTACAGGACAGTGAGACTCTGTGTTACTGAGTATTGGTGTTTATCGGACAGTGAGACTCTGTGTTACTGAGTATTGGTGTTTATAGGACAGTGAGACTCTGTGTGACTGAGTATTGGTGTTTATAGGACAGTGACACTCTGTGTTACTGAGTATTGGTGTTTATAGGACAGTGAGACTCTGTGTTACTGAGTATTGGTGTTTACAGGACAGTGAGACTCTGTGTTACTGAGTATTGGTGTTTATAGGACAGTGAGACTCTGTGTTACTGAGTATTGGTGTTTATAGGACAGTGAGACTCTGTGTTACTGAGTATTGGTGTTTATAGGACAGTGAGACTCTGTGTTACTGAGTATTGGTGTTTACAGGACAGTGAGACTCTGTGTTACTGAGTATTGGTGTTTATAGGACAGTGAGACTCTGTGTTACTTAGTATTGGTGTTTATAGGACAGTGACACTCTGTGTTACTGAGTATTGGTGTTTATAGGACAGTGAGACTCTGTGTTACTTAGTATTGGTGTTTATAGGACAGTGACACTCTGTGTTACTGAGTATTGGTGTTTATAGGACAGTGGGACTCTGTGTTACTGAGTATTGGTGTTTATAGGACAGTGGGACTCTGTGTTACTGAGTATTGGTGTTTATAGGACAGTGAGACTCTGTGTTACTGAGTATTGGTGTTTATAGGACAGTGAGACTCTGTGTTACTGAGTATTGGTGTTTATAGGACAGTGAGACTCTGTGTTACTGAGTATTGGTGTTTATAGGACAGTGAGACTCTGTGTTACTGAGTATTGGTGTTTATAGGACAGTGAGACTCTGTGTTACTGAGTATTGGTGTTTATAGGACAGTGAGACTCTGTGTTACTGAGTATTGGTGTTTATAGGACAGTGAGACTCTGTGTTACTGAGTATTGGTGTTTACAGGACAGTGAGACTCTGTGTTACTGAGTATTGGTGTTTATAGGACAGTGAGACTCTGTGTTACTGAGTATTGGTGTTTATAGGACAGTGAGACTCTGTGTTACTGAGTATTGGTGTTTATAGGACAGTGAGACTCTGTGTTACTGAGTTTTGGGGTTTATAGGACAGAGACTCTGTGTTACTGAGTATTGGTGTTTATAGGACAGTGAGACTCTGTGTTACTGAGTATTGGTGTTTATAGGACAGTGAGACTCTGTGTTACTGAGTATTGGGGTTTATAGGACAGTGAGACTCTGTGTTACTGAGTATTGGTGTTTACAGGACAGTGAGACTCTGTGTTACTGAGTATTGGTGTTTATAGGACAGTGAGACTCTGTGTTACTGAGTATTGGTGTTTATAGGACAGTGAGACTCTGTGTTACTGAGTATTGGGGTTTATAGGACAGTGAGACTCTGTGTTACTGAGTATTGGGGTTTATAGGACAGTGAGACTCTGTGTTACTGAGTATTGGTGTTTATAGGACAGTGAGACTCTGTGTTACTGAGTATTGGGGTTTATAGGACAGTGAGACTCTGTGTTACTGAGTATTGGTGTTTATAGGACAGTGAGACTCTGTGTTACTGAGTATTGGTGTTTACAGGACAGTGAGACTCTGTGTTACTGAGTATTGGGGTTTATAGGACAGTGAGACTCTGTGTTACTGAGTATTGGTGTTTATAGGACAGTGAGACTCTGTGTTACTGAGTATTGGGGTTTATAGGACAGTGAGACTCTGTGTTACTGAGTATTGGTGTTTATCGGACAGTGAGACTCTGTGTTACTGAGCATTGGTGTTTATAGGACAGTGAGACTCTGTGTTACTGAGTTTTGGGGTTTATAGGACAGAGACTCTGTGTTACTGAGTATTGGTGTTTATAGGACAGTGAGACTCTGTGTTACTGAGTATTGGTGTTTATCGGACAGTGAGACTCTGTGTTACTGAGTATTGGTGTTTACAGGACAGTGAGACTCTGTGTTACTGAGTATTGGTGTTTATCGGACAGTGAGACTCTGTGTTACTGAGTATTGGTGTTTACAGGACAGTGAGACTCTGTGTTACTGAGTATTGGTGTTTATAGGACAGTGAGACTCTGTGTTACTGAGTATTGGTGTTTATAGGACAGTGAGACTCTGTGTTACTGAGTATTGGTGTTTACAGGACAGTGAGACTCTGTGTTACTGAGTATTGGTGTTTATCGGACAGTGAGACTCTGTGTTACTGAGTATTGGTGTTTATCGGACAGTGAGACTCTGTGTTACTGAGTATTGGTGTTTATCGGAGAGTGAGACTCTGTGTTACTGAGTATTGGTGTTTATAGGACAGTGACACTCTGTGTTACTGAGTATTGGTGTTTATAGGACAGTGAGACTCTGTGTTACTGAGTATTGGTGTTTACAGGACAGTGAGACTCTGTGTTACTGAGTATTGGTGTTTACAGGACAGTGAGACTCTGTGTTACTGAGTATTGGTGTTTACAGGACAGTGAGACTCTGTGTTACTGAGTATTGGTGTTTACAGGACAGTGAGACTCTGTGTTACTGAGTATTGGTGTTTATAGGACAGTGAGACTCTGTGTTACTGAGTTTTGGGGTTTATAGGACAGAGACTCTGTGTTACTGAGTATTGGTGTTTATAGGACAGTGAGACTCTGTGTTACTGAGTATTGGTGTTTATAGGACAGTGAGACTCTGTGTTACTGAGTATTGGTGTTTATAGGACAGTGAGACTCTGTGTTACTGAGTATTGGTGTTTATAGGACAGTGAGACTCTGTGTTACTGAGTATTGGTGTTTATAGGACAGTGAGACTCTGTTACTGAGTATTGGGGTTTACAGGACAGTGAGACTCTGTGTTACTGAGTATTGGTGTTTATCGGACAGTGAGACTCTGTGTTACTGAGTATTGGTGTTTATAGGACAGTGAGACTCTGTGTTACTGAGTATTGGGGTTTACAGGACAGTGAGACTCTGTGTTACTGAGTATTGGTGTTTATCGGACAGTGACACTCTGTGTTACTGAGTATTGGTGTTTATCGGAGAGTGAGACTCTGTGTTACTGAGTATTGGTGTTTATAGGACAGTGAGACTCTGTTACTGAGTATTGGTGTTTATCGGAGAGTGAGACTCTGTGTTACTGAGTATTGGTGTTTATAGGACAGTGACACTCTGTGTTACTGAGTATTGGTGTTTATAGGACAGTGAGACTCTGTGTTACTGAGTATTGGTGTTTATAGGACAGTGAGACTCTGTGTTACTGAGCATTGGTGTTTATAGGACAGTGAGACTCTGTGTTACTGAGTATTGGTGTTTATCGGAGAGTGAGACTCTGTGTTACTGAGTATTGGTGTTTATAGGACAGTGAGACTCTGTTACTGAGTATTGGTGTTTATCGGAGAGTGAGACTCTGTGTTACTGAGTATTGGTGTTTATAGGACAGTGACACTCTGTGTTACTGAGTATTGGTGTTTATAGGACAGTGAGACTCTGTGTTACTGAGTATTGGTGTTTATAGGACAGTGAGACTCTGTGTTACTGAGCATTGGTGTTTATAGGACAGTGAGACTCTGTGTTACTGAGTTTTGGGGTTTATAGGACAGAGACTCTGTGTTACTGAGTATTGGTGTTTATAGGACAGTGAGACTCTGTGTTACTGAGTATTGGTGTTTATCGGACAGTGAGACTCTGTGTTACTGAGTATTGGTGTTTACAGGACAGTGAGACGCTGTGTTACTGAGTATTGGTGTTTACAGGACAGTGAGACTCTGTGTTACTGAGTATTGGTGTTTATCGGACAGTGAGACTCTGTGTTACTGAGTATTGGTGTTTACAGGACAGTGAGACTCTGTGTTACTGAGTATTGGTGTTTATAGGACAGTGAGACTCTGTGTTACTGAGTATTGGTGTTTATAGGACAGTGAGACTCTGTGTTACTGAGTATTGGTGTTTACAGGACAGTGAGACTCTGTGTTACTGAGTATTGGTGTTTATCGGACAGTGAGACTCTGTGTTACTGAGTATTGGTGTTTATCGGACAGTGAGACTCTGTGTTACTGAGTATTGGTGTTTATCGGAGAGTGAGACTCTGTGTTACTGAGTATTGGTGTTTATAGGACAGTGACACTCTGTGTTACTGAGTATTGGTGTTTATAGGACAGTGAGACTCTGTGTTACTGAGTATTGGTGTTTACAGGACAGTGAGACTCTGTGTTACTGAGTATTGGTGTTTACAGGACAGTGAGACTCTGTGTTACTGAGTATTGGTGTTTACAGGACAGTGAGACTCTGTGTTACTGAGTATTGGTGTTTACAGGACAGTGAGACTCTGTGTTACTGAGTATTGGTGTTTACAGGACAGTGAGACTCTGTGTTACTGAGTATTGGTGTTTATAGGACAGTGAGACTCTGTGTTACTGAGTTTTGGGGTTTATAGGACAGAGACTCTGTGTTACTGAGTATTGGTGTTTATAGGACAGTGAGACTCTGTGTTACTGAGTATTGGTGTTTATAGGACAGTGAGACTCTGTGTTACTGAGTATTGGTGTTTATAGGACAGTGAGACTCTGTGTTACTGAGTATTGGTGTTTATAGGACAGTGAGACTCTGTGTTACTGAGTATTGGTGTTTATAGGACAGTGAGACTCTGTTACTGAGTATTGGGGTTTACAGGACTGTGAGACTCTGTGTTACTGAGTATTGGTGTTTATCGGACAGTGAGACTCTGTTACTGAGTATTGGTGTTTATCGGACAGTGAGACTCTGTGTTACTGAGTATTGGTGTTTATAGGACAGTGAGACTCTGTGTTACTGAGTTTTGGGGTTTATAGGACAGAGACTCTGTGTTACTGAGTATTGGTGTTTATAGGACAGTGAGACTCTGTTACTGAGTATTGGTGTTTATAGGACAGTGAGACTCTGTTACTGAGTATTGGGGTTTACAGGACAGTGAGACTCTGTGTTACTGAGTATTGGTGTTTATAGGACAGTGAGACTCTGTGTTACTGAGTATTGGTGTTTATCGGACAGTGAGACTCTGTGTTACTGAGTATTGGTGTTTATAGGACAGTGAGACTCTGTGTTACTGAGTTTTGGGGTTTATAGGACAGAGACTCTGTGTTACTGAGTATTGGTGTTTATAGGACAGTGAGACTCTGTTACTGAGTATTGGGGTTTACAGGACAGTGAGACTCTGTGTTACTGAGTATTGGTGTTTATCGGACAGTGAGACTCTGTGTTACTGAGTATTGGTGTTTATAGGACAGTGAGACTCTGTGTTACTGAGTATTGGTGTTTACAGGACCGTGACACTCTGTGTTACTGAGTATTGGTGTTTATAGGACAGTGAGACTCTGTGTTACTTAGTATTGGTGTTTATAGGACAGTGAGACTCTGTGTTACTGAGTATTGGTGTTTATAGGACAGTGACACTCTGTGTTACTGAGTATTGGTGTTTATAGGACAGTGAGACTCTGTGTTACTGAGTATTGGTGTTTATCGGAGAGTGAGACTCTGTGTTACTGAGTATTGGTGTTTATAGGACAGTGACACTCTGTGTTACTGAGTATTGGTGTTTATAGGACAGTGAGACTCTGTGTTACTGAGTATTGGTGTTTATCGGAGAGTGAGACTCTGTGTTACTGAGTATTGGTGTTTATAGGACAGTGAGACTCTGTGTTACTGAGTATTGGTGTTTATAGGACAGTGAGACTCTGTGTTACTGAGTATTGGTGTTTATCGGACAGTGAGACTCTGTGTTACTGAGTATTGGTGTTTACAGGACAGTGAGACTCTGTGTTACTGAGTTTTGGGGTTTATAGGACAGAGACTCTGTGTTACTGAGTATTGGTGTTTATAGGACAGTGAGACTCTGTGTTACTGAGTATTGGTGTTTATAGGACAGTGAGACTCTGTGTTACTGAGTATTGGTGTTTATAGGACAGTGAGACTCTGTGTTACTGAGTATTGGTGTTTATAGGACAGTGAGACTCTGTGTTACTGAGTATTGGTGTTTATAGGACAGTGAGACTCTGTGTTACTGAGTATTGGTGTTTATAGGACAGTGAGACTCTGTGTTACTGAGTATTGGTGTTTATAGGACAGTGAGACTCTGTTACTGAGTATTGGGGTTTACAGGACAGTGAGACTCTGTGTTACTGAGTATTGGTGTTTATCGGACAGTGAGACTCTGTTACTGAGTTTTGGGGTTTATAGGACAGAGACTCTGTGTTACTGAGTATTGGTGTTTATAGGACAGTGAGACTCTGTGTTACTGAGTATTGGTGTTTATAGGACAGTGAGACTCTGTGTTACTGAGTATTGGTGTTTATAGGACAGTGAGACTCTGTGTTACTGAGTATTGGTGTTTATAGGACAGTGAGACTCTGTGTTACTGAGTATTGGTGTTTATCGGACAGTGAGACTCTGTTACTGAGTATTGGGGTTTACAGGACAGTGAGACTCTGTGTTACTGAGTATTGGTGTTTATCGGACAGTGAGACTCTGTGTTACTGAGTATTGGTGTTTATAGGACAGTGAGACTCTGTGTTACTGAGTTTTGGGGTTTATAGGACAGAGACTCTGTGTTACTGAGTATTGGTGTTTATAGGACAGTGAGACTCTGTTACTGAGTATTGGGGTTTACAGGACAGTGAGACTCTGTGTTACTGAGTATTGGTGTTTATCGGACAGTGAGACTCTGTGTTACTGAGTATTGGTGTTTATAGGACAGTGAGACTCTGTGTTACTGAGTTTTGGGGTTTATAGGACAGAGACTCTGTGTTACTGAGTATTGGTGTTTATAGGACAGTGAGACTCTGTTACTGAGTATTGGGGTTTAATGGACAGTGAGACTCTGTGTTACTGAGTATTGGTGTTTATCGGACAGTGAGACTCTGTGTTACTGAGTATTGGTGTTTATAGGACAGTGAGACTCTGTGTTACTGAGTTTTGGGGTTTATAGGACAGAGACTCTGTGTTACTGAGTATTGGTGTTTATAGGACAGTGAGACTCTGTGTTACTGAGTATTGGGGTTTTCTGGACAGTGAGACTCTGTGTTACTGAGTATTGGGGTTTTCTGGACAGTGAGACTCTGTGTTACTGAGTATTGGTGTTTACGGGACAGTGAGACTCTGTGTTACTGAGTATTGGTGTTTATAGGACAGTGAGACTCTGTCTTACTGAGTATTGGTGTTTATAGGACAGTGAGACTCTGTGTTACTGAGTATTGGTGTTTATAGGACAGTGAGACTCTGTGTTACTGAGTATTGGTGTTTATAGGACAGTGAGACTCTGTGTTACTGAGTATTGGTGTTTACAGGACAGTGAGAGTCTGTGTTACTGAGTATTGGTGTTTATAGGACAGTGAGACTCTGTGTTACTGAGTTTTGGGGTTTATAGGACAGAGACTCTGTGTTACTGAGTATTGGTGTTTATAGGACAGTGAGACTCTGTGTTACTGAGTATTGGTGTTTATCGGACAGTGAGACTCTGTGTTACTGAGTATTGGTGTTTATAGGACAGTGAGACTCTGTGTTACTGAGTATTGGTGTTTATAGGACAGTGAGACTCTGTGTTACTGAGTATTGGGGTTTATAGGACAGTGAGACTCTGTGTTACTGAGTATTGGGGTTTATAGGACAGTGAGACTGTGTGTTACTTAATATTGGTGTTTATCGGACAGTGAGACTCTGTGTTACTGAGTATTGGTGTTTATCGGACAGTGAGACTCTGTGTTACTTAGTATTGGTGTTTATAGGACAGTGACACTCTGTGTTACTGAGTATTGGTGTTTACAGGACAGTGAGACTCTGTGTTACTGAGTATTGGTGTTTATAGGACAGTGAGACTCTGTGTTACTGAGTATTGGTGTTTATAGGACAGTGAGACTCTGTGTTACTGAGTATTGGTGTTTATAGGACAGTGAGACTCTGTGTTACTTAATATTGGTGTTTATCGGACAGTGAGACTCTGTGTTACTGAGTATTGGTGTTTATCGGACAGTGAGACTCTGTGTTACTTAGTATTGGTGTTTATAGGACAGTGACACTCTGTGTTACTGAGTATTGGTGTTTACAGGACAGTGAGACTCTGTGTTACTGAGTATTGGTGTTTATAGGACAGTGAGACTCTGTGTTACTGAGTATTGGTGTTTATAGGACAGTGAGACTCTGTGTTACTGAGTATTGGTGTTTATAGGATAGTGAGACTCTGTGTTACTGAGTTTTGGGGTTTATAGGACAGAGACTCTGTGTTACTGAGTATTGGTGTTTATAGGACAGTGAGACTCTGTGTTACTGAGTATTGGTGTTTATAGGACAGTGAGACTCTGTGTTACTGAGTTTTGGGGTTTATAGGACAGAGACTCTGTGTTACTGAGTATTGGTGTTTATAGGACAGTGAGACTCTGTGTTACTGAGTATTGGTGTTTATAGGACAGTGAGACTCTGTGTTACTGAGTATTGGTGTTTATCGGACAGTGAGACTCTGTGTTACTGAGTATTGGTGTTTATCGGACAGTGAGACTCTGTGTTACTGAGTATTGGTGTTTATAGGACAGTGAGACTCTGTGTTACTGAGTATTGGTGTTTATAGGACAGTGAGACTCTGTGTTACTGAGTATTGGTGTTTATCGGACAGTGAGACTCTGTGTTACTGAGTATTGGTGTTTATCGGACAGTGAGACTCTGTGTTACTGAGTATTGGTGTTTATCGGACAGTGAGACTCTGTGTTACTGAGTATTGGTGTTTATCGGACAGTGAGACTCTGTGTTACTGAGTATTGGTGTTTATAGGACAGTGAGACTCTGTGTTACTGAGTATTGGTGTTTATAGGACAGTGAGACTCTGTGTTACTGAGTTTTGGGGTTTATAGGACAGAGACTCTGTGTTACTGAGTATTGGTGTTTATAGGACAGTGAGACTCTGTGTTACTGAGTATTGGTGTTTATAGGACAGTGAGACTCTGTGTTACTGAGTTTTGGGGTTTATAGGACAGTGAGACTCTGTGTTACTGAGTATTGGTGTTTATAGGACAGTGAGACTCTGTTACTGAGTATTGGTGTTTATAGGACAGTGAGACTCTGTGTTACTGAGTATTGGTGTTTATAGGACAGTGAGACTCTGTGTTACTGAGTATTGGTGTTTATAGGACAGTGAGACTCTGTGTTACGGAGTATTGGTGTTTATCGGACAGTGAGACTCTGTGTTACTGAGTATTGGTGTTTATAGGACAGTGAGACTCTGTGTTACTGAGTTTTGGGGTTTATAGGACAGAGACTCTGTGTTACTGAGTATTGGTGTTTATAGGACAGTGAGACTCTGTGTTACTGAGTATTGGTGTTTATAGGACAGTGAGACTCTGTGTTACTGAGTATTGGTGTTTATCGGACAGTGAGACTCTGTGTTACTGAGTATTGGTGTTTATCGGACAGTGAGACTCTGTGTTACTTAATATTGGTGTTTATCGGACAGTGAGACTCTGTGTTACTGAGTATTGGGATTTACAGGACAGTGAGACTCTGTGTTACTGAGTATTGGTGTTTATAGGACAGTGAGACTCTGTGTTACTGAGTATTGGTGTTTATCGGACAGTGAGACTCTGTGTTACTGAGTATTGGTGTTTATAGGACAGTGAGACTCTGTGTTACTGAGTTTTGGGGTTTATAGGACAGAGACTCTGTGTTACTGAGTATTGGTGTTTATAGGACAGTGAGACTCTGTGTTACTGAGTATTGGGGTTTTCTGGACAGTGAGACTCTGTGTTACTGAGTATTGGGGTTTTCTGGACAGTGAGACTCTGTGTTACTGAGTATTGGTGTTTACGGGACAGTGAGACTCTGTGTTACTGAGTATTGGTGTTTATAGGACAGTGAGACTCTGTCTTACTGAGTATTGGTGTTTATAGGACAGTGAGACTCTGTGTTACTGAGTATTGGTGTTTATAGGACAGTGAGACTCTGTGTTACTGAGTATTGGTGTTTATAGGACAGTGAGACTCTGTGTTACTGAGTATTGGTGTTTACAGGACAGTGAGAGTCTGTGTTACTGAGTATTGGTGTTTATAGGACAGTGAGACTCTGTGTTACTGAGTTTTGGGGTTTATAGGACAGAGACTCTGTGTTACTGAGTATTGGTGTTTATAGGACAGTGAGACTCTGTGTTACTGAGTATTGGTGTTTATCGGACAGTGAGACTCTGTGTTACTGAGTATTGGTGTTTATAGGACAGTGAGACTCTGTGTTACTGAGTATTGGTGTTTATAGGACAGTGAGACTCTGTGTTACTGAGTATTGGGGTTTATAGGACAGTGAGACTCTGTGTTACTGAGTATTGGGGTTTATAGGACAGTGAGACTGTGTGTTACTTAATATTGGTGTTTATCGGACAGTGAGACTCTGTGTTACTGAGTATTGGTGTTTATCGGACAGTGAGACTCTGTGTTACTTAGTATTGGTGTTTATAGGACAGTGACACTCTGTGTTACTGAGTATTGGTGTTTACAGGACAGTGAGACTCTGTGTTACTGAGTATTGGTGTTTATAGGACAGTGAGACTCTGTGTTACTGAGTATTGGTGTTTATAGGACAGTGAGACTCTGTGTTACTGAGTATTGGTGTTTATAGGACAGTGAGACTCTGTGTTACTTAATATTGGTGTTTATCGGACAGTGAGACTCTGTGTTACTGAGTATTGGTGTTTATCGGACAGTGAGACTCTGTGTTACTTAGTATTGGTGTTTATAGGACAGTGACACTCTGTGTTACTGAGTATTGGTGTTTACAGGACAGTGAGACTCTGTGTTACTGAGTATTGGTGTTTATAGGACAGTGAGACTCTGTGTTACTGAGTATTGGTGTTTATAGGACAGTGAGACTCTGTGTTACTGAGTATTGGTGTTTATAGGATAGTGAGACTCTGTGTTACTGAGTTTTGGGGTTTATAGGACAGAGACTCTGTGTTACTGAGTATTGGTGTTTATAGGACAGTGAGACTCTGTGTTACTGAGTATTGGTGTTTATAGGACAGTGAGACTCTGTGTTACTGAGTTTTGGGGTTTATAGGACAGAGACTCTGTGTTACTGAGTATTGGTGTTTATAGGACAGTGAGACTCTGTGTTACTGAGTATTGGTGTTTATAGGACAGTGAGACTCTGTGTTACTGAGTATTGGTGTTTATCGGACAGTGAGACTCTGTGTTACTGAGTATTGGTGTTTATCGGACAGTGAGACTCTGTGTTACTGAGTATTGGTGTTTATAGGACAGTGAGACTCTGTGTTACTGAGTATTGGTGTTTATAGGACAGTGAGACTCTGTGTTACTGAGTATTGGTGTTTATCGGACAGTGAGACTCTGTGTTACTGAGTATTGGTGTTTATCGGACAGTGAGACTCTGTGTTACTGAGTATTGGTGTTTATCGGACAGTGAGACTCTGTGTTACTGAGTATTGGTGTTTATCGGACAGTGAGACTCTGTGTTACTGAGTATTGGTGTTTATAGGACAGTGAGACTCTGTGTTACTGAGTATTGGTGTTTATAGGACAGTGAGACTCTGTGTTACTGAGTTTTGGGGTTTATAGGACAGAGACTCTGTGTTACTGAGTATTGGTGTTTATAGGACAGTGAGACTCTGTGTTACTGAGTATTGGTGTTTATAGGACAGTGAGACTCTGTGTTACTGAGTTTTGGGGTTTATAGGACAGTGAGACTCTGTGTTACTGAGTATTGGTGTTTATAGGACAGTGAGACTCTGTTACTGAGTATTGGTGTTTATAGGACAGTGAGACTCTGTGTTACTGAGTATTGGTGTTTATAGGACAGTGAGACTCTGTGTTACTGAGTATTGGTGTTTATAGGACAGTGAGACTCTGTGTTACGGAGTATTGGTGTTTATCGGACAGTGAGACTCTGTGTTACTGAGTATTGGTGTTTATAGGACAGTGAGACTCTGTGTTACTGAGTTTTGGGGTTTATAGGACAGAGACTCTGTGTTACTGAGTATTGGTGTTTATAGGACAGTGAGACTCTGTGTTACTGAGTATTGGTGTTTATAGGACAGTGAGACTCTGTGTTACTGAGTATTGGTGTTTATCGGACAGTGAGACTCTGTGTTACTGAGTATTGGTGTTTATCGGACAGTGAGACTCTGTGTTACTTAATATTGGTGTTTATCGGACAGTGAGACTCTGTGTTACTGAGTATTGGGATTTACAGGACAGTGAGACTCTGTGTTACTGAGTATTGGTGTTTATAGGACAGTGAGACTCTGTGTTACTGAGTATTGGTGTTTATCGGACAGTGAGACTCTGTGTTACTTAGTATTGGTGTTTATAGGACAGTGACACTCTGTGTTACTGAGTATTGGTGTTTATAGGACAGTGAGACTCTCTGTTACTGAGTATTGGTGTTTATAGGACAGTGAGACTCTGTGTTACTGAGTATTGGGGTTTATAGGACAGTGAGACTCTGTGTTACTGAGTATTGGTGTTTATAGGACAGTGAGACTCTGTGTTACTGAGTATTGGGGTTTATAGGACAGTGAGACTCTGTGTTACTGAGTATTGGTGTTTACAGGACAGTGAGACTCTGTGTTACTGAGTATTGGTGTTTATAGGACAGTGAGACTCTGTGTTACTGAGTATTGGTGTTTATAGGACAGTGAGACTCTGTGTTACTGAGTATTGGGGTTTATAGGACAGTGAGACTCTGTGTTACTGAGTATTGGTGTTTATAGGACAGTGAGACTCTGTGTTACTGAGTATTGGGGTTTATAGGACAGTGAGACTCTGTGTTACTGAGTATTGGTGTTTATAGGACAGTGAGACTCTGTGTTACTGAGTATTGGTGTTTACAGGACAGTGAGACTCTGTGTTACTGAGTATTGGGGTTTATAGGACAGTGAGACTCTGTGTTACTGAGTATTGGTGTTTATAGGACAGTGAGACTCTGTGTTACTGAGTATTGGGGTTTATAGGACAGTAAGACTCTGTGTTACTGAGTATTGGTGTTTATAGGACAGTGAGACTCTGTGTTACTGAGTATTGGTGTTTGCAGGACAGTGAGACTCTGTGTTACTGAGTATTGGTGTTTATCGGACAGTGAGACTCTGTGTTACTGAGTATTGGTGTTTATAGGACAGTGAGACTCTGTGTTACTGAGTTTTGGGGTTTATAGGACAGAGACTCTGTGTTACTGAGTATTGGTGTTTATAGGACAGTGAGACTCTGTGTTACTGAGTATTGGTGTTTATCGGAGAGTGAGACTCTGTGTTACTGAGTATTGGTGTTTATAGGACAGTGAGACTCTGTGTTACTGAGTATTGGTGTTTATAGGACAGTGAGACTCTGTGTTACTGAGTATTGGTGTTTACAGGACAGTGAGACTCTGTGTTACTGAGTTTTGGGGTTTATAGGACAGAGACTCTGTGTTACTGAGTATTGGTGTTTATAGGACAGTGAGACTCTGTGTTACTGAGTATTGGTGTTTATAGGACAGTGAGACTCTGTGTTACTGAGTATTGGGTTTATAGGACAGTGAGACTCTGTGTTACTGAGTATTGGTGTTTATAGGACAGTGAGACTCTGTGTTACTGAGTATTGGTGTTTACAGGACAGTGAGACTCTGTGTTACTGAGTATTGGTGTTTATCGGAGAGTGAGACTCTGTGTTACTGAGTATTGGTGTTTATAGGACAGTGAGACTCTGTGTTACTGAGTATTGGTGTTTATAGGACAGTGAGACTCTGTGTTACTGAGTATTGGTGTTTACAGGACAGTGAGACTCTGTGTTACTGAGTTTTGGGGTTTATAGGACAGAGACTCTGTGTTACTGAGTATTGGTGTTTATAGGACAGTGAGACTCTGTGTTACTGAGTATTGGTGTTTATAGGACAGTGAGACTCTGTGTTCCTGAGTATTGGTGTTTATAGGACAGTGAGACTCTGTGTTACTGAGTATTGGTGTTTATAGGACAGTGAGACTCTGTGTTACTGAGTATTGGTGTTTATAGGACAGAGACTCTGTGTTACTGAGTATTGGTGTTTATCGGACAGTGAGACTCTGTTGCTGAGTATTGGGGTTTACAGGACAGTGAGACTCTGTGTTACTGAGTATTGGTGTTTATCGGACAGTGAGACTCTGTGTTACTGAGTATTGGTGTTTATAGGACAGTGAGACTCTGTGTTACTGAGTATTGGTGTTTATAGGACAGTGAGACTCTGTGTTACTGAGTATTGGGGTTTATAGGACAGTGAGACTCTGTGTTACTGAGTATTGGTGTTTATAGGACAGTGAGACTCTGTGTTACTGAGTATTGGTGTTTATAGGACAGTGAGACTCTGTGTTACTGAGTTTTGGGGTTTATAGGACAGAGACTCTGTGTTACTGAGTATTGGTGTTTATAGGACAGTGAGACTCTGTTACTGAGTATTGGGGTTTACAGGACAGTGAGACTCTGTGTTACTGAGTATTGGTGTTTATCGGACAGTGAGACTCTGTTACTGAGTATTGGGGTTTACAGGACAGTGAGACTCTGTGTTACTGAGTATTGGTGTTTATCGGACAGTGAGACTCTGTGTTACTGAGTATTGGTGTTTATAGGACAGTGAGACTCTGTGTTACTGAGTTTTGGGCTTTATAGGACAGAGACTCTGTGTTACTGAGTATTGGTGTTTATAGGACAGTGAGACTCTGTTACTGAGTATTGGGGTTTACAGGACAGTGAGACTCTGTGTTACTGAGTATTGGTGTTTATCGGACAGTGAGACTCTGTGTTACTGAGTATTGGTGTTTATAGGACAGTGAGACTCTGTGTTACTGAGTTTTGGGGTTTATAGAACAGAGACTCTGTGTTACTGAGTATTGGTGTTTATAGGACAGTGAGACTCTGTTACTGAGTATTGGGGTTTACAGGACAGTGAGACTCTGTGTTACTGAGTATTGGTGTTTATCGGACAGTGAGACTCTGTGTTACTGAGTATTGGTGTTTATAGGACAGTGAGACTCTGTGTTACTGAGTTTTGGGGTTTATAGGACAGAGACTCTGTGTTACTGAGTATTGGTGTTTATCGGAGAGTGAGACTCTGTGTTACTGAGTATTGGTGTTTATAGGACAGTGAGACTCTGTGTTACTGAGTATTGGTGTTTATAGGACAGTGAGACTCTGTGTTACTGAGTATTGGTGTTTACAGGACAGTGAGACTCTGTGTTACTGAGTTTTGGGGTTTATAGGACAGAGACTCTGTGTTACTGAGTATTGGTGTTTATAGGACAGTGAGACTCTGTGTTACTGAGTATTGGTGTTTATAGGACAGTGAGACTCTGTGTTACTGAGTATTGGTGTTTATAGGACAGTGAGACTCTGTGTTACTGAGTATTGGTGTTTATAGGACAGTGAGACTCTGTGTTACTGAGTATTGGTGTTTATAGGACAGTGAGACTCTGTGTTACTGAGTATTGGTGTTTATCGGACAGTGAGACTCTGTTACTGAGTATTGGGGTTTACAGGACAGTGAGACTCTGTGTTACTGAGTATTGGTGTTTATCGGACAGTGAGACTCTGTGTTACTGAGTATTGGTGTTTATAGGACAGTGAGACTCTGTGTTACTGAGTATTGGTGTTTATAGGACAGTGAGACTCTGTGTTACTGAGTATTGGGGTTTATAGGACAGTGAGACTCTGTGTTACTGAGTATTGGTGTTTATAGGACAGTGAGACTCTGTGTTACTGAGTATTGGTGTTTATAGGACAGTGAGACTCTGTGTTACTGAGTTTTGGTGTTTATAGGACAGTGAGACTCTGTGTTACTGAGTATTGGTGTTTATAGGACAGTGAGACTCTGTTACTGAGTATTGGGGTTTACAGGACAGTGAGACTCTGTGTTACTGAGTATTGGTGTTTATCGGACAGTGAGACTCTGTTACTGAGTATTGGGGTTTACAGGACAGTGAGACTCTGTGTTACTGAGTATTGGTGTTTATCGGACAGTGAGACTCTGTGTTACTGAGTATTGGTGTTTATAGGACAGTGAGACTCTGTGTTACTGAGTTTTGGGGTTTATAGGACAGAGACTCTGTGTTACTGAGTATTGGTGTTTATAGGACAGTGAGACTCTGTTACTGAGTATTGGGGTTTACAGGACAGTGAGACTCTGTGTTACTGAGTATTGGTGTTTATCGGACAGTGAGACTCTGTGTTACTGAGTATTGGTGTTTATAGGACAGTGAGACTCTGTGTTACTGAGTTTTGGGGTTTATAGGACAGAGACTCTGTGTTACTGAGTATTGGTGTTTATAGGACAGTGAGACTCTGTTACTGAGTATTGGGGTTTACAGGACAGTGAGACTCTGTGTTACTGAGTATTGGTGTTTATCGGACAGTGAGACTCTGTGTTACTGAGTATTGGTGTTTATAGGACAGTGAGACTCTGTGTTACTGAGTTTTGGGGTTTATAGGACAGAGACTCTGTGTTACTGAGTATTGGTGTTTATAGGACAGTGAGACTCTGTGTTACTGAGTATTGGGGTTTTCTGGACAGTGAGACTCTGTGTTACTGAGTATTGGGGTTTTCTGGACAGTGAGACTCTGTGTTACTGAGTATTGGTGTTTACAGGACAGTGAGACTCTGTGTTACTGAGTATTGGTGTTTATAGGACAGTGAGACTCTGTGTTACTGAGTATTGGTGTTTATAGGACAGTGAGACTCTGTGTTACTGAGTATTGGTGTCTATAGGACAGTGAGACTCTGTGTTACTGAGTATTGGTGTTTATAGGACAGTGAGACTCTGTGTTACTGAGTATTGGTGTTTACAGGAAAGTGAGAGTCTGTGTTACTGAGTATTGGTGTTTATAGGACAGTGAGACTCTGTGTTACTGAGTTTTGGGGTTTATAGGACAGAGACTCTGTGTTACTGAGTATTGGTGTTTATAGGACAGTGAGACTCTGTGTTACTGAGTATTGGTGTTTATCGGACAGTGAGACTCTGTGTTACTGAGTATTGGTGTTTATAGGACAGTGAGACTCTGTGTTACTGAGTATTGGTGTTTATAGGACAGTGAGACTCTGTTACTGAGTATTGGGGTTTATAGGACAGTGAGACTCTGTGTTACTGAGTATTGGGGTTTATAGGACAGTGAGACTGTGTGTTACTTAGTATTGGTGTTTATAGGACAGTGACACTCTGTGTTACTGAGTATTGGTGTTTACAGGACAGTGAGACTCTGTGTTACTGAGTATTGGTGTTTATAGGACAGTGAGACTCTGTGTTACTGAGTATTGGTGTTTATAGGACAGTGAGACTCTGTGTTACTGAGTATTGGTGTTTATAGGACAGTGAGACTCTGTGTTACTTAATATTGGTGTTTATCGGACAGTGAGACTCTGTGTTACTTAGTATTGGTGTTTATAGGACAGTGACACTCTGTGTTACTGAGTATTGGTGTTTACAGGACAGTGAGACTCTGTGTTACTGAGTATTGGTGTTTATAGGACAGTGAGACTCTGTGTTACTGAGTATTGGAGTTTATCGGACAGTGAGACTCTGTGTTACTTAGTATTGGTGTTTATAGGACAGTGACACTCTGTGTTACTGAGTATTGGTGTTTACAGGACAGTGAGACTCTGTGTTACTGAGTATTGGTGTTTATAGGACAGTGAGACTCTGTGTTACTGAGTATTGGTGTTTATAGGACAGTGAGACTCTGTGTTACTGAGTATTGGTGTTTATAGGACAGTGAGACTCTGTGTTACTGAGTATTGGTGTTTATAGGACAGTGAGACTCTGTGTTACTGAGTTTTGGGGTTTATAGGACAGAGACTCTGTGTTACTGAGTATTGGTGTTTATAGGACAGTGAGACTCTGTGTTACTGAGTATTGGTGTTTATAGGACAGTGAGACTCTGTGTTACTGAGTATTGGTGTTTATCGGACAGTGAGACTCTGTGTTACTGAGTATTGGTGTTTATCGGACAGTGAGACTCTGTGTTACTGAGTATTGGTGTTTATAGGACAGTGAGACTCTGTGTTACTGAGTATTGGTGTTTATAGGACAGTGAGACTCTGTGTTACTGAGTTTTGGGGTTTATAGGACAGAGACTCTGTGTTACTGAGTATTGGTGTTTATAGGACAGTGAGACTCTGTGTTACTGAGTATTGGTGTTTATCGGACAGTGAGACTCTGTGTTACTGAGTATTGGTGTTTATCGGACAGTGAGACTCTGTGTTACTGAGTATTGGTGTTTATAGGACAGTGAGACTCTGTGTTACTGAGTTTTGGGGTTTATAGGACAGAGACTCTGTGTTACTGAGTATTGGTGTTTATAGGACAGTGAGACTCTGTGTTACTGAGTTTTGGGGTTTATAGGACAGTGAGACTCTGTGTTACTGAGTTTTGGGGTTTATAGGACAGAGACTCTGTGTTACTGAGTATTGGTGTTTATAGGACAGTGAGACTCTGTTACTGAGTATTGGTGTTTATAGGACAGTGAGACTCTGTGTTACTGAGTATTGGTGTTTATCGGACAGTGAGACTCTGTGTTACTGAGTATTGGTGTTTATAGGACAGTGAGACTCTGTGTTACTGAGTTTTGGGGTTTATAGGACAGAGACTCTGTGTTACTGAGTATTGGTGTTTATCGTACAGTGAGACTCTGTGTTACTGAGTATTGGTGTTTATCGTACAGTGAGACTCTGTGTTACTGAGTATTGGTGTTTATAGGACAGTGAGACTCTGTGTTACTGAGTATTGGTGTTTATAGGACAGTGAGACTCTATGTTACTGAGTATTGGTGTTTATCGGACAGTGAGACTCTGTGTTACTGAGTATTGGTGTTTATCGGACAGTGAGACTCTGTGTTACTGAGTATTGGTGTTTATCGGACAGTGAGACTCTGTGTTACTGAGTATTGGTGTTTACAGGACAGTGAGACTCTGTGTTACTGAGTATTGGTGTTTATCGGACAGTGAGACTCTGTGTTACTGAGTATTGGTGTTTATAGGACAGTGAGACTCTGTGTTACTGAGTATTGGTGTTTATAGGACAGTGAGACTCTGTGTTACTGAGTATTGGTGTTTATAGGACAGTGAGACTCTGTGTTACTGAGTATTGGTGTTTATCGGACAGTGAGACTCTGTGTTACTGAGTATTGGTGTTTATAGGACAGTGAGACTCTGTGTTACTGAGTTTTGGGGTTTATAGGACAGAGACTCTGTGTTACTGAGTATTGGTGTTTATAGGACAGTGAGACTCTGTGTTACTGAGTATTGGTGTTTATAGGACAGTGAGACTCTGTGTTACTGAGTATTGGTGTTTACAGGACAGTGAGACTCTGTGTTACTGAGTATTGGTGTTTATAGGACAGTGAGACTCTGTGTTACTGAGTATTGGTGTTTATCGGACAGTGAGACTCTGTGTTACTTAATATTGGTGTTTATCGGACAGTGAGACTCTGTGTTACTGAGTATTGGTGTTTATCGGACAGTGAGACTCTGTGTTACTTAATATTGGTGTTTATCGGACAGTGAGACTCTGTGTTACTTAATATTGGTGTTTATCGGACAGTGAGACTCTGTGTTACTGAGTATTGGTGTTTATCGGACAGTGAGACTCTGTGTTACTGAGTATTGGTGTTTATCGGACAGTGAGACTCTGTGTTACTGAGTATTGGTGTTTATCGGACAGTGAGACTCTGTGTTACTGAGTATTGGTGTTTATCGGACAGTGAGACTCTGTGTTACTTAATATTGGTGTTTATCGGACAGTGAGACTCTGTGTTACTGAGTATTGGTGTTTATCGGACAGTGAGACTCTGTGTTACTGAGTATTGGTGTTTATCGGACAGTGAGACTCTGTGTTACTTAATATTGGTGTTTATCGGACAGTGAGACTCTGTGTTACTGAGTATTGGGATTTACAGGACAGTGAGACTCTGTGTTACTGAGTATTGGTGTTTATAGGACAGTGAGACTCTGTGTTACTGAGTATTGGTGTTTATAGGACAGTGAGACTCTGTGTTACTGAGTATTGGTGTTTATAGGACAGTGAGACTCTGTGTTACTGAGTATTGGTGTTTATAGGACAGTGAGACTCTGTGTTACTGAGTATTGGTGTTTATAGGACAGTGAGACTCTGTGTTACTGAGTATTGGTGTTTATAGGACAGTGAGACTCTGTGTTACTGAGTATTGGTGTTTATAGGACAGTGAGACTCTGTGTTACTGAGTATTGGTGTTTATAGGACAGTGAGACTCTGTGTTACTGAGTATTGGTGTTTATAGGACAGTGAGACTCTGTGTTACTGAGTATTGGTGTTTATAGGACAGTGAGACTCTGTTACTGAGTATTGGTGTTTATCGGACAGTGAGACTCTGTGTTACTGAGTATTGGTGTTTATAGGACAGTGAGACTCTGTGTTACTGAGTATTGGTGTTTATAGGACAGTGAGACTCTGTGTTACTGAGTATTGGTGTTTATAGGACAGTGAGACTCTGTGTTACTGAGTATTGGTGTTTACCGGACAGTGAGACTCTGTGTTACTGAGTATTGGGGTTTTCAGGACAGTGAGACTCTCTGTTACTGAGTATTGGTGTTTATAGGACAGTGAGACTCTGTGTTACTGAGTATTGGGGTTTATAGGACAGTGAGACTCTCTGTTACTGAGTATTGGTGTTTCTCGGACAGTGAGACTCTGTGTTACTGAGTATTGGGGTTTATAGGACAGTGAGACTCTGTGTTACTGAGTATTGGGGTTTATAGGACAGTGAGACTCTGTGTTACTGAGTATTGGGGTTTACAGGACAGTGAGACTCTCTGTTACTGAGTATTGGTGTTTATAGGACAGTGAGACTCTGTGTTACTGAGTATTGGGGTTTATAGGACAGTGAGACTCTGTGTTACTGAGTATTGGTGTTTACCGGACAGTGAGACTCTGTGTTACTGAGTATTGGGGTTTATAGGACAGTGAGACTCTGTGTTACTGAGTATTGGGGTTTACAGGACAGTGAGACTCTGTGTTACTGAGTATTGGTGTTTCTCGGACAGTGAGACTCTGTGTTACTGAGTATTGGTGTTTATCGGACAGTGACACTCTGTGTTACTGAGTATTGGTGTTTATAGGACAGTGAGACTCTGTGTTACTGAGTATTGGTGTTTATAGGACAGTGAGACTCTGTGTTACTGAGTATTGGTGTTTATAGGACAGTGAGACTCTGTGTTACTGAGTTTTGGGGTTTATAGGACAGAGACTCTGTGTTACTGAGTATTGGTGTTTATAGGACAGTGAGACTCTGTGTTACTGAGTATTGGTGTTTATCGGACAGTGAGACTCTGTGTTACTGAGTATTGGTGTTTATAGGACAGTGAGACTCTGTGTTACTGAGTATTGGTGTTTATAGGACAGTGAGACTCTGTTACTGAGTATTGGGGTTTATAGGACAGTGAGACTCTGTGTTACTGAGTATTGGGGTTTATAGGACAGTGAGACTGTGTGTTACTTAGTATTGGTGTTTATAGGACAGTGACACTCTGTGTTACTGAGTATTGGTGTTTACAGGACAGTGAGACTCTGTGTTACTGAGTATTGGTGTTTATAGGACAGTGAGACTCTGTGTTACTGAGTATTGGTGTTTATAGGACAGTGAGACTCTGTGTTACTGAGTATTGGTGTTTATAGGACAGTGAGACTCTGTGTTACTTAATATTGGTGTTTATCGGACAGTGAGACTCTGTGTTACTTAGTATTGGTGTTTATAGGACAGTGACACTCTGTGTTACTGAGTATTGGTGTTTACAGGACAGTGAGACTCTGTGTTACTGAGTATTGGTGTTTATAGGACAGTGAGACTCTGTGTTACTGAGTATTGGTGTTTATCGGACAGTGAGACTCTGTGTTACTTAGTATTGGTGTTTATAGGACAGTGACACTCTGTGTTACTGAGTATTGGTGTTTACAGGACAGTGAGACTCTGTGTTACTGAGTATTGGTGTTTATAGGACAGTGAGACTCTGTGTTACTGAGTATTGGTGTTTATAGGACAGTGAGACTCTGTGTTACTGAGTATTGGTGTTTATAGGACAGTGAGACTCTGTGTTACTGAGTATTGGTGTTTATAGGACAGTGAGACTCTGTGTTACTGAGTTTTGGGGTTTATAGGACAGAGACTCTGTGTTACTGAGTATTGGTGTTTATAGGACAGTGAGACTCTGTGTTACTGAGTATTGGTGTTTATAGGACAGTGAGACTCTGTGTTACTGAGTATTGGTGTTTATCGGACAGTGAGACTCTGTGTTACTGAGTATTGGTGTTTATCGGACAGTGAGACTCTGTGTTACTGAGTATTGGTGTTTATAGGACAGTGAGACTCTGTGTTACTGAGTATTGGTGTTTATAGGACAGTGAGACTCTGTGTTACTGAGTTTTGGGGTTTATAGGACAGAGACTCTGTGTTACTGAGTATTGGTGTTTATAGGACAGTGAGACTCTGTGTTACTGAGTATTGGTGTTTATCGGACAGTGAGACTCTGTGTTACTGAGTATTGGTGTTTATCGGACAGTGAGACTCTGTGTTACTGAGTATTGGTGTTTATAGGACAGTGAGACTCTGTGTTACTGAGTTTTGGGGTTTATAGGACAGAGACTCTGTGTTACTGAGTATTGGTGTTTATAGGACAGTGAGACTCTGTGTTACTGAGTTTTGGGGTTTATAGGACAGTGAGACTCTGTGTTACTGAGTTTTGGGGTTTATAGGACAGAGACTCTGTGTTACTGAGTATTGGTGTTTATAGGACAGTGAGACTCTGTTACTGAGTATTGGTGTTTATAGGACAGTGAGACTCTGTGTTACTGAGTATTGGTGTTTATCGGACAGTGAGACTCTGTGTTACTGAGTATTGGTGTTTATAGGACAGTGAGACTCTGTGTTACTGAGTTTTGGGGTTTATAGGACAGAGACTCTGTGTTACTGAGTATTGGTGTTTATCGTACAGTGAGACTCTGTGTTACTGAGTATTGGTGTTTATCGTACAGTGAGACTCTGTGTTACTGAGTATTGGTGTTTATAGGACAGTGAGACTCTGTGTTACTGAGTATTGGTGTTTATAGGACAGTGAGACTCTATGTTACTGAGTATTGGTGTTTATCGGACAGTGAGACTCTGTGTTACTGAGTATTGGTGTTTATCGGACAGTGAGACTCTGTGTTACTGAGTATTGGTGTTTATCGGACAGTGAGACTCTGTGTTACTGAGTATTGGTGTTTACAGGACAGTGAGACTCTGTGTTACTGAGTATTGGTGTTTATCGGACAGTGAGACTCTGTGTTACTGAGTATTGGTGTTTATAGGACAGTGAGACTCTGTGTTACTGAGTATTGGTGTTTATAGGACAGTGAGACTCTGTGTTACTGAGTATTGGTGTTTATAGGACAGTGAGACTCTGTGTTACTGAGTATTGGTGTTTATCGGACAGTGAGACTCTGTGTTACTGAGTATTGGTGTTTATAGGACAGTGAGACTCTGTGTTACTGAGTTTTGGGGTTTATAGGACAGAGACTCTGTGTTACTGAGTATTGGTGTTTATAGGACAGTGAGACTCTGTGTTACTGAGTATTGGTGTTTATAGGACAGTGAGACTCTGTGTTACTGAGTATTGGTGTTTACAGGACAGTGAGACTCTGTGTTACTGAGTATTGGTGTTTATAGGACAGTGAGACTCTGTGTTACTGAGTATTGGTGTTTATCGGACAGTGAGACTCTGTGTTACTTAATATTGGTGTTTATCGGACAGTGAGACTCTGTGTTACTGAGTATTGGTGTTTATCGGACAGTGAGACTCTGTGTTACTTAATATTGGTGTTTATCGGACAGTGAGACTCTGTGTTACTTAATATTGGTGTTTATCGGACAGTGAGACTCTGTGTTACTGAGTATTGGTGTTTATAGGACAGTGAGACTCTGTGTTACTGAGTATTGGGGTTTATAGGACAGTGAGACTCTGTGTTACTGAGTATTGGGGTTTACAGGACAGTGAGACTCTCTGTTACTGAGTATTGGTGTTTATAGGACAGTGAGACTCTGTGTTACTGAGTATTGGGGTTTATAGGACAGTGAGACTCTGTGTTACTGAGTATTGGTGTTTACCGGACAGTGAGACTCTGTGTTACTGAGTATTGGGGTTTATAGGACAGTGAGACTCTGTGTTACTGAGTATTGGGGTTTACAGGACAGTGAGACTCTGTGTTACTGAGTATTGGTGTTTCTCGGACAGTGAGACTCTGTGTTACTGAGTATTGGTGTTTATCGGACAGTGACACTCTGTGTTACTGAGTATTGGTGTTTATAGGACAGTGAGACTCTGTGTTACTGAGTATTGGTGTTTATAGGACAGTGAGACTCTGTGTTACTGAGTATTGGTGTTTATAGGGCAGTGAGACTCTGTGTTACTGAGTATTGGTGTTTATGGGACAGTGACACTCAGTGTTACTGAGTATTGCTGTTTATAGGACAGTGAGACTCTGTGTTACTGAGTATTGGTGTTTATCGGACAGTGAGACTCTGTGTTACTGAGTATTGGTGTTTATAGGACAGTGAGACTCTGTGTTACTGAGTATTGGTGTTTATCGGACAGTGAGACTCTGTGTTACTGAGTATTGGTGTTTATCGGACAGTGACACTCTGTGTTACTGAGTATTGGTGTTTACAGGACAGTGAGACTCTGTGTTACTGAGTATTGGTGTTTATCGGACAGTGAGACTCTGTGTTACTGAGTATTGGTGTTTATCGGACAGTGACACTCTGTGTTACTGAGTATTGGTGTTTTCAGGACAGTGAGACTCTGTGTTACTGAGTATTGGGGTTTATAGGACAGTGAGACTCTGTGTTACTGAGTATTGGTGTTTATCGGACAGTGAGACTCTGTGTTACTGAGTATTGGTGTTTATAGGACAGTGAGACTCTGTGTTACTGAATATTTGGGTTTATAGGACAGTGAGACTCTGTGTTACTGAATATTTGGGTTTATAGGACAGTGAGACTCTGTGTTACTGAGTATTGGTGTTTATCGGACAGTGACACTCTGTGTTACTGAGTATTGGTGTTTATCGGACAGTGAGACTCTGTGTTACTGAGTATTGGTGTTTACAGGACAGTGAGACTCTGTGTTACTGAGTATTGGTGTTTATCGGACAGTGAGACTCTGTGTTACTGAGTATTGGTGTTTATCGGACAGTGACACTCTGTGTTACTGAGTATTGGTGTTTTCAGGACAGTGAGACTCTGTGTTACTGAGTATTGGGGTTTATAGGACAGTGAGACTCTGTGTTACTGAGTATTGGTGTTTATCGGACAGTGAGACTCTGTGTTACTGAGTATTGGTGTTTATAGGACAGTGAGACTCTGTGTTACTGAATATTTGGGTTTATAGGACAGTGAGACTCTGTGTTACTTAGTATTGGTGTTTACAGGACAGTGAGACTCTGTGTTACTGAGTATTGGTGTTTACAGGACAGTGAGACTCTGTTACTGAGTATTGGTGTTTACAGGACAGTGTGACTCTGTGTTACTGAGTATTGGTGTTTATAGGACAGTGAGACTCTGTGTTACTGAGTATTGGTGTTTATAGGACAGTGAGACTCTGTGTTACTGAGTATTGGTGTTTATAGGACAGTGAGACTCTGTGTTACTGAGTATTGGTGTTTATAGGACAGTGAGACTCTGTGTTACTGAGTATTGGTGTTTATAGGACAGTGAGACTCTGTGTTACTGAGTATTGGTGTTTATAGGACAGTGAGACTCTGTGTTACTGAGTATTGGTGTTTACAGGACAGTGAGACTCTGTGTTACTGAGTATTGGGGTTTATCGGACAGTGAGACTCTGTGTTACTGAGTATTGGTGTTTATAGGACAGTGAGACTCTGTGTTACTGAGTATTGGTGTTTATAGGACAGTGAGACTCTGTGTTACTGAGTATTGGTGTTTATAGGACAGTGAGACTCTGTGTTACTGAGTATTGGTGTTTACAGGACAGTGAGACTCTGTTACTGAGTATTGGTGTTTACAGGACAGTGTGACTCTGTGTTACTGAGTATTGGTGTTTATAGGACAGTGAGACTCTGTGTTACTGAGTATTGGTGTTTATAGGACAGTGAGACTCTGTGTTACTGAGTATTGGTGTTTATCGGACAGTGAGACTCTGTGTTACTGAGTATTGGTGTTTATAGGACAGTGAGACTCTGTGTTACTGAGTATTGGTGTTTATAGGACAGTGAGACTCTGTGTTACTGAGTATTGGTGTTTATAGGACAGTGAGACTCTGTGTTACTGAGTATTGGTGTTTATAGGACAGTGAGACTCTGTGTTACTGAGTATTGGTGTTTATCGGACAGTGAGACTCTGTGTTACTGAGTATTGGTGTTTACAGGACAGTGAGACTCTGTGTTACTGAGTATTGGTGTTTATAGGACAGTGAGACTCTGTGTTACTGAGTATTGGTGTTTATAGGACAGTGAGACTCTGTGTTACTGAGTATTGGTGTTTTCAGGACAGTGAGACTCTGTGTTACTGAGTATTGGTGTTTATAGGACAGTGAGACTCTGTGTTACTGAGTATTGGTGTTTATCGGACAGTGAGACTCTGTGTTACTGAGTATTGGTGTTTATCGGACAGTGAGACTCTGTGTTACTGAGTATTGGTGTTTATCGGACAGTGAGACTCTGTGTTACTTAATATTGGTGTTTATCGGACAGTGAGACTCTGTGTTACTGAGTATTGGTGTTTATCGGACAGTGAGACTCTGTGTTACTGAGTATTGGTGTTTATCGGACAGTGAGACTCTGTGTTACTTAATATTGGTGTTTATCGGACAGTGAGACTCTGTGTTACTGAGTATTGGGATTTACAGGACAGTGAGACTCTGTGTTACTGAGTATTGGTGTTTATAGGACAGTGAGACTCTGTGTTACTGAGTATTGGTGTTTATAGGACAGTGAGACTCTGTGTTACTGAGTATTGGTGTTTATAGGACAGTGAGACTCTGTGTTACTGAGTATTGGTGTTTATAGGACAGTGAGACTCTGTGTTACTGAGTATTGGTGTTTATAGGACAGTGAGACTCTGTGTTACTGAGTATTGGTGTTTATAGGACAGTGAGACTCTGTGTTACTGAGTATTGGTGTTTATAGGACAGTGAGACTCTGTGTTACTGAGTATTGGTGTTTATAGGACAGTGAGACTCTGTGTTACTGAGTATTGGTGTTTATAGGACAGTGAGACTCTGTGTTACTGAGTATTGGTGTTTATAGGACAGTGAGACTCTGTTACTGAGTATTGGTGTTTATCGGACAGTGAGACTCTGTGTTACTGAGTATTGGTGTTTATAGGACAGTGAGACTCTGTGTTACTGAGTATTGGTGTTTATAGGACAGTGAGACTCTGTGTTACTGAGTATTGGTGTTTATAGGACAGTGAGACTCTGTGTTACTGAGTATTGGTGTTTACCGGACAGTGAGACTCTGTGTTACTGAGTATTGGGGTTTTCAGGACAGTGAGACTCTCTGTTACTGAGTATTGGTGTTTATAGGACAGTGAGACTCTGTGTTACTGAGTATTGGGGTTTATAGGACAGTGAGACTCTCTGTTACTGAGTATTGGTGTTTCTCGGACAGTGAGACTCTGTGTTACTGAGTATTGGGGTTTATAGGACAGTGAGACTCTGTGTTACTGAGTATTGGGGTTTATAGGACAGTGAGACTCTGTGTTACTGAGTATTGGGGTTTACAGGACAGTGAGACTCTCTGTTACTGAGTATTGGTGTTTATAGGACAGTGAGACTCTGTGTTACTGAGTATTGGGGTTTATAGGACAGTGAGACTCTGTGTTACTGAGTATTGGTGTTTACCGGACAGTGAGACTCTGTGTTACTGAGTATTGGGGTTTATAGGACAGTGAGACTCTGTGTTACTGAGTATTGGGGTTTACAGGACAGTGAGACTCTGTGTTACTGAGTATTGGTGTTTCTCGGACAGTGAGACTCTGTGTTACTGAGTATTGGTGTTTATCGGACAGTGACACTCTGTGTTACTGAGTATTGGTGTTTATAGGACAGTGAGACTCTGTGTTACTGAGTATTGGTGTTTATAGGACAGTGAGACTCTGTGTTACTGAGTATTGGTGTTTATAGGACAGTGAGACTCTGTGTTACTGAGTTTTGGGGTTTATAGGACAGAGACTCTGTGTTACTGAGTATTGGTGTTTATAGGACAGTGAGACTCTGTGTTACTGAGTATTGGTGTTTATCGGACAGTGAGACTCTGTGTTACTGAGTATTGGTGTTTATAGGACAGTGAGACTCTGTGTTACTGAGTATTGGTGTTTATAGGACAGTGAGACTCTGTTACTGAGTATTGGGGTTTATAGGACAGTGAGACTCTGTGTTACTGAGTATTGGGGTTTATAGGACAGTGAGACTGTGTGTTACTTAGTATTGGTGTTTATAGGACAGTGACACTCTGTGTTACTGAGTATTGGTGTTTACAGGACAGTGAGACTCTGTGTTACTGAGTATTGGTGTTTATAGGACAGTGAGACTCTGTGTTACTGAGTATTGGTGTTTATAGGACAGTGAGACTCTGTGTTACTGAGTATTGGTGTTTATAGGACAGTGAGACTCTGTGTTACTTAATATTGGTGTTTATCGGACAGTGAGACTCTGTGTTACTTAGTATTGGTGTTTATAGGACAGTGACACTCTGTGTTACTGAGTATTGGTGTTTACAGGACAGTGAGACTCTGTGTTACTGAGTATTGGTGTTTATAGGACAGTGAGACTCTGTGTTACTGAGTATTGGTGTTTATCGGACAGTGAGACTCTGTGTTACTTAGTATTGGTGTTTATAGGACAGTGACACTCTGTGTTACTGAGTATTGGTGTTTACAGGACAGTGAGACTCTGTGTTACTGAGTATTGGTGTTTATAGGACAGTGAGACTCTGTGTTACTGAGTATTGGTGTTTATAGGACAGTGAGACTCTGTGTTACTGAGTATTGGTGTTTATAGGACAGTGAGACTCTGTGTTACTGAGTATTGGTGTTTATAGGACAGTGAGACTCTGTGTTACTGAGTTTTGGGGTTTATAGGACAGAGACTCTGTGTTACTGAGTATTGGTGTTTATAGGACAGTGAGACTCTGTGTTACTGAGTATTGGTGTTTATAGGACAGTGAGACTCTGTGTTACTGAGTATTGGTGTTTATCGGACAGTGAGACTCTGTGTTACTGAGTATTGGTGTTTATCGGACAGTGAGACTCTGTGTTACTGAGTATTGGTGTTTATAGGACAGTGAGACTCTGTGTTACTGAGTATTGGTGTTTATAGGACAGTGAGACTCTGTGTTACTGAGTTTTGGGGTTTATAGGACAGAGACTCTGTGTTACTGAGTATTGGTGTTTATAGGACAGTGAGACTCTGTGTTACTGAGTATTGGTGTTTATCGGACAGTGAGACTCTGTGTTACTGAGTATTGGTGTTTATCGGACAGTGAGACTCTGTGTTACTGAGTATTGGTGTTTATAGGACAGTGAGACTCTGTGTTACTGAGTTTTGGGGTTTATAGGACAGAGACTCTGTGTTACTGAGTATTGGTGTTTATAGGACAGTGAGACTCTGTGTTACTGAGTTTTGGGGTTTATAGGACAGTGAGACTCTGTGTTACTGAGTTTTGGGGTTTATAGGACAGAGACTCTGTGTTACTGAGTATTGGTGTTTATAGGACAGTGAGACTCTGTTACTGAGTATTGGTGTTTATAGGACAGTGAGACTCTGTGTTACTGAGTATTGGTGTTTATCGGACAGTGAGACTCTGTGTTACTGAGTATTGGTGTTTATAGGACAGTGAGACTCTGTGTTACTGAGTTTTGGGGTTTATAGGACAGAGACTCTGTGTTACTGAGTATTGGTGTTTATCGTACAGTGAGACTCTGTGTTACTGAGTATTCGTGTTTATCGTACAGTGAGACTCTGTGTTACTGAGTATTGGTGTTTATAGGACAGTGAGACTCTGTGTTACTGAGTATTGGTGTTTATAGGACAGTGAGACTCTATGTTACTGAGTATTGGTGTTTATCGGACAGTGAGACTCTGTGTTACTGAGTATTGGTGTTTATCGGACAGTGAGACTCTGTGTTACTGAGTATTGGTGTTTATCGGACAGTGAGACTCTGTGTTACTGAGTATTGGTGTTTACAGGACAGTGAGACTCTGTGTTACTGAGTATTGGTGTTTATCGGACAGTGAGACTCTGTGTTACTGAGTATTGGTGTTTATAGGACAGTGAGACTCTGTGTTACTGAGTATTGGTGTTTATAGGACAGTGAGACTCTGTGTTACTGAGTATTGGTGTTTATAGGACAGTGAGACTCTGTGTTACTGAGTATTGGTGTTTACCGGACAGTGAGACTCTGTGTTACTGAGTATTGGTGTTTATAGGACAGTGAGACTCTGTGTTACTGAGTTTTGGGGTTTATAGGACAGAGACTCTGTGTTACTGAGTATTGGTGTTTATAGGACAGTGAGACTCTGTGTTACTGAGTATTGGTGTTTATAGGACAGTGAGACTCTGTGTTACTGAGTATTGGTGTTTACAGGACAGTGAGACTCTGTGTTACTGAGTATTGGTGTTTATAGGACAGTGAGACTCTGTGTTACTGAGTATTGGTGTTTATCGGACAGTGAGACTCTGTGTTACTTAATATTGGTGTTTATCGGACAGTGAGACTCTGTGTTACTGAGTATTGGTGTTTATCGGACAGTGAGACTCTGTGTTACTTAATATTGGTGTTTATCGGACAGTGAGACTCTGTGTTACTTAATATTGGTGTTTATCGGACAGTGAGACTCTGTGTTACTGAGTATTGGTGTTTATAGGACAGTGAGACTCTGTGTTACTGAGTATTGGGGTTTATAGGACAGTGAGACTCTGTGTTACTGAGTATTGGGGTTTACAGGACAGTGAGACTCTCTGTTACTGAGTATTGGTGTTTATAGGACAGTGAGACTCTGTGTTACTGAGTATTGGGGTTTATAGGACAGTGAGACTCTGTGTTACTGAGTATTGGTGTTTACCGGACAGTGAGACTCTGTGTTACTGAGTATTGGGGTTTATAGGACAGTGAGACTCTGTGTTACTGAGTATTGGGGTTTACAGGACAGTGAGACTCTGTGTTACTGAGTATTGGTGTTTCTCGGACAGTGAGACTCTGTGTTACTGAGTATTGGTGTTTATCGGACAGTGACACTCTGTGTTACTGAGTATTGGTGTTTATAGGACAGTGAGACTCTGTGTTACTGAGTATTGGTGTTTATAGGACAGTGAGACTCTGTGTTACTGAGTATTGGTGTTTATAGGGCAGTGAGACTCTGTGTTACTGAGTATTGGTGTTTATGGGACAGTGACACTCAGTGTTACTGAGTATTGCTGTTTATAGGACAGTGAGACTCTGTGTTACTGAGTATTGGTGTTTATCGGACAGTGAGACTCTGTGTTACTGAGTATTGGTGTTTATAGGACAGTGAGACTCTGTGTTACTGAGTATTGGTGTTTATCGGACAGTGAGACTCTGTGTTACTGAGTATTGGTGTTTATCGGACAGTGACACTCTGTGTTACTGAGTATTGGTGTTTACAGGACAGTGAGACTCTGTGTTACTGAGTATTGGTGTTTATCGGACAGTGAGACTCTGTGTTACTGAGTATTGGTGTTTATCGGACAGTGACACTCTGTGTTACTGAGTATTGGTGTTTTCAGGACAGTGAGACTCTGTGTTACTGAGTATTGGGGTTTATAGGACAGTGAGACTCTGTGTTACTGAGTATTGGTGTTTATCGGACAGTGAGACTCTGTGTTACTGAGTATTGGTGTTTATAGGACAGTGAGACTCTGTGTTACTGAATATTTGGGTTTATAGGACAGTGAGACTCTGTGTTACTGAATATTTGGGTTTATAGGACAGTGAGACTCTGTGTTACTGAGTATTGGTGTTTATCGGACAGTGACACTCTGTGTTACTGAGTATTGGTGTTTATCGGACAGTGAGACTCTGTGTTACTGAGTATTGGTGTTTACAGGACAGTGAGACTCTGTGTTACTGAGTATTGGTGTTTATCGGACAGTGAGACTCTGTGTTACTGAGTATTGGTGTTTATCGGACAGTGACACTCTGTGTTACTGAGTATTGGTGTTTTCAGGACAGTGAGACTCTGTGTTACTGAGTATTGGGGTTTATAGGACAGTGAGACTCTGTGTTACTGAGTATTGGTGTTTATCGGACAGTGAGACTCTGTGTTACTGAGTATTGGTGTTTATAGGACAGTGAGACTCTGTGTTACTGAATATTTGGGTTTATAGGACAGTGAGACTCTGTGTTACTTAGTATTGGTGTTTACAGGACAGTGAGACTCTGTGTTACTGAGTATTGGTGTTTACAGGACAGTGAGACTCTGTTACTGAGTATTGGTGTTTACAGGACAGTGTGACTCTGTGTTACTGAGTATTGGTGTTTATAGGACAGTGAGACTCTGTGTTACTGAGTATTGGTGTTTATAGGACAGTGAGACTCTGTGTTACTGAGTATTGGTGTTTATAGGACAGTGAGACTCTGTGTTACTGAGTATTGGTGTTTATAGGACAGTGAGACTCTGTGTTACTGAGTATTGGTGTTTATAGGACAGTGAGACTCTGTGTTACTGAGTATTGGTGTTTATAGGACAGTGAGACTCTGTGTTACTGAGTATTGGTGTTTACAGGACAGTGAGACTCTGTGTTACTGAGTATTGGGGTTTATCGGACAGTGAGACTCTGTGTTACTGAGTATTGGTGTTTATAGGACAGTGAGACTCTGTGTTACTGAGTATTGGTGTTTATAGGACAGTGAGACTCTGTGTTACTGAGTATTGGTGTTTATAGGACAGTGAGACTCTGTGTTACTGAGTATTGGTGTTTACAGGACAGTGAGACTCTGTTACTGAGTATTGGTGTTTACAGGACAGTGTGACTCTGTGTTACTGAGTATTGGTGTTTATAGGACAGTGAGACTCTGTGTTACTGAGTATTGGTGTTTATAGGACAGTGAGACTCTGTGTTACTGAGTATTGGTGTTTATAGGACAGTGAGACTCTGTGTTACTGAGTATTGGGGTTTATCGGACAGTGAGACTCTGTGTTACTGAGTATTGGTGTTTATAGGACAGTGAGACTCTGTGTTACTGAGTATTGGTGTTTATAGGACAGTGAGACTCTGTGTTACTGAGTATTGGTGTTTATAGGACAGTGAGACTCTGTGTTACTGAGTATTGGTGTTTATCGGACAGTGAGACTCTGTGTTACTGAGTATTGGTGTTTATAGGACAGTGAGACTCTGTGTTACTGAGTATTGGTGTTTATAGGACAGTGAGACTCTGTGTTACTGAGTATTGGTGTTTATAGGACAGTGAGACTCTGTGTTACTGAGTATTGGTGTTTATAGGACAGTGAGACTCTGTGTTACTGAGTATTGGTGTTTATCGGACAGTGAGACTCTGTGTTACTGAGTATTGGTGTTTACAGGACAGTGAGACTCTGTGTTACTGAGTATTGGTGTTTATAGGACAGTGAGACTCTGTGTTACTGAGTATTGGTGTTTATAGGACAGTGAGACTCTGTGTTACTGAGTATTGGTGTTTTCAGGACAGTGAGACTCTGTGTTACTGAGTATTGGTGTTTATAGGACAGTGAGACTCTGTGTTACTGAGTATTGGTGTTTATAGGACAGTGAGACTCTGTGTTACTGAGTATTGGTGTTTATCGGACAGTGAGACTCTGTGTTACTGAGTATTGGTGTTTACAGGACAGTGAGACTCTGTGTTACTGAGTATTGGTGTTTATCGGACAGTGAGACTCTGTGTTACTGAGTATTGGTGTTTACAGGACAGTGAGACTCTGTGTTACTGAGTATTGGTGTTTATAGGACAGTGAGACTCTGTGTTACTGAGTATTGGTGTTTACAGGACAGTGAGACTCTGTGTTACTGAGTATTGGTGTTTACAGGACAGTGAGACTCTGTGTTACTGAGTATTGGTGTTTATAGGACAGTGAGAGTCTGTGTTACTGAGTATTGGGGTTTATAGGACAGTGAGACTCTGTGTTACTGAGTATTGATGTTTACAGGACAGTGAGACTCTGTGTTACTGAGTATTGGTGTTTATAGGACAGTGAGACTCTGTGTTACTGAGTATTGGTGTTTATCGGACAGTGAGACTCTGTGTTACTGAGTATTGGGGTTTATAGGACAGTGAGACTCTGTGTTACTGAGTATTGGGGTTTATAGGACAGTGAGACTTTGTGTTACTGAGTATTGGTGTTTATCGGACAGTGAGACTCTGTGTTACTGAGTATTGGTGTTTACAGGACAGTGAGACTCTGTGTTACTGAGTATTGGGGTTTATAGGACAGTGAGACTCTGTGTTACTGAGTATTGGTGTTTACAGGACAGTGAGACTCTGTGTTACTGAGTATTGGTGTTCACAGGACAGTGAGACTCTGTTACTGAGTATTGGTGTTTACAGGACAGTGAGACTCTGTGTTACTGAGTATTGGGGTTTATAGGACAGTGAGACTCTGTGTTACTGAGTATTGGGGTTTACAGGACAGTGAGACTCTGTGTTACTGAGTATTGGTGTTTATAGGACAGTGAGACTCTGTGTTACTGAGTATTGGTGTTTATCGGACAGTGAGACTCTGTGTTACTGAGTATTGGTGTTTACAGGACAGTGAGACTCTGTGTTACTGAGTATTGGTGTTTATCGGACAGTGAGACTCTGTGTTACTGAGTATTGGTGTTTACAGGACAGTGAGACTCTGTGTTACTGAGTATTGGTGTTTACAGGACAGTGAGACTCTGTGTTACTGAGTATTGGTGTTTATAGGACAGTGAGAGTCTGTGTTACTGAGTATTGGGGTTTATAGGACAGTGAGACTCTGTGTTACTGAGTATTGATGTTTACAGGACAGTGAGACTCTGTGTTACTGAGTATTGGTGTTTATAGGACAGTGAGACTCTGTGTTACTGAGTATTGGTGTTTATCGGACAGTGAGACTCTGTGTTACTGAGTATTGGGGTTTATAGGACAGTGAGACTCTGTGTTACTGAGTATTGGGGTTTATAGGACAGTGAGACTCTGTGTTACTGAGTATTGGTGTTTATCGGACAGTGAGACTCTGTGTTACTGAGTATTGGTGTTTACAGGACAGTGAGACTCTGTGTTACTGAGTATTGGGGTTTATAGGACAGTGAGACTCTGTGTTACTGAGTATTGGTGTTTACAGGACAGTGAGACTCTGTGTTACTGAGTATTGGTGTTTACAGGACAGTGAGACTCTGTTACTGAGTATTGGTGTTTACAGGACAGTGAGACTCTGTGTTACTGAGTATTGGGGTTTATAGGACAGTGAGACTCTGTGTTACTGAGTATTGGGGTTTACAGGACAGTGAGACTCTGTTACTGAGTATTGGTGTTTACAGGACAGTGAGACTCTGTGTTACTGAGTATTGGTGTTTATAGGACAGTGAGACTCTGTGTTACTGAGTATTGGGGTTAATAGGACAGTGAGACTCTGTGTTACTGAGTATTGGTGTTTATAGGACAGTGAGACTTTGTTACTGAGTATTGGGGTTTATAGGACAGTGAGACTCTGTGTTACTGAGTATTGGTGTTTACAGGACAGTGAGACTCTGTGTTACTGAGTATTGGTGTTTATAGGACAGTGAGACTCTGTGTTACTGAGTATTGGTGTTTATAGGACAGTGAGACTCTGTGTTACTGAGTATTGGGGTTTACTGGACAGTGAGACTCTGTGTTACTGAGTATTGGGATTTACAGGACAGTGAGACTCTGTGTTACTGAGTATTGGTGTTTATCGGACAGTGAGACTCTGTGTTACTGAGTATTGGTGTTTCTAGGACAGTGAGACTCTGTGTTACTGAGTATTGGTGTTTATAGGACAGTGAGACTCTGTGTTACTGAGTATTGGTGTTTATCGGACAGTGAGACTCTGTGTTACTGAGTATTGGTGTTTACAGGACAGTGAGACTCTGTGTTACTGAGTATTGGTGTTTGCAGGACAGTGAGACTCTGTGTTACTGAGTATTGGTGTTTGCAGGACAGTGAGACTCTGTGTTACTGAGTATTGGGGTTTATAGGACAGTGAGACTCTGTGTTACTGAGTATTGGTGTTTATCGGACAGTGAGACTCTGTGTTCCTGAGTATTGGTGTTTGCAGGACAGTGAGACTCTGTGTTACTGAGTATTGGTGTTTACAGGACAGTGAGACTCTGTGTTACTGAGTATTGGTGTTTGCAGGACAGTGAGACTCTGTGTTACTGAGTATTGGTGTTTACAGGACAGTGAGACTCTGTGTTACTGAGTATTGGTGTTTGCAGGACAGTGAGACTCTGTGTTACTGAGTATTGGTGTTTGCAGGACAGTGAGACTCTGTGTTACTGAGTATTGGGGTTTATAGGACAGTGAGACTCTGTGTTACTGAGTATTGGTGTTTATAGGACAGTGAGACTCTGTGTTACTGAGTATTGGTGTTTACAGGACAGTGAGACTCTGTGTTACTGAGTATTGGGGTTTATCGGACAGTGAGACTCTGTGTTACTGAGTATTGGTGTTTATCGGACAGTGAGACTCTGTGTTACTGAGTATTGGTGTTTATAGGACAGTGAGACTCTGTGTGACTGAGTATTGGGGTTTATAGGACAGTGAGACTCTGTGTTACTGAGTATTGGGATTTATAGGACAGTGAGACTCTGTGTTACTGAGTATTGGTGTTTATAGGACAGTGAGACTCTGTGTTATTGAGTATTGGTGTTTATAGGAAAGTGAGACTCTGTGTTACTGAGTATTGGTGTTTATAGGACAGTGAGACTCTGTGTTACTGAGTATTGGTGTTTATAGGACAGTGAGACTCTGTGTTATTGAGTATTGGTGTTTATAGGACAGTGAGACTCTGTGTTATTGAGTATTGGTGTTTATAGGACAGTGAGACTCTGTGTTACTGGGTATTGGTGTTTATAGGACAGTGAGACTCTGTGTTACTGAGTATTGGGGTTTCAAGGACACTGAGACTCTGTGTTACTGAGTATTGGGTTTTACAGGACAGTGAGACTCTGTTACTGAGTATTGGGGTATCAAGGACAGTGTGACTCTGTGTTACTGAGTATTGGGGTTAATGGGACAGTGAGACTCTGTGTTACTGAGTATTGGTGTTTACAGGACAGTGAGACTCTGTGTTACTGAGTATTGGTGTTTATAGGACAGTGAGACTCTGTGTTACTGAGTATTGGTGTTTACAGGACAGTGAGACTCTGTGTTACTGAGTATTGGTGTTTACAGGACAGTGAGACTCTGTGTTACTGAGTATTGGTGTTTATAGGACAGTGAGAGTCTGTGTTACTGAGTATTGGGGTTTATAGGACAGTGAGACTCTGTGTTACTGAGTATTGATGTTTACAGGACAGTGAGACTCTGTGTTACTGAGTATTGGTGTTTATAGGACAGTGAGACTCTGTGTTACTGAGTATTGGTGTTTATCGGACAGTGAGACTCTGTGTTACTGAGTATTGGGGTTTATAGGACAGTGAGACTCTGTGTTACTGAGTATTGGGGTTTATAGGACAGTGAGACTTTGTGTTACTGAGTATTGGTGTTTATCGGACAGTGAGACTCTGTGTTACTGAGTATTGGTGTTTACAGGACAGTGAGACTCTGTGTTACTGAGTATTGGGGTTTATAGGACAGTGAGACTCTGTGTTACTGAGTATTGGTGTTTACAGGACAGTGAGACTCTGTGTTACTGAGTATTGGTGTTCACAGGACAGTGAGACTCTGTTACTGAGTATTGGTGTTTACAGGACAGTGAGACTCTGTGTTACTGAGTATTGGGGTTTATAGGACAGTGAGACTCTGTGTTACTGAGTATTGGGGTTTACAGGACAGTGAGACTCTGTGTTACTGAGTATT
The DNA here is from genome assembly GCF_036365525.1 of Heterodontus francisci. Lineage (NCBI taxonomy): Eukaryota > Metazoa > Chordata > Chondrichthyes > Heterodontiformes > Heterodontidae > Heterodontus > Heterodontus francisci. Next base: position 456,786 of record NW_027141767.1, on the reverse strand, counting down.
GGTGTTTATAGGACAGTGAGACTCTGTGTTACTGAGTATTGGTGTTTATCGGACAGTGAGACTCTGTGTTACTGAGTATTGGTGTTTACAGGACAGTGAGACTCTGTGTTACTGAGTATTGGTGTTTATCGGACAGTGAGACTCTGTGTTACTGAGTATTGGTGTTTACAGGACAGTGAGACTCTGTGTTACTGAGTATTGGTGTTTACAGGACAGTGAGACTCTGTGTTACTGAGTATTGGTGTTTATAGGACAGTGAGAGTCTGTGTTACTGAGTATTGGGGTTTATAGGACAGTGAGACTCTGTGTTACTGAGTATTGATGTTTACAGGACAGTGAGACTCTGTGTTACTGAGTATTGGTGTTTATAGGACAGTGAGACTCTGTGTTACTGAGTATTGGTGTTTATCGGACAGTGAGACTCTGTGTTACTGAGTATTGGTGTTTACAGGACAGTGAGACTCTGTGTTACTGAGTATTGGGGTTTATAGGACAGTGAGACTCTGTGTTACTGAGTATTGGTGTTTACAGGACAGTGAGACTCTGTGTTACTGAGTATTGGTGTTTACAGGACAGTGAGACTCTGTTACTGAGTATTGGTGTTTACAGGACAGTGAGACTCTGTGTTACTGAGTATTGGGGTTTATAGGACAGTGAGACTCTGTGTTACTGAGTATTGGGGTTTACAGGACAGTGAGACTCTGTTACTGAGTATTGGTGTTTACAGGACAGTGAGACTCTGTGTTACTGAGTATTGGTGTTTATAGGACAGTGAGACTCTGTGTTACTGAGTATTGGGGTTAATAGGACAGTGAGACTCTGTGTTACTGAGTATTGGTGTTTATAGGACAGTGAGACTTTGTTACTGAGTATTGGGGTTTATAGGACAGTGAGACTCTGTGTTACTGAGTATTGGTGTTTACAGGACAGTGAGACTCTGTGTTACTGAGTATTGGTGTTTATAGGACAGTGAGACTCTGTGTTACTGAGTATTGGTGTTTATAGGACAGTGAGACTCTGTGTTACTGAGTATTGGGGTTTACTGGACAGTGAGACTCTGTGTTACTGAGTATTGGGATTTACAGGACAGTGAGACTCTGTGTTACTGAGTATTGGTGTTTATCGGACAGTGAGACTCTGTGTTACTGAGTATTGGTGTTTCTAGGACAGTGAGACTCTGTGTTACTGAGTATTGGTGTTTATAGGACAGTGAGACTCTGTGTTACTGAGTATTGGTGTTTATCGGACAGTGAGACTCTGTGTTACTGAGTATTGGTGTTTACAGGACAGTGAGACTCTGTGTTACTGAGTATTGGTGTTTGCAGGACAGTGAGACTCTGTGTTACTGAGTATTGGTGTTTGCAGGACAGTGAGACTCTGTGTTACTGAGTATTGGGGTTTATAGGACAGTGAGACTCTGTGTTACTGAGTATTGGTGTTTATCGGACAGTGAGACTCTGTGTTCCTGAGTATTGGTGTTTGCAGGACAGTGAGACTCTGTGTTACTGAGTATTGGTGTTTACAGGACAGTGAGACTCTGTGTTACTGAGTATTGGTGTTTGCAGGACAGTGAGACTCTGTGTTACTGAGTATTGGTGTTTACAGGACAGTGAGACTCTGTGTTACTGAGTATTGGTGTTTGCAGGACAGTGAGACTCTGTGTTACTGAGTATTGGTGTTTGCAGGACAGTGAGACTCTGTGTTACTGAGTATTGGGGTTTATAGGACAGTGAGACTCTGTGTTACTGAGTATTGGTGTTTATAGGACAGTGAGACTCTGTGTTACTGAGTATTGGTGTTTACAGGACAGTGAGACTCTGTGTTACTGAGTATTGGGGTTTATCGGACAGTGAGACTCTGTGTTACTGAGTATTGGTGTTTATCGGACAGTGAGACTCTGTGTTACTGAGTATTGGTGTTTATAGGACAGTGAGACTCTGTGTGACTGAGTATTGGGGTTTATAGGACAGTGAGACTCTGTGTTACTGAGTATTGGGATTTATAGGACAGTGAGACTCTGTGTTACTGAGTATTGGTGTTTATAGGACAGTGAGACTCTGTGTTATTGAGTATTGGTGTTTATAGGAAAGTGAGACTCTGTGTTACTGAGTATTGGTGTTTATAGGACAGTGAGACTCTGTGTTACTGAGTATTGGTGTTTATAGGACAGTGAGACTCTGTGTTATTGAGTATTGGTGTTTATAGGACAGTGAGACTCTGTGTTATTGAGTATTGGTGTTTATAGGACAGTGAGACTCTGTGTTACTGGGTATTGGTGTTTATAGGACAGTGAGACTCTGTGTTACTGAGTATTGGGGTTTCAAGGACACTGAGACTCTGTGTTACTGAGTATTGGGTTTTACAGGACAGTGAGACTCTGTTACTGAGTATTGGGGTATCAAGGACAGTGTGACTCTGTGTTACTGAGTATTGGGGTTAATGGGACAGTGAGACTCTGTGTTACTGAGTATTGGTGTTTATAGGACAGTGAGACTCTGTGTTACTGAGTATTGGTGTTTATCGGACAGTGAGACTCTGTGTTACTGAGTATTGGTGTTTATAGGACAGTGAGACTCTGTGTTACTGAGTATTGGTGTTTATAGGACAGTGAGACTCTGTGTTACTGAGTATTGGTGTTTACAGGACAGTGAGACTCTGTGTTACTGAGTATTGGTGTTTATTGGACAGTGAGACTCTGTGTTACTGAGTATTGGTGTTTACAGGACAGTGAGACTCTGTGTTACTGAGTATTGGGGTTTATAGGACAGTGAGACTCTGTTACTGAGTATTGGTGTTTACAGGACAGTGAGACTCTGTGTTACTGAGTATTGGTGTTTATGGGACAGTGAGACTCTGTGTTACTGAGTATTGGGGTTAATAGGACAGTGAGACTCTATGTTACTGAGTATTGGTGTTTATTGGACAGTGAGACTCTGTGTTACTGAGTATTGGTGTTTATAGGACAGTGAGACTCTGTGTCACTGAGTATTGGTGTTTACAGGACAGTGAGACTCTGTGTTACTGAGTATTGGTGTTTATAGGACAGTGAGACTCTGTGTTACTGAGTATTGGTGTTTATAGGACAGTGAGACTCTGTTACTGAGTATTGGGGTTTATAGGACAGTGAGACTCTGTTACTGAGTATTGGTGTTTACAGGACAGTGAGACTCTGTGTTACTGAGTATTGGTGTTTATGGGACAGTGAGACTCTGTGTTACTGAGTATTGGGGTTAATAGGACAGTGAGACTCTATGTTACTGAGTATTGGTGTTTATTGGACAGTGAGACTCTGTGTTACTGAGTATTGGGGTTTATAGGACAGTGAGACTCTGTGTTACTGAGTATTGGTGTTTACAGGACAGTGAGACTCTGTGTTACTGAGTATTGGTGTTTATAGGACAGTGAGACTCTGTGTTACTGAGTATTGGGGTTTACAGGACAGTGAGACTCTGTTACTGAGTATTGGTGTTTACAGGACAGTGAGACTCTGTGTTACTGAGTATTGGGGTTAACAGGACAGTGAGACTGTGTTACTGAGTATTGGTGTTTACAGGACAGTGAGACTCTGTGTTACTGAGTATTGGGGTTTATAGGACAGTGAGACTCTGTGTTACTGAGTATTGGGGTTTAAAGGACAGTGAGACTCTGTTACTGAGTATTGGTGTTTACAGGACAGTGAGACTCTGTGTTACTGAGTATATGGGGTTTATAGGACAGTGAGACTCTGTGTTACTGAGTATTGGTGTTTATGGGACAGTGAGACTCTGTGTTACTGAGTATTGGTGTTTACAGGACAGTGAGACTCTGTGTTACTGAGTATTGGTTTTTATAGGACAGTGAGACTCTGTGTTACTGAGTATTGGGGTTTACAGGACAGTGAGACTCTGTGTTACTGAGTATTGGTTTTTATAGGACAATGAGACTCTTTTTCTGAGTATTGGTGTTTGCAGGACAGTGAGACTCTGTGTTACTGAGTATTGGTGTTTACTGGACAGTGAGATTCTGTGTTACTGAGTATTGGTGTTGATAGGACAGTGAGACTCTGTGTTACTGAGTATTGGGGTTTACAGGACAGTGAGATTCTGTGTTACTGAGTATTGGGGTTAATAGGACAGTGAGACTCTATGTTACTGAGTATTGGTTTTTATAGGACAGTGAGACTCTGTTTCTGAGTATTGGTGTTTGCAGGACAGTGAGACTCTGTGTTACTGAGTATTGGGGTTAATAGGACAGTGAGACTCTATGTTACTGAGTATTGGTTTTTATAGGACAGTGAGACTCTGTTTCTGAGTATAGGTGTTTGCAGGACAGTGAGACTCTGTGTTACTGAGTATTGGTGTTGACTGGACAGTGAGATTCTGTGTTACTGAGTATTGGTGTTTATAGGACAGTGAGACTCTGTGTTACTGAGTATTGGGGTTTACAGGACAGTGAGATTCTGTGTTACTGAGTATTGGGGTTTATAGGACAGTGAGACTCTGTGTTACTGAGTATTGGTGTTTATAGGACAGTGTGACTCTGTGTTACTGAGTATTGGTTTTTATAGGACAGTGTGACTCTGTGTTACTGAGTATTGGGGATTACAGGACAGTGTGACTCTGTGTTACTGAGTATTGGTGTTTACAGGACAGTGAGACTCTGTGTTACTGAGTATTGGTGTTTACAGGACAGTGAGACTCTGTGTTACTGAGTATTGGTGTTTGCAGGACAGTGAGACTCTGTGTTACTGAGTATTGGTGTTTATCGGACAGTGAGACTCTGTGTTACTGAGTATTGGTGTTTATCGGACAGTGAGACTCTGTGTTACTGAGTATTGGTGTTTACAGGACAGTGAGACTCTGTGTTACTGAGTATTGGTGTTTATTGGACAGTGAGACTCTGTGTTACTGAGTATTGGGGTTTATAGGACAGTGAGACTCTGTGTTACTGAGTATTGGTGTTTACAGGACAGTGAGACTCTGTGTTACTGCGTATTGGGGTTTATAGGACAGTGAGACTCTGTTACTGAGTATTGGTGTTTACAGGACAGTGAGACTCTGTGTTACTGAGTATTGGTGTTTATGGGACAGTGAGACTCTGTGTTACTGAGTATTGGGGTTAATAGGACAGTGAGACTCTATGTTACTGAGTATTGGTGTTTATTGGACAGTGAGACTCTGTGTTACTGAGTATTGGGGTTTATAGGACAGTGAGACTCTGTGTTACTGAGTATTGGTGTTTACGGGACAGTGAGACTCTGTGTTACTGAGTATTGGTGTTTATAGGACAGTGAGACTCTGTGTTACTGAGTATTGGGGTTTACAGGACAGTGAGACTCTGTTACTGAGTATTGGTGTTTACAGGACAGTGAGACTCTGTGTTACTGAGTATTGGGGTTTATAGGACAGTGAGACTCTGTGTTACTGAGTATTGGGGTTTAAAGGACAGTGAGACTCCGTTACTGAGTATTGGTGTTTACAGGACAGTGAGACTCTGTGTTACTGAGTATTGGTGTTTATAGGACAGTGAGACTCTGTGTTACTGAGTATTGGGATTTACAGGACAGTGAGACTCTGTGTTACTGAGTATTGGTGTTTACAGGACAGTGAGACTCTGTGTTACTGAGTATTGGGGTTTATAGGACAGTGAGACTCTGTGTTACTGAGTATTGGTGTTTATAGGACAGTGAGACTCTGTGTTACTGAGTATTGGTTTTTAGAGGACAGTGAGACTCTGTTACTGAGTATTGGTGTTTATAGGACAGTGAGACTCTGTGTTACTGAGTATTGGTGTTTATAGGACAATGAGACTCTGTGTTACTGAGTATTGGTGTTTATAGGACAGTGAGACTCTGTGTTACTGAGTATTGGTTTTTAGAGGACAGTGAGACTCTGTTACTGAGTATTGGTGTTTATAGGACAGTGAGACTCTGTGTTACTGAGTATTGGTGTTTATAGGACAGTGAGACTCTGTTACTGAGTATTGGTGTTTATAGGACAGTGAGACTCTGTGTTACTGAGTATTGGTGTTTATAGGACAGTGAGACTCTGTGTTACTGAGTATTGGGGTTTATAGGACAGTGAGACTCTGTGTTACTGAGTATTGGTTTTTAGAGGACAGTGAGACTCTGTTACTGAGTATTGGTGTTTATAGGACAGTGAGACTCTGTGTTACTGAGTATTGGTGTTTATAGGACAGTGAGACTCTGTGTTACTGAGTATTGGTGTTTATAGGACATTGAGATTCTGTGTTACTGAGTATTGGGGTTTATAGGACAGTGAGACTCTGTGTTACTGAGTATTGGTTTTTAGAGGACAGTGAGACTCTGTTACTGAGTATTGGTGTTTAGAGGACAGTGAGACTCTGTGTTACTGAGTATTGGGGTTTATAGGACAGTGAGACTCTGTGTTACTGAGTATTGGTGTTTAGAGGACAGTGAGACTCTGTGTTACTGAGTAATGGTGTTTATAGGACAGTGAGACTCTGTGTTACTGAGTATTGGTGTTTATAGGACAGTGAGACTCTGTGTTACTGAGTATTGGGGTTTATAGGACAGTGAGACTCTGTGTTACTGAGTATTGGTGTTTAGAGGACAGTGAGACTCTGTGTTACTGAGTATTGGTGTTTATAGGACAGTGAGACTCTGTGTTACTGAGTATTGGTGTTTATAGGACAGTGTGACTCTGTGTTACTGAGTATTGGGGATTACAGGACAGTGTGACTCTGTGTTACTGAGTATTGGTGTTTACAGGACAGTGAGACTCTGTGTTACTGAGTATTGGTGTTTACAGGACAGTGTGACTCTGTGTTACTGAGTATTGGGGATTACAGGACAGTGTGACTCTGTGTTACTGAGTATTGGTGTTTGTAGGACAGTGAGACTCTGTGTTACTGAGTATTGGTGTTTATAGGACAGTGTGACTCTGTGTTACTGAGTATTGGGGATTACAGGACAGTGTGACTCTGTGTTACTGAGTATTGGTGTTTACAGGACAGTGAGACTCTGTGTTACTGAGTATTGGTTTTTATAGGACAGTGTGACTCTGTGTTACTGAGTATTGGGGATTACAGGACACTGTGACTCTGTGTTACTGAGTATTGGTGTTTACAGGACAGTGAGACTCTGTGTTACTGAGTATTGGGATTTCTAGGACAGTGAGACTCTGTGTTACTGAGTATTGGGATTTCTAGGACAGTGAGACTCTGTGTTACTGAGTATTGATGTTTACAGGACAGTGAGACTCTGTGTTACTGAGTATTGGTGTTTATAGGACAGTGAGACTCTGTGTTACTGAGTATTGGTGTTTACAGGACAGTGAGACTCTGTGTTACTGAGTATTGGTGTTTATAGGACAGTGAGACTCTGTGTTACTGAGTATTGGTGTTTATAGGACAGTGAGACTCTGTGTTACTGAGTATTGGTGTTTATAGGACAGTAAGACTCTGTGTTACTGAGTATTGGTGTTTATAGGACAGTGAGACTCTGTGTTACTGAGTATTGGGGTTTACAGGACAGTGAGACTCTGTGTTACTGAGTATTGGTGTTTATAGGACATTGAGACTCTGTGTTACTGAGTATTGGTGTTTATAGGACAGTGAGACTCTGTGTTACTGAGTATTGGTGTTTACAGGACAGTGAGACTCTGTGTTACTGAGTATTGGTGTTTGCAGGACAGTGAGACTCTGTGTTACTGAGTATTGGTGTTTATAGGACAGTGAGACTCTGTGTTACTGAGTATTGGGGTTTACAGGACAGTGAGATTCTGTGTTACTGAGTATTGGTGTTTACAGGACAGTGAGAGTCTGTGTTACTGAGTATTGGTGTTTATCGGACAGTGAGACTCTGTGTTACTGAGTATTGGTGTTTACAGGACAGTGAGACTCTGTGTTACTGAGTATTGGTGTTTACAGGACAGTGAGACTCTGTGTTACTGAGTATTGGGGTTTATAGGACAGTGAGACTCTGTGTTACTGAGTATTGGTGTTTATAGGACAGTGAGACTCTGTGTTACTGAGTATTGGTGTTTATCGGACAGTGAGACTCTGTGTTACTGAGTATTGGTGTTTATAGGACAGTGAGACTCTGTGTTACTGAGTATTGGGGTTTATAGGACAGTGAGACTCTGTGTTACTGAGTATTGGTGTTTACAGGACAGTGAGACTCTGTGTTACTGAGTATTGGTGTTTATAGGACAGTGAGACTCTGTGTTACTGAGTATTGGTGTTTATAGGACAGTGAGACTCTGTGTTACTGAGTAATGGGGTTTACTGGACAGTGAGACTCTGTGTTACTGAGTATTGGGATTTACAGGACAGTGAGACCCTGTGTTACTGAGTATTGGTGTTTACAGGACAGTGAGACTCTGTGTTACTGAGTATTGGGGTTTATAGGACAGTGAGACTCTGTGTTACTGAGTATTGGGGTTTATAGGACAGTGAGACTCTGTGTTACTGAGTATTGGTTTTTAGAGGACAGTGAGACTCTGTTACTGAGTATTGGTGTTTATAGGACAGTGAGACTCTGTGTTACTGAGTATTGGTGTTTATAGGACAGTGAGACTCTGTGTTACTGAGTATTGGTGTTTATAGGACAGTGAGACTCTGTGTTACTGAGTATTGGTTTTTATAGGACAGTGAGACTCTGTTACTGAGTATTGGTGTTTATAGGACAGTGAGACTCTGTGTTACTGAGTATTGGTGTTTATAGGACAGTGAGACTCTGTTACTGAGTATTGGTGTTTATAGGACAGTGAGACTCTGTGTTACTGAGTATTGGGGTTTATAGGACAGTGAGACTCTGTGTTACTGAGTATTGGTTTTTAGAGGACAGTGAGACTCTGTTACTGAGTATTGGTGTTTATAGGACAGTGAGACTCTGTGTTACTGAGTATTGGTGTTTATAGGACAGTGAGACTCTGTGTTACTGAGTATTGGTGTTTATAGGACAGTGAGGTTCTGTGTTACTGAGTATTGGGGTTTATAGGACAGTGAGACTCTGTGTGACTGAGTATTGGTTTTTAGAGGACAGTGAGACGCTGTTACTGAGTATTGGGGTTTATAGGACAGTGAGACTCTGTGTTACTGAGTATTGGTGTTTACAGGACAGTGAGACTCTGTGTTACTGAGTATTGGTGTTTATAGGACAGTGAGACTCTGTGTTACTGAGTATTGGTGTTTATAGGACAGTGAGACTCTGTGTTACTGAGTATTGGGGTTTACTGGACAGTGAGACTCTGTGTTACTGAGTATTGGGATTTACAGGACAGTGAGACTCTGTGTTACTGAGTATTGGTGTTTACAGGACAGTGAGACTCTGTGTTACTGAGTATTGGGGTTTATAGGACAGTGAGACTCTGTGTTACTGAGTATTAGGGTTTATCGGACAGTGAGACTCTGTGTTACTGAGTATTGGTGTTTACAGGACAGTGAGACTCTGTGTTACTGAGTATTGGGGTTTATAGGACAGTGAGACTCTGTGTTACTGAGTATTGGTTTTTAGAGGACAGTGAGACTCTGTTACTGAGTATTGGTGTTTATAGGACAGTGAGACTCTGTGTTACTGAGTATTGGTGTTTATAGGACAGTGAGACTCTGTGTTACTGAGTATTGGTGTTTATAGGACAGTGAGACTCTGTGTTACTGAGTATTGGTTTTTATAGGACAGTGAGACTCTGTTACTGAGTATTGGTGTTTATAGGACTGTGAGACTCTGTGTTACTGAGTATTGGTGTTTATAGGACAGTGAGACTCTGTTACTGAGTATTGGTGTTTATAGGACAGTGAGACTCTGTGTTACTGAGTATTGGGGTTTATAGGACAGTGAGACTCTGTGTTACTGAGTATTGGTTTTTAGAGGACAGTGAGACTCTGTTACTGAGTATTGGTGTTTATAGGACAGTGAGACTCTGTGTTACTGAGTATTGGTGTTTATAGGACAGTGAGACTCTGTGTTACTGAGTATTGGTGTTTATAGGACAGTGAGGTTCTGTGTTACTGAGTATTGGGGTTTATAGGACAGTGAGACTCTGTGTGACTGAGTATTGGTTTTTAGAGGACAGTGAGACTCTGTTACTGAGTATTGGGGTTTATAGGACAGTGAGACTCTGTGTTACTGAGTATTGGTGTTTATCGGACAGTGAGACTCTGTGTTACTGAGTAATGGTGTTTATAGGACAGTGAGACTCTGTGTTACTGAGTATTGGTGTTTATAGGACAGTGAGACTCTGTGTTACTGAGTATTGGGGTTTATAGGACAGTGAGACTCTGTGTTACTGAGTATTGGTGTTTAGAGGACAGTGAGACTCTGTGTTACTGAGTATTGGTGTTTATAGGACAGTGAGACTCTGTGTTACTGAGTATTGGTGTTTATAGGACAGTGAGACTCTGTTACTGAGTATTGGGGTTTATAGGACAGTGAGACTCTGTGTTACTGAGTATTGGTGTTTACAGGACAGTGAGACTCTGTGTTACTGAGTATTAGTGTTTATAGGACAGTGAGACTCTGTTACTGAGTATTGGTGTTTATAGGACAGTGAGACTCTGTGTTACTGAGTATTGGGGTTTACTGGACAGTGAGACTCTGTGTTACTGAGTATTGGGATTTACAGGACAGTGAGACTCTGTGTTACTGAGTATTGGGGTTTATAGGACAGTGAGACTCTGTGTTACTGAGTATTCATGTTTAGAGGACTGTGAGACTCTGTGTTACTGAGTATTGGTGTTTATAGGACAGTGAGACTCTGTTACTGAGTATTGGGGTTTATAGGACAGTGAGACTCTGTGTTACTGAGTATTGGTGTTTACAGGACAGTGAGACTCTGTGTTACTGAGTATTGGTGTTTATAGGACAGTGAGACTCTGTGTTACTGAGTATTGGTGTTTATAGGACAGTGAGACTCTGTGTTACTGAGTATTGGTGTTTATAGGACAGTGAGACTCTGTGTTACTGAGTATTGGGGTTTACTGGACAGTGAGACTCTGTGTTACTGAGTATTGGTGTTTATAGGACAGTGAGACTCTGTGTTACTGAGTATTGGGGTTTATAGGACAGTGAGACTCTGTGTTACTGAGTATTGGTGTTTATAGGACAGTGAGACTCTGTGTTACTGAGTATTGGTGTTTATAGGACAGTGAGACTCTGTGTTACTGAGTATTGGTGTTTATAGGACAGTGAGACTCTGTGTCACTGAGTATTGGTGTTTACAGGACAGTGAGACTCTGTGTTACTGAGTATTGGTGTTTATAGGACAGTGAGACTCTGTGTTACTGAGTATTGGTGTTTACAGGACAGTGAGACTCTGTGTTACTGAGTATTGGTGTTTACAGGACAGTGAGACTCTGTGTTACTGAGTATTGGGGTTTATAGGACAGTGAGACTCTGTGTTACTGAGTATTGGTGTTTATAGGACAGTGAGACTCTGTGTTACTGAGTATTGGTGTTTACAGGACAGTGAGACTCTGTGTTACTGAGTATTGGGGTTTATAGGACAGTGAGACTCTGTGTTTCTGAGTATTAGGGTTTATTGGACAGTGAGACTCTGTGTTACTGAGTATTAGGGTTTATTGGACAGTGAGACTCTGTGTTACTGAGTATTGGTGTTTATAGGACAGTGAGACTCTGTGTTACTGAGTATTGGTGTTTATAGGACAGTGAGACTCTGTGTTACTGAGTATTGGTGTTTATAGGACAGTGAGACTCTGTGTTACTGAGTATTGGGGTTTACTGGACAGTGAGACTCTGTGTTACTGAGTATTGGTGTTTATAGGACAGTGAGACTCTGTGTTACTGAGTATTGGGGTTTATAGGACAGTGAGACTCTGTGTTACTGAGTATTGGTGTTTATAGGACAGTGAGACTCTGTGTTACTGAGTATTGGTGTTTATAGGACAGTGAGACTCTGTGTTACTGAGTATTGGTGTTTATAGGACAGTGAGACTCTGTGTCACTGAGTATTGGTGTTTACAGGACAGTGAGACTCTGTGTTACTGAGTATTGGTGTTTATAGGACAGTGAGACTCTGTGTTACTGAGTATTGGTGTTTACAGGACAGTGAGACTCTGTGTTACTGAGTATTGGTGTTTACAGGACAGTGAGACTCTGTGTTACTGAGTATTGGGGTTTATAGGACAGTGAGACTCTGTGTTACTGAGTATTGGTGTTTATAGGACAGTGAGACTCTGTTACTGAGTATTGGTGTTTATAGGACAGTGAGACTCTGTGTTACTGAGTATTGGTGTTTATAGGACAGTGAGACTCTGTTACTGAGTATTGGTGTTTATAGGACAGTGAGACTCTGTGTTACTGAGTATTGGGGTTTATAGGACAGTGAGACTCTGTGTTACTGAGTATTGGTTTTTAGAGGACAGTGAGACTCTGTTACTGAGTATTGGTGTTTATAGGACAGTGAGACTCTGTGTTACTGAGTATTGGTGTTTATAGGACAGTGAGACTCTGTGTTACTGAGTATTGGTGTTTATAGGACAGTGAGGTTCTGTGTTACTGAGTATTGGGGTTTATAGGACAGTGAGACTCTGTGTGACTGAGTATTGGTTTTTAGAGGACAGTGAGACGCTGTTACTGAGTATTGGGGTTTATAGGACAGTGAGACTCTGTGTTACTGAGTATTGGTGTTTACAGGACAGTGAGACTCTGTGTTACTGAGTATTGGTGTTTATAGGACAGTGAGACTCTGTGTTACTGAGTATTGGTGTTTATAGGACAGTGAGACTCTGTGTTACTGAGTATTGGGGTTTACTGGACAGTGAGACTCTGTGTTACTGAGTATTGGGATTTACAGGACAGTGAGACTCTGTGTTACTGAGTATTGGTGTTTACAGGACAGTGAGACTCTGTGTTACTGAGTATTGGGGTTTATAGGACAGTGAGACTCTGTGTTACTGAGTATTGGGGTTTATAGGACAGTGAGACTCTGTGTTACTGAGTATTGGTTTTTAGAGGACAGTGAGACTCTGTTACTGAGTATTGGTGTTTATAGGACAGTGAGACTCTGTGTTACTGAGTATTGGTGTTTATAGGACAGTGAGACTCTGTGTTACTGAGTATTGGTGTTTATAGGACAGTGAGACTCTGTGTTACTGAGTATTGGTTTTTATAGGACAGTGAGACTCTGTTACTGAGTATTGGTGTTTATAGGACTGTGAGACTCTGTGTTACTGAGTATTGGTGTTTATAGGACAGTGAGACTCTGTTACTGAGTATTGGTGTTTATAGGACAGTGAGACTCTGTGTTACTGAGTATTGGGGTTTATAGGACAGTGAGACTCTGTGTTACTGAGTATTGGTTTTTAGAGGACAGTGAGACTCTGTTACTGAGTATTGGTGTTTATAGGACAGTGAGACTCTGTGTTACTGAGTATTGGTGTTTATAGGACAGTGAGACTCTGTGTTACTGAGTATTGGTGTTTATAGGACAGTGAGGTTCTGTGTTACTGAGTATTGGGGTTTATAGGACAGTGAGACTCTGTGTGACTGAGTATTGGTTTTTAGAGGACAGTGAGACTCTGTTACTGAGTATTGGGGTTTATAGGACAGTGAGACTCTGTGTTACTGAGTATTGGTGTTTATCGGACAGTGAGACTCTGTGTTACTGAGTAATGGTGTTTATAGGACAGTGAGACTCTGTGTTACTGAGTATTGGTGTTTATAGGACAGTGAGACTCTGTGTTACTGAGTATTGGGGTTTATAGGACAGTGAGACTCTGTGTTACTGAGTATTGGTGTTTAGAGGACAGTGAGACTCTGTGTTACTGAGTATTGGTGTTTATAGGACAGTGAGACTCTGTGTTACTGAGTATTGGTGTTTATAGGACAGTGAGACTCTGTTACTGAGTATTGGGGTTTATAGGACAGTGAGACTCTGTGTTACTGAGTATTGGTGTTTACAGGACAGTGAGACTCTGTGTTACTGAGTATTAGTGTTTATAGGACAGTGAGACTCTGTTACTGAGTATTGGTGTTTATAGGACAGTGAGACTCTGTGTTACTGAGTATTGGGGTTTACTGGACAGTGAGACTCTGTGTTACTGAGTATTGGGATTTACAGGACAGTGAGACTCTGTGTTACTGAGTATTGGGGTTTATAGGACAGTGAGACTCTGTGTTACTGAGTATTCATGTTTAGAGGACAGTGAGACTCTGTGTTACTGAGTATTGGTGTTTATAGGACAGTGAGACTCTGTTACTGAGTATTGGGGTTTATAGGACAGTGAGACTCTGTGTTACTGAGTATTGGTGTTTACAGGACAGTGAGACTCTGTGTTACTGAGTATTGGTGTTTATAGGACAGTGAGACTCTGTGTTACTGAGTATTGGTGTTTATAGGACAGTGAGACTCTGTGTTACTGAGTATTGGTGTTTATAGGACAGTGAGACTCTGTGTTACTGAGTATTGGGGTTTACTGGACAGTGAGACTCTGTGTTACTGAGTATTGGTGTTTATAGGACAGTGAGACTCTGTGTTACTGAGTATTGGGGTTTATAGGACAGTGAGACTCTGTGTTACTGAGTATTGGTGTTTATAGGACAGTGAGACTCTGTGTTACTGAGTATTGGTGTTTATAGGACAGTGAGACTCTGTGTTACTGAGTATTGGTGTTTATAGGACAGTGAGACTCTGTGTCACTGAGTATTGGTGTTTACAGGACAGTGAGACTCTGTGTTACTGAGTATTGGTGTTTATAGGACAGTGAGACTCTGTGTTACTGAGTATTGGTGTTTACAGGACAGTGAGACTCTGTGTTACTGAGTATTGGTGTTTACAGGACAGTGAGACTCTGTGTTACTGAGTATTGGGGTTTATAGGACAGTGAGACTCTGTGTTACTGAGTATTGGTGTTTATAGGACAGTGAGACTCTGTGTTACTGAGTATTGGTGTTTACAGGACAGTGAGACTCTGTGTTACTGAGTATTGGGGTTTATAGGACAGTGAGACTCTGTGTTTCTGAGTATTAGGGTTTATTGGACAGTGAGACTCTGTGTTACTGAGTATTAGGGTTTATTGGACAGTGAGACTCTGTGTTACTGAGTATTGGTGTTTATAGGACAGTGAGACTCTGTGTTACTGAGTATTGGTGTTTATAGGACAGTGAGACTCTGTGTTACTGAGTATTGGTGTTTATAGGACAGTGAGACTCTGTGTTACTGAGTATTGGGGTTTACTGGACAGTGAGACTCTGTGTTACTGAGTATTGGTGTTTATAGGACAGTGAGACTCTGTGTTACTGAGTATTGGGGTTTATAGGACAGTGAGACTCTGTGTTACTGAGTATTGGTGTTTATAGGACAGTGAGACTCTGTGTTACTGAGTATTGGTGTTTATAGGACAGTGAGACTCTGTGTTACTGAGTATTGGTGTTTATAGGACAGTGAGACTCTGTGTCACTGAGTATTGGTGTTTACAGGACAGTGAGACTCTGTGTTACTGAGTATTGGTGTTTATAGGACAGTGAGACTCTGTGTTACTGAGTATTGGTGTTTACAGGACAGTGAGACTCTGTGTTACTGAGTATTGGTGTTTACAGGACAGTGAGACTCTGTGTTACTGAGTATTGGGGTTTATAGGACAGTGAGACTCTGTGTTACTGAGTATTGGTGTTTATAGGACAGTGAGACTCTGTGTTACTGAGTATTGGTGTTTACAGGACAGTGAGACTCTGTGTTACTGAGTATTGGTGTTTATAGGACAGTGAGACTCTGTGTTACTGAGTATTGGGGTTTATAGGACAGTGAGACTCTGTGTTACTGAGTATTGGTTTTTAGAGGACAGTGAGACTCTGTTACTGAGTATTGGTGTTTATAGGACAGTGAGACTCTGTGTTACTGAGTATTGGTGTTTATAGGACAGTGAGACTCTGTGTTACTGAGTATTGGTGTTTATAGGACAGTGAGGTTCTGTGTTACTGAGTATTGGGGTTTATAGGACAGTGAGACTCTGTGTGACTGAGTATTGGTTTTTAGAGGACAGTGAGACTCTGTTACTGAGTATTGGGGTTTATAGGACAGTGAGACTCTGTGTTACTGAGTATTGGTGTTTAGAGGACAGTGAGACTCTGTGTTACTGAGTAATGGTGTTTATAGGACAGTGAGACTCTGTGTTACTGAGTATTGGTGTTTATAGGACAGTGAGACTCTGTGTTACTGAGTATTGGGGTTTATAGGACAGTGAGACTCTGTGTTACTGAGTATTGGTGTTTAGAGGACAGTGAGACTCTGTGTTACTGAGTATTGGTGTTTATAGGACAGTGAGACTCTGTGTTACTGAGTATTGGTGTTTATAGGACAGTGAGACTCTGTTACTGAGTATTGGGGTTTATAGGACAGTGAGACTCTGTGTTACTGAGTATTGGTGTTTACAGGACAGTGAGACTCTGTGTTACTGAGTATTGGTGTTTATAGGACAGTGAGACTCTGTTACTGAGTATTGGTGTTTATAGGACAGTGAGACTCTGTGTTACTGAGTATTGGGGTTTACTGGACAGTGAGACTCTGTGTTACTGAGTATTGGGATTTACAGGACAGTGAGACTCTGTGTTACTGAGTATTGGGGTTTATAGGACAGTGAGACTCTGTGTTACTGAGTATTCATGTTTAGAGGACAGTGAGACTCTGTGTTACTGAGTATTGGTGTTTATAGGACAGTGAGACTCTGTGTTACTGAGTATTGGTGTTTATAGGACAGTGAGACTCTGTTACTGAGTATTGGGGTTTATAGGACAGTGAGACTCTGTGTTACTGAGTATTGGTGTTTACAGGACAGTGAGACTCTGTGTTACTGAGTATTGGTGTTTATAGGACAGTGAGACTCTGTGTTACTGAGTATTGGTGTTTATAGGACAGTGAGACTCTGTGTTACTGAGTATTGGTGTTTATAGGACAGTGAGACTCTGTGTTACTGAGTATTGGGGTTTACTGGACAGTGAGACTCTGTGTTACTGAGTATTGGTGTTTATAGGACAGTGAGACTCTGTGTTACTGAGTATTGGGGTTTATAGGACAGTGAGACTCTGTGTTACTGAGTATTGGTGTTTATAGGACAGTGAGACTCTGTGTTACTGAGTATTGGTGTTTATAGGACAGTGAGACTCTGTGTTACTGAGTATTGGTGTTTATAGGACAGTGAGACTCTGTGTCACTGAGTATTGGTGTTTACAGGACAGTGAGACTCTGTGTTACTGAGTATTGGTGTTTATAGGACAGTGAGACTCTGTGTTACTGAGTATTGGTGTTTACAGGACAGTGAGACTCTGTGTTACTGAGTATTGGTGTTTACAGGACAGTGAGACTCTGTGTTACTGAGTATTGGGGTTTATAGGACAGTGAGACTCTGTGTTACTGAGTATTGGTGTTTATAGGACAGTGAGACTCTGTGTTACTGAGTATTGGTGTTTACAGGACAGTGAGACTCTGTGTTACTGAGTATTGGGGTTTATAGGACAGTGAGACTCTGTGTTTCTGAGTATTAGGGTTTATTGGACAGTGAGACTCTGTGTTACTGAGTATTAGGGTTTATTGGACAGTGAGACTCTGTGTTACTGAGTATTGGTGTTTATTGGACAGTGAGACTCTGTGTTACTGAGTATTAGGGTTTATTGGACAGTGAGACTCTGTGTTACTGAGTATTGGTGTTTATAGGACAGTGAGACTCTGTGTTACTGAGTATTGGTGTTTGCAGGACAGTGAGACTCTGTGTTACTGAGTATTGGTATTTATTGGACTGTGAGACTCTGTGTTACTGAGTATTGGGGTTTATAGGACAGTGAGACTCTGTGTTACTGAGTATTGGTGTTTACAGGACAGTGAGACTCTGTGTTACTGAGTATTGGGGTTTATAGGACAGTGAGACTCTGTGTTACTGAGTATTGGGGTTTATAGGACAGTGAGACTCTGTTACTGAGTATTGGTGTTTATAGGACAGTGAGACTCTGTGTTACTGAGTATTGGTGTTTATAGGACAGTGAGACTCTGTGTTACTGAGTATTGGTGTTTATAGGACAGTGAGACTCTGTGTTACTGAGTATTGGTGTTTATAGGACAGTGAGACTCTGTGTTACTGAGTATTGGTTTTTAGAGGACAGTGAGACTCTGTTACTGAGTATTGGTGTTTATAGGACAGTGAGACTCTGTGTTACTGAGTATTGGTGTTTATAGGACAGTGAGACTCTGTTACTGAGTATTGGTGTTTATAGGACAGTGAGACTCTGTGTTACTGAGTATTGGTGTTTATAGGACAGTGAGACTCTGTGTTACTGAGTATTGGGGTTTATAGGACAGTGAGACTCTGTGTTACTGAGTATTGGTTTTTAGAGGACAGTGAGACTCTGTTACTGAGTATTGGTGTTTATAGGACAGTGAGACTCTGTGTTACTGAGTATTGGTGTTTATAGGACAGTGAGACTCTGTGTTCCTGAGTATTGGTGTTTATAGGACAGTGAGATTCTGTGTTACTGAGTATTGGTGTTTATAGGACAGTGAGACTCTGTGTTACTGAGTATTGGGGTTTATAGGACAGTGAGACTCTGTGTTACTGAGTATTGGTTTTTAGAGGACAGTGAGACTCTGTTACTGAGTATTGGTGTTTATAGGACAGTGAGACTCTGTGTTGCTGAGTATTGGTGTTTATAGGACAGTGAGACTCTGTGTTACTGAGTATTGGGGTTTATAGGACAGTGAGACTCTGTGTTACTGAGTATTGGGGTTTATAGGACAGTGAGACTCTGTGTTACTGAGTATTGGTGTTGAGAGGACAGTGAGACTCTGTGTTACTGAGTAATGGTGTTTATAGGAAAGTGAGACTCTGTGTTACTGAGTATTGGTGTTTATAGGACAGTGAGACTCTGTGTTACTGAGTATTGGGGTTTATAGGACAGTGAGACTCTGTGTTACTGAGTATTGGTGTTTAGAGGACAGTGAGACTCTGTGTTACTGAGTATTGGTGTTTATAGGACAGTGAGACTCTGTGTTACTGAGTATTGGTGTTTATAGGACAGTGAGACTCTGTTACTGAGTATTGGGGTTTATAGGACAGTGAGACTCTGTGTTACTGAGTATTGGTGTTTACAGGACAGTGAGACTCTGTGTTACTGAGTATTGGTGTTTATAGGACAGTGAGACTCTGTGTTACTGAGTATTGGTGTTTATAGGACAGTGAGACTCTGTGTTACTGAGTATTGGGGTTTACTGGACAGTGAGACTCTGTGTTACTGAGTATTGGGATTTACAGGACAGTGAGACTCTGTGTTACTGAGTATTGGGGTTTATAGGACAGTGAGACTCTGTGTTACTGAGTATTCATGTTTAGAGGACAGTGAGACTCTGTGTTACTGAGTATTGGTGTTTATAGGACAGTGAGACTCTGTGTTACTGAGTATTGGTGTTTATAGGACAGTGAGACTCTGTTACTGAGTATTGGGGTTTATAGGACAGTGAGACTCTGTGTTACTGAGTATTGGTGTTTACAGGACAGTGAGACTCTGTGTTACTGAGTATTGGTGTTTATAGGACAGTGAGACTCTGTGTTGCTGAGTATTGGTGTTTATAGGACAGTGAGACTCTGTGTTACTGAGTATTGGTGTTTATAGGACAGTGAGACTCTGTGTTACTGAGTATTGGGGTTTACTGGACAGTGAGACTCTGTGTTACTGAGTATTGGTGTTTATAGGACAGTGAGACTCTGTGTTACTGAGTATTGGGGTTTATAGGACAGTGAGACTCTGTGTTACTGAGTATTGGTGTTTATAGGACAGTGAGACTCTGTGTTACTGAGTATTGGTGTTTATAGGACAGTGAGACTCTGTGTTACTGAGTATTGGTGTTTATAGGACAGTGAGACTCTGTGTCACTGAGTATTGGTGTTTACAGGACAGTGAGACTCTGTGTTACTGAGTATTGGTGTTTATAGGACAGTGAGACTCTGTGTTACTGAGTATTGGTGTTTACAGGACAGTGAGACTCTGTGTTACTGAGTATTTGTGTTTACAGGACAGTGAGACTCTGTGTTACTGAGTATTGGGGTTTATAGGACAGTGAGACTCTGTGTTACTGAGTATTGGGGTTTATAGGACAGTGAGACTCTGTGTTACTGAGTATTGGTGTTTACAGGACAGTGAGACTCTGTGTTACTGAGTATTGGGGTTTATAGGACAGTGAGACTCTGTGTTACTGAGTATTAGGGTTTATTGGACAGTGAGACTCTGTGTTACTGAGTATTGGGGTTTATAGGACAGTGAGACTCTGTGTTACTGAGTATTGGTGTTTATTGGACAGTGAGACTCTGTGTTACTGAGTATTGGTGTTTATTGGACAGTGAGACTCTGTGTTATCTGAGTATTGGTGTTTATAGGACAGTGAGACTCTGTGTTACTGAGTATTGGTGTTTGCAGGACAGTGAGACACTGTGGTACTGAGTATTGGTGTTTATAGGACAGTGAGACTCTGTGTTACTGAGTATTGGTGTTTATAGGACAGTGAGACTCTGTGTTACTGAGTATTGGTGTTTATTGGACAGTGAGACTCTGTGTTACTGAGTATTGGGGTTTATAGGACAGTGAGACTCTGTGTTACTGAGTATTGGTGTTTACAGGACAGTGAGACTCTGTGTTACTGAGTATTGGGGTTTATAGGACAGTGAGACTCTGTGTTACTGAGTATTGGGGTTTATAGGACAGTGAGACTCTGTGTTACTGAGTATTGGTGTTTATAGGACAGTGAGACTCTGTGTTACTGAGTATTGGTGTTTATAGGACAGTGAGACTCTGTGTTACTGAGTATTGGTGTTTATAGGACAGTGAGACTCTGTGTTACTGAGTATTGGTGTTTATAGGACAGTGAGACTCTGTGTTACTGAGTATTGGTGTTTATTGGACAGTGTGACTCTGTGTTACTGAGTATTGGTGTTTACAGGACAGTGAGACTCTGTTACTGAGTATTGGTGTTTACAGGACAGTGAGACTCTGTGTTACTGAGTATTGGTGTTTATGGGACAGTGAGACTCTGTGTTACTGAGTATTGGTTTTTATAGGACAGTGAGACTCTGTTTCTGAGTATTGGTGTTTGCAGGACAGTGAGACTCTGTGTTACTGAGTATTGGTGTTTACTGGACAGTGAGATTCTGTGTTACTGAGTATTGGTGTTTATAGGACAGTGAGACTCTGTGTTACTGAGTATTGGGGTTTACAGGACAGTGAGATTCTGTGTTACTGAGTATTGGGGTTTATAGGACAGTGAGACTCTGTGTTACTGAGTATTGGTGTTTATAGGACAGTGAGATTCTGTGTTACTGAGTATTGGGGTTTATAGGACAGTGAGACTCTGTGTTACTGAGTATTGGGGTTTACAGGACAGTGAGACTCTGTGTTACTGAGTATTAGGGTTTATTGGACAGTGAGACTCTGTGTTACTGAGTATTGGTGTTTATAGGACAGTGAGATTCTGTGTTACTGAGTATTGGGGTTTATAGGACAGTGAGACTCTGTGTTACTGAGTATTGGGGTTTACAGGACAGTGAGACTCTGTGTTACTGAGTATTGGGGTTTACAGGACAGTGAGACTCTGTGTTACTGAGTATTGGTTTTTATAGGACAGTGTGACTCTGTGTTACTGAGTATTGGGGATTACAGGACAGTGTGACTCTGTGTTACTGAGTATTGGTGTTTACAGGACAGTGAGACTCTGTGTTACTGAGTATTGGTGTTTATAGGACAGTGAGACTCTGTGTTACTGAGTATTGGTGTTTATAGGACAGTGAGACTCTGTGTTACTGAGTATTGGGGTTTACAGGACAGTGAGACTCTGTGTTACTGAGTATTGGTGTTTATAGGACATTGAGACTCTGTGTTACTGAGTATTGGTGTTTATAGGACAGTGAGACTCTGTGTTACTGAGTATTGGTGTTTACAGGACAGTGAGACTCTGTGTTACTGAGTATTGGTGTTTGCAGGACAGTGAGACTCTGTGTTACTGAGTATTGGTGTTTATAGGACAGTGAGACTCTGTGTTACTGAGTATTGGTGTTTACAGGACAGTGAGACTCTGTGTTACTGAGTATTGGTGTTTCTCGGACAGTGAGACTCTGTGTTACTGAGTATTGGTGTTTATAGGACAGTGAGACTCTGTGTTACTGAGTATTGGTGTTTATAGGACAGTGAGACTCTGTGTTACTGAGTATTGGTGTTTACAGGACAGTGAGAGTCTGTGTTACTGAGTATTGGTGTTTATAGGACAGTGAGACTCTGTGTTACTGAGTATTGGTGTTTGCAGGACAGTGAGACTCTGTTACTGAGTATTGGTGTTTATAGGACAGTGAGACTCTGTGTTACTGAGTATTGGTGTTTATAGGACAGTGAGACTCTGTGTTACTGAGTATTGGTGTTCATAGGACAGTGAGACTCTGTGTTACTGAGTATTGGTGTTCATAGGACAGTGAGACTCTGTGTTACTGAGTATTGGTGTTTATAGGACAGTGAGACTCTGTGTTACTGAGTATTGGTGTTTATAGGACAGTGAGACTCTGTGTTACTGAGTATTGGGGTTTACAGGACAGTGAGATTCTGTGTTACTGAGTATTGGTGTTTACAGGACAGTGAGACTCTGTGTTATTGAGTATTGGTGTTTACAGGACAGTGAGACTCTGTGACTGAGTATTGGTGTTGATAGGACAGTGAGACTCTGTGTTACTGAGTATTGGTGTTTATAGGACAGTGAGACTCTGTGTTACTGAGTATTGGGGTTTACAGGACAGTGAGATTCTGTGTTACTGAGTATTGGTGTTTATCGAACAGTGAGACTCTGTGTTACTGAGTATTGGGGTTTACAGGACAGTGAGATTCTGTGTTACTGAGTATTGGTGTTTACAGGACAGTGAGAGTCTGTGTTACTGAGTATTGGTGTTTATAGGACAGTGAGACTCTGTGTTACTGAGTATTGGTGTTTATCGGACAGTGAGCCTCTGTGTTACTGAGTATTGGTGTTTACAGGACAGTGAGAGTCTGTGTTACTGAGTATTGGTGTTTATTGGACAGTGAGACTCTGTGTTACTGAGTATTGGGGTTTACAGGACAGTGAGACTCTGTGTTACTGAGTATTGGTGTTTATCGGACAGTGAGACTCTGTGTTACTGAGTCTTGGTGTTTGCAGGACAGTGTGACTCTGTGTTACTCAGTATTGGTGTTTATAGGACAGTGAGACTCTGTGTTACTGAGTATTGGTGTTTACAGGACAGTGAGACTCTGTGTTACTGAGTATTGGTGTTTACAGGACACTGAGACTCTGTGTTACTGAGTATTGGTGTTTATCGGACAGTGAGACTCTGTGTTACTGAGTATTGGTGTTTATCGGACAGTGAGACTCTGTGTTACTGAGTATTGGTGTTTATAGGACAGTGAGACTCTGTGTTACTGAGTATTGGTGTTTATAGGACAGTGAGACTCTGTGTTACTGAGTATTGGTGTTTACAGGACAGTGAGACTCTGTGTTACTGAGTATTGGTGTTTATCGGACAGTGAGACTCTGTGTTACTGAGTATTGGTGTTTACAGGACAATGAGACTCTGTGTTACTGAGTATTGGTGTTTACAGGACAGTGAGACTCTGTGTTACTGAGTATTGGTGTTTATCGGACAGTGAGACTCTGTGTTACTGAGTATTGGTGTTTATCGGACAGTGAGACTCTGTGTTACTGAGTATTGGTGTTTGCAGGACAGTGTGACTCTGTGTTACTCAGTATTGGTGTTTATAGGACAGTGAGACTCTGTGTTACTGAGTATTGGTGTTTACAGGACAGTGAGACTCTGTGTTACTGAGTATTGGTGTTTACAGGACACTGAGACTCTGTGTTACTGAGTATTGGTGTTTACAGGACAGTGAGACTCTGTGTTACTGAGTATTGGGGTTTATAGGACAGTGAGACTCTGTGTTACTGAGTATTGGTGTTTACAGGACAGTGAGACTCTGTGTTACTGAGTATTGGGGTTCACTGGACAGTGAGACTCTGTGTTACTGAGTATTGGGATTTACAGGACAGTGAGACTCTGTGTTACTGAGTATTGGGGTTTATAGGACAGTGAGACTCTGTGTTACTGAGTATTGGTGTTTGCAGGACAGTGAGACTCTGTGTTACTGAGTATTGGTGTTTGCAGGACAGTGAGACTCTGTGTTACTGAGTATTGGGGTTTACAGGACAGTGAGACTCTGTGTTACTGAGTATTGGGGTTTATAGGACAGTGAGACTCTGTGTTACTGAGTATTGGTGTTTGCAGGACAGTGAGACTCTGTGTTACTGAGTATTGGGGTTTACTGGACAGTGAGACTCTGTGTTACTGAGTATTGGGGTTTATAGGACAGTGAGACTCTGTGTTACTGAGTATTGGTGTTTATAGGACAGTGAGACTCTGTGTTACTGAGTATTGGGGTTTATAGGACAGTGAGACTCTGTGTTACTGAGTATTGGTGTTTATAGGACAGTGAGACTCTGTGTTACTGAGTATTGGGGTTTATAGGACAGTGAGACTCTGTGTTACTGAGTATTGGTGTTTATAGGACAGTGAGACTCTGTTACTGAGTATTGGGGTTTATAGGACAGTGAGACTCTGTGTTACTGAGTATTGGTGTTTATAGGACAGTGAGACTCTGTGTTACTGAGTATTGGTGTTTACAGGACAGTGAGACTCTGTGTTACTGAGTATTGGGGTTTATAGGACAGTGAGACTCTGTGTTACTGAGTATTGGTGTTCATAGGACAGTGAGACTCTGTGTTACTGAGTATTGGGGTTTATAGGACAGTGAGACTCTGTGTTACTGAGTATTGGTGTTCATAGGACAGTGAGACTCTGTGTTACTGAGTATTGGTGTTTATAGGACAGTGAGACTCTGTGTTACTGAGTATTGGGGTTTATAGGACAGTGAGACTCTGTGTTACTGAGTATTGGTGTTTACAGGACAGTGAGACTCTGTGTTACTGAGTATTGGGGTTTATAGGACAGTGAGACTCTGTGTTACTGAGTATTGGTGTTTACAGGACAGTGAGACTCTGTGTTACTGAGTATTGGTGTTCATAGGACAGTGAGACTCTGTGTTACTGAGTATTGGTGTTTATAGGACAGTGAGACTCTGTGTTACTGAGTATTGGGGTTTATAGGACAGTGAGACTCTGTGTTACTGAGTATTGGTGTTTATAGGACAGTGAGACTCTGTGTTACTGAGTATTGGGGTTTATAGGACAGTGAGACTCTGTGTTACTGAGTATTGGTGTTTATAGGACAGTGAGACTCTGTGTTACTGAGTATTGGTGTTTATAGGACAGTGAGACTCTGTGTTACTGAGTATTGGGGTTTATAGGACAGTGAGACTCTGTGTTACTGAGTATTGGGGTTTATAGGACAGTGAGACTCTGTGTTACTGAGTATTGGGGTTTATAGGACAGTGAGACTCTGTGTTACTGAGTATTGGTGTTTATAGGACAGTGAGACTCTGTTACTGAGTATTGGGGTTTATAGGACAGTGAGACTCTGTGTTACTGAGTATTGGTGTTTATAGGACAGTGAGACTCTGTGTTACTGAGTATTGGTGTTTATAGGACAGTGAGACTCTGTGTTACTGAGTATTGGTGTTTATAGGACAGTGAGACTCTGTGTTACTGAGTATTGGGGTTTATAGGACAGTGAGACTCTGTGTTACTGAGTATTGGTGTTCATAGGACAGTGAGACTCTGTGTCACTGAGTATTGGTGTTTATCGGACAGTGAGACTCTGTGTTACTGAGTATTGGGGTTTATAGGACAGTGAGACTCTGTGTTACTGAGTATTGGTGTTTATCGGACAGTGAGACTCTGTGTTACTGAGTATTGGGGTTTATAGGACAGTGAGACTCTGTGTTACTGAGTATTGGTGTTTATAGGACAGTGAGACTCTGTGTTACTGAGTATTGTTGTTTAGAGGACAGTGAGACTCTGTGTTACTGAGTATTGGTGTTTATCGGACAGTGAGACTCTGTGTTACTGAGTATTGGGGTTTACAGGACAGTGAGACTCTGTGTTACTGAGTATTGGGGTTTACAGGACAGTGAGACTCTGTGTTACTGAGTATTGGGGTTTACAGGACAGTGAGACTCTGTGTTACTGAGTATTGGGGTTTATAGGACAGTGAGACTCTGTGTTACTGAGTATTGGGGTTCATAGGACAGTGAGACTCTGTGTTACTGAGTATTGGTGTTTATCGGACAGTGAGACTCTGTGTTACTGAGTATTAGGGTTTATCGGACAGTGAGACTCTGTGTTACTGAGTATTGGGGTTTACAGGACAGTGAGACTCTGTGTTACTGAGTATTGGGGTTTATCGGACAGTGAGACTCTGTTACTGAGTATTGGTGTTTCTCGGACAGTGAGACTCTGTGTTACTGAGTATTGGTGTTTATCGGACAGTGAGACTCTGTGTTACTGAGTATTGGGGTTTACAGGACAGTGAGACTCTGTGTTACTGAGTATTGGGGTTTACAGGACAGTGAGACTCTGTGTTACTGAGTATTGGTGTTTATCGGACAGTGAGACTCTGTGTTACTGAGTATTAGGGTTTATCGGACAGTGAGACTCTGTTACTGAGTATTAGGGTTTATCGGACAGTGAGACTCTGTGTTACTGAGTATTGGGGTTTACAGGACAGTGAGACTCTGTGTTACTGAGTATTGGGGTTTATCGGACAGTGAGACTCTGTTACTGAGTATTGGTGTTTCTCGGACAGTGAGACTCTGTGTTACTGAGTATTGGTGTTTATCGGACAGTGAGACTCTGTGTTACTGAGTATTGGTGTTTATAGGACAGTGAGATTCTGTGTCACTGAGTATTGGTGTTTATCGGACAGTGAGACTCTGTGTTAATGAGTATTAGGGTTTATCGGACAGTGAGACTCTGTGTTACTGAGTATTGGGGTTTACAGGACAGTGAGACTCTGTGTTATTGAGTATTGGGGTTTATAGGACAGTGAGACTCTGTGTTACTGAGTATTGGTGTTTATAGGACAGTGAGACTCTGTGTTACTGAGTATTGGGGTTTATAGGACAGTGAGACTCTGTGTTACTGAGTATTGGGGTTTATCGGACAGTGAGACTCTGTGTTATTGAGTATTGGGGTTTATAGGACAGTGAGACTCTGTGTTACTGAGTATTGGTGTTTATAGGACAGTGAGACTCTGTGTTACTGAGTATTGGGGTTTACAGGACAGTGAGACTCTGTGTTACTGAGTATTGGTGTTTATAGGACAGTGAGACTCTGTGTTACTGAGTATTGGGGTTTACAGGACAGTGAGACTCTGTGTTACTGAGTATTGGTGTTTATAGGACAGTGAGACTCTGTGTTACTGAGTATTGGTGTTTATAGGACAGTGAGACTCTGTGTTACTGAGTATTGGTGTTTATAGGACAGTGAGACTCTGTGTTACTGAGTATTGGTGTTTATCGGACAGTGAGACTCTGTGTTACTGAGTATTGGTGTTTATAGGACAGTGAGACTCTGTGTTACTGAGTATTGGGGTTTACAGGACAGTGAGACTCTGTGTTACTGAGTATTGGGGTTTATAGGACAGTGAGACTCTGTGTTACTGAGTATTGGGGTTCATAGGACAGTGAGACTCTGTGTTACTGAGTATTGGTGTTTATCGGACAGTGAGACTCTGTGTTACTGAGTATTAGGGTTTATCGGACAGTGAGACTCTGTGTTACTGAGTATTGGGGTTTACAGGACAGTGAGACTCTGTGTTACTGAGTATTGGGGTTTATCGGACAGTGAGACTCTGTTACTGAGTATTGGTGTTTCTCGGACAGTGAGACTCTGTGTTACTGAGTATTGGTGTTTATCGGACAGTGAGACTCTGTGTTACTGAGTATTGGGGTTTACAGGACAGTGAGACTCTGTGTTACTGAGTATTGGGGTTTACAGGACAGTGAGACTCTGTGTTACTGAGTATTGGTGTTTATCGGACAGTGAGACTCTGTGTTACTGAGTATTAGGGTTTATCGGACAGTGAGACTCTGTTACTGATTATTAGGGTTTATCGGACAGTGAGACTCTGTGTTACTGAGTATTGGGGTTTACAGGACAGTGAGACTCTGTGTTACTGAGTATTGGGGTTTATCGGACAGTGAGACTCTGTTACTGAGTATTGGTGTTTCTCGGACAGTGAGACTCTGTGTTACTGAGTATTGGTGTTTATCGGACAGTGAGACTCTGTGTTACTGAGTATTGGTGTTTATAGGACAGTGAGATTCTGTGTCACTGAGTATTGGTGTTTATCGGACAGTGAGACTCTGTGTTACTGAGTATTAGGGTTTATCGGACAGTGAGACTCTGTTACTGAGTATTAGGGTTTATCGGACAGTGAGACTCTGTGTTACTGAGTATTGGGGTTTACAGGACAGTGAGACTCTGTGTTACTGAGTATTGGTGTTTATAGGACAGTGAGACTCTGTGTTACTGAGTATTGGTGTTTATCGGACAGTGAGACTCTGTGTTACTGAGTATTGGTGTTTATAGGACAGTGAGACTCTGTGTTACTGAGTATTGGGGTTTACAGGACAGTGAGACTCTGTGTTACTGAGTATTGGGGTTTATAGGACAGTGAGACTCTGTGTTACTGAGTATTGGGGTTCATAGGACAGTGAGACTCTGTGTTACTGAGTATTGGTGTTTATCGGACAGTGAGACTCTGTGTTACTGAGTATTAGGGTTTATCGGACAGTGAGACTCTGTGTTACTGAGTATTGGGGTTTACAGGACAGTGAGACTCTGTGTTACTGAGTATTGGGGTTTATCGGACAGTGAGACTCTGTTACTGAGTATTGGTGTTTCTCGGACAGTGAGACTCTGTGTTACTGAGTATTGGTGTTTATCGGACAGTGAGACTCTGTGTTACTGAGTATTGGGGTTTACAGGACAGTGAGACTCTGTGTTACTGAGTATTGGGGTTTACAGGACAGTGAGACTCTGTGTTACTGAGTATTGGTGTTTATCGGACAGTGAGACTCTGTGTTACTGAGTATTAGGGTTTATCGGACAGTGAGACTCTGTTACTGATTATTAGGGTTTATCGGACAGTGAGACTCTGTGTTACTGAGTATTGGGGTTTACAGGACAGTGAGACTCTGTGTTACTGAGTATTGGGGTTTATCGGACAGTGAGACTCTGTTACTGAGTATTGGTGTTTCTCGGACAGTGAGACTCTGTGTTACTGAGTATTGGTGTTTATCGGACAGTGAGACTCTGTGTTACTGAGTATTGGTGTTTATAGGACAGTGAGATTCTGTGTCACTGAGTATTGGTGTTTATCGGACAGTGAGACTCTGTGTTACTGAGTATTAGGGTTTATCGGACAGTGAGACTCTGTGTTACTGAGTATTGGGGTTTACAGGACAGTGAGACTCTGTGTTATTGAGTATTGGGGTTTATAGGACAGTGAGACTCTGTGTTACTGAGTATTGGTGTTTATAGGACAGTGAGACTCTGTGTTACTGAGTATTGGGGTTTATAGGACAGTGAGACTCTGTGTTACTGAGTATTGGGGTTTATCGGACAGTGAGACTCTGTGTTATTGAGTATTGGGGTTTATAGGACAGTGAGACTCTGTGTTACTGAGTATTGGTGTTTATAGGACAGTGAGACTCTGTGTTACTGAGTATTGGGGTTTACAGGACAGTGAGACTCTGTGTTACTGAGTATTGGGGTTTACAGGACAGTGAGACTCTGTGTTACTGAGTATTGGGGTTTATAGGACAGTGAGACTCTGTGTTACTGAGTATTGGTGTTTATAGGACAGTGAGACTCTGTGTTACTGAGTATTGGTGTTTCTCGGACAGTGAGACTCTGTGTTACTGAGTATTGGTGTTTAGAGGACAGTGAGACTCTGTGTTACTGAGTATTGGTGTTTATCGGACAGTGAGACTCTGTGTTACTGAGTATTGGTGTTTAGAGGACAGTGAGACTCTGTGTTACTGAGTATTAGGGTTTATCGGACAGTGAGACTCTGTGTTACTGAGTATTGGGGTTTACAGGACAGTGAGACTCTGTGTTACTGAGTATTGGGGTTTATCGGACAGTGAGACTCTGTGTTACTGAGTATTGGTGTTTCTCGGACAGTGAGACTCTGTGTTACTGAGTATTGGTGTTTAGAGGACAGTGAGACTCTGTGTTACTGAGTATTGGTGTTTATAGGACAGTGAGACTCTGTGTTACTGAGTATTGGTGTTTATAGGACAGTGAGACTCTGTGTTACTGAGTATTGGTGTTTACAGGACAGTGAGACTCTGTGTTCCTGAGTATTGGTGTTTATCGGACAGTGAGACTCTGTGTTACTGAGTATTGGTGTTTATCGGACAGTGAGACTCTGTGTTACTGAGTATTGGTGTTTACAGGACAGTGAGACTCTGTGTTACTGAGTATTGGTGTTTATAGGACAGTGAGACTCTGTGTTACTGAGTATTGGTGTTTACAGGACAGTGAGACTCTGTGTTCCTGAGTATTGGTGTTTATCGGACAGTGAGACTCTGTGTTACTGAGTATTGGTGTTTACAGGACAGTGAGACTCTGTGTTACTGAGTATTGGTGTTTATAGGACAGTGAGACTCTGTGTTCCTGAGTATTGCTGTTTATCGGACAGTGAGACTCTGTGTTACTGAGTATTGGTGTTTATAGGACAGTGAGACTCTGTGTTACTGAGTATTGGTGTTTATAGGACAGTGAGACTCTGTGTTACTGAGTATTGGTGTTTACAGGACAGTGAGACTCTGTGTTCCTGAGTATTGGTGTTTATCGGACAGTGAGACTCTGTGTTACTGAGTATTGGTGTTTATAGGACAGTGAGATTCTGTGTTACTGAGTATTAGGGTTTATCGGACAGTGAGACTCTGTGTTACTGAGTATTGGTGTTTATCGGACAGTGAGACTCTGTGTTACTGAGTATTAGGGTTTATCGGACAGTGAGACTCTGTGTTACTGAGTATTGGGGTTTACAGGACAGTGAGACTCTGTGTTACTGAGTATTGGGGTTTACAGGACAGTGAGACTCTGTGTTACTGAGTATTGGTGTTTATCGGACAGTGAGACTCTGTGTTACTGAGTATTAGGGTTTATCGGACAGTGAGACTCTGTGTTACTGAGTATTGGTGTTTATAGGACAGTGAGACTCTGTGTTACTGAGTATTGGTGTTTATCGGACAGTGAGACTCTGTTACTGAGTATTGGTGTTTCTCGGACAGTGAGACTCTGTGTTACTGAGTATTGGGGTTTACAGGACAGTGAGACTCTGTGTTACTGAGTATTGGGGTTTATAGGACAGTGAGACTCTGTGTTACTGAGTATTGGGGTTCATAGGACAGTGAGACTCTGTGTTACTGAGTATTGGTGTTTATCGGACAGTGAGACTCTGTGTTACTGAGTATTAGGGTTTATCGGACAGTGAGACTCTGTGTTACTGAGTATTGGGGTTTACAGGACAGTGAGACTCTGTGTTACTGAGTATTGGGGTTTATCGGACAGTGAGACTCTGTTACTGAGTATTGGTGTTTCTCGGACAGTGAGACTCTGTGTTACTGAGTATTGGTGTTTATCGGACAGTGAGACTCTGTGTTACTGAGTATTGGGGTTTACAGGACAGTGAGACTCTGTGTTACTGAGTATTGGGGTTTACAGGACAGTGAGACTCTGTGTTACTGAGTATTGGTGTTTATCGGACAGTGAGACTCTGTGTTACTGAGTATTAGGGTTTATCGGACAGTGAGACTCTGTTACTGAGTATTAGGGTTTATCGGACAGTGAGACTCTGTGTTACTGAGTATTGGGGTTTACAGGACAGTGAGACTCTGTGTTACTGAGTATTGGGGTTTATCGGACAGTGAGACTCTGTTACTGAGTATTGGTGTTTCTCGGACAGTGAGACTCTGTGTTACTGAGTATTGGTGTTTATCGGACAGTGAGACTCTGTGTTACTGAGTATTGGTGTTTATAGGACAGTGAGATTCTGTGTCACTGAGTATTGGTGTTTATCGGACAGTGAGACTCTGTGTTAATGAGTATTAGGGTTTATCGGACAGTGAGACTCTGTGTTACTGAGTATTGGGGTTTACAGGACAGTGAGACTCTGTGTTATTGAGTATTGGGGTTTATAGGACAGTGAGACTCTGTGTTACTGAGTATTGGTGTTTATAGGACAGTGAGACTCTGTGTTACTGAGTATTGGGGTTTATAGGACAGTGAGACTCTGTGTTACTGAGTATTGGGGTTTATCGGACAGTGAGACTCTGTGTTATTGAGTATTGGGGTTTATAGGACAGTGAGACTCTGTGTTACTGAGTATTGGTGTTTATAGGACAGTGAGACTCTGTGTTACTGAGTATTGGGGTTTACAGGACAGTGAGACTCTGTGTTACTGAGTATTGGTGTTTATAGGACAGTGAGACTCTGTGTTACTGAGTATTGGGGTTTACAGGACAGTGAGACTCTGTGTTACTGAGTATTGGTGTTTATAGGACAGTGAGACTCTGTGTTACTGAGTATTGGTGTTTATAGGACAGTGAGACTCTGTGTTACTGAGTATTGGTGTTTATAGGACAGTGAGACTCTGTGTTACTGAGTATTGGTGTTTATCGGACAGTGAGACTCTGTGTTACTGAGTATTGGTGTTTATAGGACAGTGAGACTCTGTGTTACTGAGTATTGGGGTTTACAGGACAGTGAGACTCTGTGTTACTGAGTATTGGGGTTTATAGGACAGTGAGACTCTGTGTTACTGAGTATTGGGGTTCATAGGACAGTGAGACTCTGTGTTACTGAGTATTGGTGTTTATCGGACAGTGAGACTCTGTGTTACTGAGTATTAGGGTTTATCGGACAGTGAGACTCTGTGTTACTGAGTATTGGGGTTTACAGGACAGTGAGACTCTGTGTTACTGAGTATTGGGGTTTATCGGACAGTGAGACTCTGTTACTGAGTATTGGTGTTTCTCGGACAGTGAGACTCTGTGTTACTGAGTATTGGTGTTTATCGGACAGTGAGACTCTGTGTTACTGAGTATTGGGGTTTACAGGACAGTGAGACTCTGTGTTACTGAGTATTGGGGTTTACAGGACAGTGAGACTCTGTGTTACTGAGTATTGGTGTTTATCGGACAGTGAGACTCTGTGTTACTGAGTATTAGGGTTTATCGGACAGTGAGACTCTGTTACTGATTATTAGGGTTTATCGGACAGTGAGACTCTGTGTTACTGAGTATTGGGGTTTACAGGACAGTGAGACTCTGTGTTACTGAGTATTGGGGTTTATCGGACAGTGAGACTCTGTTACTGAGTATTGGTGTTTCTCGGACAGTGAGACTCTGTGTTACTGAGTATTGGTGTTTATCGGACAGTGAGACTCTGTGTTACTGAGTATTGGTGTTTATAGGACAGTGAGATTCTGTGTCACTGAGTATTGGTGTTTATCGGACAGTGAGACTCTGTGTTACTGAGTATTAGGGTTTATCGGACAGTGAGACTCTGTTACTGAGTATTAGGGTTTATCGGACAGTGAGACTCTGTGTTACTGAGTATTGGGGTTTACAGGACAGTGAGACTCTGTGTTACTGAGTATTGGTGTTTATAGGACAGTGAGACTCTGTGTTACTGAGTATTGGTGTTTATCGGACAGTGAGACTCTGTGTTACTGAGTATTGGTGTTTATAGGACAGTGAGACTCTGTGTTACTGAGTATTGGGGTTTACAGGACAGTGAGACTCTGTGTTACTGAGTATTGGGGTTTATAGGACAGTGAGACTCTGTGTTACTGAGTATTGGGGTTCATAGGACAGTGAGACTCTGTGTTACTGAGTATTGGTGTTTATCGGACAGTGAGACTCTGTGTTACTGAGTATTAGGGTTTATCGGACAGTGAGACTCTGTGTTACTGAGTATTGGGGTTTACAGGACAGTGAGACTCTGTGTTACTGAGTATTGGGGTTTATCGGACAGTGAGACTCTGTTACTGAGTATTGGTGTTTCTCGGACAGTGAGACTCTGTGTTACTGAGTATTGGTGTTTATCGGACAGTGAGACTCTGTGTTACTGAGTATTGGGGTTTACAGGACAGTGAGACTCTGTGTTACTGAGTATTGGGGTTTACAGGACAGTGAGACTCTGTGTTACTGAGTATTGGTGTTTATCGGACAGTGAGACTCTGTGTTACTGAGTATTAGGGTTTATCGGACAGTGAGACTCTGTTACTGATTATTAGGGTTTATCGGACAGTGAGACTCTGTGTTACTGAGTATTGGGGTTTACAGGACAGTGAGACTCTGTGTTACTGAGTATTGGGGTTTATCGGACAGTGAGACTCTGTTACTGAGTATTGGTGTTTCTCGGACAGTGAGACTCTGTGTTACTGAGTATTGGTGTTTATCGGACAGTGAGACTCTGTGTTACTGAGTATTGGTGTTTATAGGACAGTGAGATTCTGTGTCACTGAGTATTGGTGTTTATCGGACAGTGAGACTCTGTGTTACTGAGTATTAGGGTTTATCGGACAGTGAGACTCTGTGTTACTGAGTATTGGGGTTTACAGGACAGTGAGACTCTGTGTTATTGAGTATTGGGGTTTATAGGACAGTGAGACTCTGTGTTACTGAGTATTGGTGTTTATAGGACAGTGAGACTCTGTGTTACTGAGTATTGGGGTTTATAGGACAGTGAGACTCTGTGTTACTGAGTATTGGGGTTTATCGGACAGTGAGACTCTGTGTTATTGAGTATTGGGGTTTATAGGACAGTGAGACTCTGTGTTACTGAGTATTGGTGTTTATAGGACAGTGAGACTCTGTGTTACTGAGTATTGGGGTTTACAGGACAGTGAGACTCTGTGTTACTGAGTATTGGGGTTTACAGGACAGTGAGACTCTGTGTTACTGAGTATTGGGGTTTATAGGACAGTGAGACTCTGTGTTACTGAGTATTGGTGTTTATAGGACAGTGAGACTCTGTGTTACTGAGTATTGGTGTTTCTCGGACAGTGAGACTCTGTGTTACTGAGTATTGGTGTTTAGAGGACAGTGAGACTCTGTGTTACTGAGTATTGGTGTTTATCGGACAGTGAGACTCTGTGTTACTGAGTATTGGTGTTTAGAGGACAGTGAGACTCTGTGTTACTGAGTATTAGGGTTTATCGGACAGTGAGACTCTGTGTTACTGAGTATTGGGGTTTACAGGACAGTGAGACTCTGTGTTACTGAGTATTGGGGTTTATCGGACAGTGAGACTCTGTGTTACTGAGTATTGGTGTTTCTCGGACAGTGAGACTCTGTGTTACTGAGTATTGGTGTTTAGAGGACAGTGAGACTCTGTGTTACTGAGTATTGGTGTTTATAGGACAGTGAGACTCTGTGTTACTGAGTATTGGTGTTTATAGGACAGTGAGACTCTGTGTTACTGAGTATTGGTGTTTACAGGACAGTGAGACTCTGTGTTCCTGAGTATTGGTGTTTATCGGACAGTGAGACTCTGTGTTACTGAGTATTGGTGTTTATCGGACAGTGAGACTCTGTGTTACTGAGTATTGGTGTTTACAGGACAGTGAGACTCTGTGTTACTGAGTATTGGTGTTTATAGGACAGTGAGACTCTGTGTTACTGAGTATTGGTGTTTACAGGACAGTGAGACTCTGTGTTCCTGAGTATTGGTGTTTATCGGACAGTGAGACTCTGTGTTACTGAGTATTGGTGTTTACAGGACAGTGAGACTCTGTGTTACTGAGTATTGGTGTTTATAGGACAGTGAGACTCTGTGTTCCTGAGTATTGCTGTTTATCGGACAGTGAGACTCTGTGTTACTGAGTATTGGTGTTTATAGGACAGTGAGACTCTGTGTTACTGAGTATTGGTGTTTATAGGACAGTGAGACTCTGTGTTACTGAGTATTGGTGTTTACAGGACAGTGAGACTCTGTGTTCCTGAGTATTGGTGTTTATCGGACAGTGAGACTCTGTGTTACTGAGTATTGGTGTTTATAGGACAGTGAGATTCTGTGTTACTGAGTATTAGGGTTTATCGGACAGTGAGACTCTGTGTTACTGAGTATTGGTGTTTATCGGACAGTGAGACTCTGTGTTACTGAGTATTAGGGTTTATCGGACAGTGAGACTCTGTGTTACTGAGTATTGGGGTTTACAGGACAGTGAGACTCTGTGTTACTGAGTATTGGGGTTTACAGGACAGTGAGACTCTGTGTTACTGAGTATTGGTGTTTATCGGACAGTGAGACTCTGTGTTACTGAGTATTAGGGTTTATCGGACAGTGAGACTCTGTGTTACTGAGTATTGGTGTTTATAGGACAGTGAGACTCTGTGTTACTGAGTATTGGTGTTTATCGGACAGTGAGACTCTGTTACTGAGTATTGGTGTTTCTCGGACAGTGAGACTCTGTGTTACTGAGTATTGGTGTTTAGAGGACAGTGAGACTCTGTGTTACTGAGTATTGGTGTTTATCGGACAGTGAGACTCTGTGTTACTGAGTATTGGTGTTTAGAGGACAGTGAGACTCTGTGTTACTGAGTATTAGGGTTTATCGGACAGTGAGACTCTGTGTTACTGAGTATTGGGGTTTACAGGACAGTGAGACTCTGTGTTACTGAGTATTGGTGTTTATCGGACAGTGAGACTCTGTGTTACTGAGTATTGTTGTTTAGAGGACAGTGAGACTCTGTGTTACTGAGTATTGGTGTTTACAGGACAGTGAGACTCTGTGTTACTGAGTATTGGTGTTTATCGGACAGTGAGACTCTGTGTTACTGAGTATTGGTGTTTAGAGGACAGTGAGACTCTGTGTTACTGAGTATTGGTGTTTATCGGACAGTGAGACTCTGTGTTACTGAGTATTGGTGTTTACAGGACAGTGAGACTCTGTGTTACTGAGTATTGGTGTTTATCGGACAGTGAGACTCTGTGTTACTGAGTATTGGTGTTTACAGGACAGTGAGACTCTGTGTTACTGAGTATTGGTGTTTACAGGACAGTGAGACTCTGTGTTACTGAGTATTGGTGTTTATCGGACAGTGAGACTCTGTGTTACTGAGTATTGGTGTTTACAGGACAGTGAGACTCTGTGTTACTGAGTATTGGTGTTTATCGGACAGTGAGACTCTGTGTTACTGAGTATTGGTGTTTATAGGACAGTGAGACTCTGTGTTACTGAGTATTGGTGTTTATCGGACAGTGAGACTCTGTGTTACTGAGTATTGGTGTTTAGAGGACAGTGAGACTCTGTGTTACTGAGTATTGGTGTTTATCGGACAGTGAGACTGTGTGTTACTGAGTATTGGTGTTTAGAGGACAGTGAGACTCTGTGTTACTGAGTATTAGGGTTTATCGGACAGTGAGACTCTGTGTTACTGAGTATTGGGGTTTACAGGACAGTGAGACTCTGTGTTACTGAGTATTGGTGTTTACAGGACAGTGAGACTCTGTGTTACTGAGTATTGGGGTTTATCGGACAGTGAGACTCTGTGTTATTGAGTATTGGGGTTTATAGGACAGTGAGACTCTGTGTTACTGAGTATTGGGGTTTATCGGACAGTGAGACTCTGTGTTACTGAGTATTGGTGTTTATAGGACAGTGAGACTCTGTGTTACTGAGTATTGGTGTTTATAGGACAGTGAGACTCTGTGTTACTGAGTATTGGTGTTTATCGGACAGTGAGACTCTGTGTTACTGAGTATTGGTGTTTATAGGACAGTGAGACTCTGTGTTACTGAGTATTGGGGTTTACAGGACAGTGAGACTCTGTGTTACTGAGTATTGGTGTTTATAGGACAGTGAGACTCTGTGTTACTGAGTATTGGTGTTTATAGGACAGTGAGACTCTGTGTTACTGAGTATTGGTGTTTATCGGACAGTGAGACTCTGTGTTACTGAGTATTGGTGTTTATAGGACAGTGAGACTCTGTGTTACTGAGTATTGGTGTTTATCGGACAGTGAGACTCTGTGTTACTGAGTATTGGTGTTTATAGGACAGTGAGACTCTGTGTTACTGAGTATTGGTGTTTATCGGACAGTGAGACTCTGTGTTACTGAGTATTAGGGTTTATCGGACAGTGAGACTCTGTGTTACTGAGTATTGGTGTTTATTGGACAGTGAGACTCTGTGTTACTGAGTATTGGTGTTTACAGGACAGTGAGACTCTGTGTTACTGAGTATTAGGGTTTATCGGACAGTGAGACTCTGTGTTACTGAGTATTGGTGTTTATCGGACAGTGAGACTCTGTGTTACTGAGTATTGGTGTTTATAGGACAGTGAGACTCTGTGTTACTGAGTATTGGGGTTTACAGGACAGTGAGACTCTGTGTTACTGAGTATTGGTGTTTATAGGACAGTGAGACTCTGTGTTACTGAGTATTGGTGTTTATAGGACAGTGAGACTCTGTGTTACTGAGTATTGGGGTTTATCGTACAGTGAGACTCTGTGTTACTGAGTATTGGTGTTTATAGGACAGTGAGACTCTGTGTTACTGAGTATTGGTGTTTATCGGACAGTGAGACTCTGTGTTACTGAGTATTGGTGTTTACAGGACAGTGAGACTCTGTGTTACTGAGTATTGGTGTTTACAGGACACTGAGACTCTGTGTTACTGAGTATTGGTGTTTATCGGACAGTGAGACTCTGTGTTACTGAGTATTGGTGTTTATCGGACAGTGAGACTCTGTGTTACTGAGTATTGGTGTTTATAGGACAGTGAGACTCTGTGTTACTGAGTATTGGTGTTTATAGGACAGTGAGACTCTGTGTTACTGAGTATTGGTGTTTACAGGACAGTGAGACTCTGTGTAACTGAGTATTGGTGTTTACAGGACAGTGAGACTCTGTGTTACTGAGTATTGGTGTTTATCGGACAGTGAGACTCTGTGTTACTGAGTATTGGTGTTTACAGGACAATGAGACTCTGTGTTACTGAGTATTGGTGTTTACAGGACAGTGAGACTCTGTGTTACTGAGTATTGGTGTTTATCGGACAGTGAGACTCTGTGTTACTGAGTATTGGTGTTTATCGGACAGTGAGACTCTGTGTTACTGAGTATTGGTGTTTGCAGGACAGTGTGACTCTGTTACTCAGTATTGGTGTTTATAGGACAGTGAGACTCTGTGTTACTGAGTATTGGTGTTTACAGGACAGTGAGACTCTGTGTTACTGAGTATTGGTGTTTACAGGACACTGAGACTCTGTGTTACTGAGTATTGGTGTTTACAGGACAGTGAGACTCTGTGTTACTGAGTATTGGGGTTTATAGGACAGTGAGACTCTGTGTTACTGAGTATTGGTGTTTACAGGACAGTGAGACTCTGTGTTACTGAGTATTGGTGTTTATAGGACAGTGAGACTCTGTGTTACTGAGTATTGGTGTTGAGAGGACAGTGAGACTCTGTGTTACTGAGTATTGGTGTTTACAGGACAGTGAGACTCTGTGTTACTGAGTATTGGTGTTTATAGGACAGTGAGACTCTGTTACTGAGTATTGGTGTTTACAGGACAGTGAGACTCTGTGTTACTGAGTATTGGTGTTTACAGGACAGTGAGACTCTGTGTTACTGAGTATTGGTGTTTATAGGACAGTGAGACTCTGTTACTGAGTATTGGGGTTTATAGGACAGTGAGGCTCTGTGTTACTGTGTATTGGTGTTTATAGGACAGTGAGACTCTGTGTTACTGAGTATTGGTGTTTATAGGACAGTGAGACTCTGTGTTACTGAGTATTGGTGTTTACAGGACAGTGAGACTCTGTGTTACTGAGTATTGGTGTTTATAGGACAGTGAGACTCTGTGTTACTGAGTATTGGTGTTTATAGGAAAGTGAGACTCTGTGTTACTGAGTATTGGGGTTTACTGGACAGTGAGACTCTGTGTTACTGAGTATTGGGATTTACAGGACAGTGAGACTCTGTGTTACTGAGTATTGGGGTTTATAGGACAGTGAGACTCTGTGTTACTGAGTATTGGTGTTTGCAGGACAGTGAGACTCTGTGTTACTGAGTATTGGTGTTTGCAGGACAGTGAGACTCTGTGTTACTGAGTATTGGGGTTTACAGGACAGTGAGACTCTGTGTTACTGAGTATTGGGGTTTATAGGACAGTGAGACTCTGTGTTACTGAGTATTGGTGTTTGCAGGACAGTGAGACTCTGTGTTACTGAGTATTGGTGTTTGCAGGACAGTGAGACTCTGTGTTACTGAGTATTGGGGTTTACTGGACAGTGAGACTCTGTGTTACTGAGTATTGGGGTTTATAGGACAGTGAGACTCTGTGTTACTGAGTATTGGTGTTTATAGGACAGTGAGACTCTGTGTTACTGAGTATTGGGGTTTATAGGACAGTGAGACTCTGTGTTACTGAGTATTGGTGTTTATAGGACAGTGAGACTCTGTGTTACTGAGT
This sequence comes from Heterodontus francisci, assembly GCF_036365525.1. NCBI lineage: Eukaryota > Metazoa > Chordata > Chondrichthyes > Heterodontiformes > Heterodontidae > Heterodontus > Heterodontus francisci. Next base: position 416,365 of record NW_027141767.1, on the reverse strand, counting down.
ATTGGTGTTTATAGGACAGTGAGACTCTGTGTTACTGAGTATTGGGGTTTATAGGACAGTGAGACTCTGTGTTACTGAGTATTGGTGTTTATAGGACAGTGAGACTCTGTTACTGAGTATTGGGGTTTATAGGACAGTGAGACTCTGTGTTACTGAGTATTGGTGTTTATAGGACAGTGAGACTCTGTGTTACTGAGTATTGGTGTTTATAGGACAGTGAGACTCTGTGTTACTGAGTATTGGTGTTTATAGGACAGTGAGACTCTGTGTTACTGAGTATTGGGGTTTATAGGACAGTGAGACTCTGTGTTACTGAGTATTGGTGTTCATAGGACAGTGAGACTCTGTGTCACTGAGTATTGGTGTTTATCGGACAGTGAGACTCTGTGTTACTGAGTATTGGGGTTTATAGGACAGTGAGACTCTGTGTTACTGAGTATTGGTGTTTATCGGACAGTGAGACTCTGTGTTACTGAGTATTGGGGTTTATAGGACAGTGAGACTCTGTGTTACTGAGTATTGGTGTTTATCGGACAGTGAGACTCTGTGTTACTGAGTATTGGGGTTTATAGGACAGTGAGACTCTGTGTTACTGAGTATTGGTGTTTATAGGACAGTGAGACTCTGTGTTACTGAGTATTTTGTCTATAGGAAAGTGAGACTCTGTGTTACTGAGTATTGGTGTTTATCGGACAGTGAGACTCTGTGTTATTGAGTATTGGGGTTTATAGGACAGTGAGACTCTGTGTTACTGAATATTGGTGTTTATAGGACAGTGAGACTCTGTGTTACTGAGTATTGGTGTTTATAGGACAGTGAGACTCTGTGTTACTGAGTATTGGTGTTTATCGGACAGTGAGACTCTGTGTTACTGAGTATTGGGGTTTACAGGACAGTGAGACTCTGTGTTACTGAGTATTGGGGTTTACAGGACAGTGAGACTCTGTGTTACTGAGTATTGGGGTTTACAGGACAGTGAGACTCTGTGTTACTGAGTATTGGGGTTTATAGGACAGTGAGACTCTGTGTTACTGAGTATTGGGGTTCATAGGACAGTGAGACTCTGTGTTACTGAGTATTGGTGTTTATCGGACAGTGAGACTCTGTGTTACTGAGTATTAGGGTTTATCGGACAGTGAGACTCTGTGTTACTGAGTATTGGGGTTTACAGGACAGTGAGACTCTGTGTTACTGAGTATTGGGGTTTATCGGACAGTGAGACTCTGTTACTGAGTATTGGTGTTTCTCGGACAGTGAGACTCTGTGTTACTGAGTATTGGTGTTTATCGGACAGTGAGACTCTGTGTTACTGAGTATTGGGGTTTACAGGACAGTGAGACTCTGTGTTACTGAGTATTGGGGTTTACAGGACAGTGAGACTCTGTGTTACTGAGTATTGGTGTTTATCGGACAGTGAGACTCTGAGTTACTGAGTATTAGGGTTTATCGGACAGTGAGACTCTGTTACTGAGTATTAGGGTTTATCGGACAGTGAGACTCTGTGTTACTGAGTATTGGGGTTTACAGGACAGTGAGACTCTGTGTTACTGAGTATTGGGGTTTATCGGACAGTGAGACTCTGTTACTGAGTATTGGTGTTTCTCGGACAGTGAGACTCTGTGTTACTGAGTATTGGTGTTTATCGGACAGTGAGACTCTGTGTTACTGAGTATTGGTGTTTATAGGACAGTGAGATTCTGTGTCACTGAGTATTGGTGTTTATCGGACAGTGAGACTCTGTGTTACTGAGTATTAGGGTTTATCGGACAGTGAGACTCTGTGTTACTGAGTATTGGGGTTTACAGGACAGTGAGACTCTGTGTTATTGAGTATTGGGGTTTATAGGACAGTGAGACTCTGTGTTACTGAGTATTGGTGTTTATAGGACAGTGAGACTCTGTGTTACTGAGTATTGGGGTTTATAGGACAGTGAGACTCTGTGTTACTGAGTATTGGGGTTTATCGGACAGTGAGACTCTGTGTTATTGAGTATTGGGGTTTATAGGACAGTGAGACTCTGTGTTACTGAGTATTGGTGTTTATAGGACAGTGAGACTCTGTGTTACTGAGTATTGGGGTTTACAGGACAGTGAGACTCTGTGTTACTGAGTATTGGTGTTTATAGGACAGTGAGACTCTGTGTTACTGAGTATTGGGGTTTACAGGACAGTGAGACTCTGTGTTACTGACTATTGGTGTTTATAGGACAGTGAGACTCTGTGTTACTGAGTATTGGTGTTTATAGGACAGTGAGACTCTGTGTTACTGAGTATTGGTGTTTATAGGACAGTGAGACTCTGTGTTACTGAGTATTGGTGTTTATCGGACAGTGAGACTCTGTGTTACTGAGTATTGGTGTTTATAGGACAGTGAGACTCTGTGTTACTGAGTATTGGTGTTTATAGGACAGTGAGACTCTGTGTTACTGAGTATTGGTGTTTATAGGACAGTGAGACTCTGTGTTACTGAGTATTGGTGTTTATCGGACAGTGAGACTCTGTGTTACTGAGTATTGGTATTTATAGGACAGTGAGACTCTGTGTTACTGAGTATTGGTGTTTATAGGACAGTGAGACTCTGTGTTACTGAGTATTGGTGTTTACAGGACAGTGAGACTCTGTGTTCCTGAGCATTGGTGTTTATCGGACAGTGAGACTCTGTGTTACTGAGTATTGGTGTTTATAGGACAGTGAGATTCTGTGTTACTGAGTATTAGGGTTTATCGGACAGTGAGACTCTGTGTTACTGAGTATTGGGGTTTACAGGACAGTGAGACTCTGTGTTACTGAGTATTGGGGTTTACAGGACAGTGAGACTCTGTGTTACTGAGTATTGGTGTTTATCGGACAGTGAGACTCTGTGTTACTGAGTATTAGGGTTTATCGGACAGTGAGACTCTGTGTTACTGAGTATTGGGGTTTACAGGACAGTGAGACTCTGTGTTACTGAGTATTGGGGTTTATCGGACAGTGAGACTCTGTTACTGAGTATTGGTGTTTCTCGGACAGTGAGACTCTGTGTTACTGAGTATTGGTGTTTAGAGGACAGTGAGACTCTGTGTTACTGAGTATTAGGGTTTATCGGACAGTGAGACTCTGTGTTACTGAGTATTGGGGTTTACAGGACAGTGAGACTCTGTGTTACTGAGTATTGGGGTTTATCGGACAGTGAGACTCTGTTACTGAGTATTGGTGTTTCTCGGACAGTGAGACTCTGTGTTACTGAGTATTGGTGTTTAGAGGACAGTGAGACTCTGTGTTACTGAGTATTGGTGTTTACAGGACAGTGAGACTCTGTGTTACTGAGTATTGGTGTTTATCGGACAGTGAGACTCTGTGTTACTGAGTATTGGTGTTTAGAGGACAGTGAGACTCTGTGTTACTGAGTATTGGTGTTTATCGGACAGTGAGACTCTGTGTTACTGAGTATTGGTGTTTAGAGGACAGTGAGACTCTGTGTTACTGAGTATTGGTGTTTACAGGACAGTGAGACTCTGTGTTACTGAGTATTGGTGTTTACAGGACAGTGAGACTCTGTGTTACTGAGTATTGGTGTTTATCGGACAGTGAGACTCTGTGTTACTGAGTATTGGTGTTTATCGGACAGTGAGACTCTGTGTTACTGAGTATTGGTGTTTAGAGGACAGTGAGACTCTGTGTTACTGAGTATTGGTGTTTACAGGACAGTGAGACTCTGTGTTACTGAGTATTGGTGTTTATCGGACAGTGAGACTCTGTGTTACTGAGTATTGGTGTTTAGAGGACAGTGAGACTCTGTGTTACTGAGTATTGGTGTTTATCGGACAGTGAGACTCTGTGTTACTGAGTATTGGTGTTTACAGGACAGTGAGACTCTGTGTTACTGAGTATTGGTGTTTATCGGACAGTGAGACTCTGTGTTACTGAGTATTGGTGTTTACAGGACAGTGAGACTCTGTGTTACTGAGTATTGGTGTTTACAGGACAGTGAGACTCTGTGTTACTGAGTATTGGTGTTTATCGGACAGTGAGACTCTGTGTTACTGAGTATTGGTGTTTACAGGACAGTGAGACTCTGTGTTACTGAGTATTGGTGTTTATCGGACAGTGAGACTCTGTGTTACTGAGTATTGGTGTTTATAGGACAGTGAGACTCTGTGTTACTGAGTATTGGTGTTTATCGGACAGTGAGACTCTGTGTTACTGAGTATTGGTGTTTAGAGGACAGTGAGACTCTGTGTTACTGAGTATTGGTGTTTATCGGACAGTGAGACTGTGTGTTACTGAGTATTGGTGTTTAGAGGACAGTGAGACTCTGTGTTACTGAGTATTAGGGTTTATCGGACAGTGAGACTCTGTGTTACTGAGTATTGGGGTTTACAGGACAGTGAGACTCTGTGTTACTGAGTATTGGTGTTTACAGGACAGTGAGACTCTGTGTTACTGAGTATTGGGGTTTATCGGACAGTGAGACTCTGTGTTATTGAGTATTGAGGTTTATAGGACAGTGAGACTCTGTGTTACTGAGTATTGGGGTTTATCGGACAGTGAGACTCTGTGTTACTGAGTATTGGTGTTTATAGGACAGTGAGACTCTGTGTTACTGAGTATTGGTGTTTATCGGACAGTGAGACTCTGTGTTACTGAGTATTGGTGTTTATAGGACAGTGAGACTCTGTGTTACTGAGTATTGGGGTTTACAGGACAGTGAGACTCTGTGTTACTGAGTATTGGTGTTTATAGGACAGTGAGACTCTGTGTTACTGAGTATTGGTGTTTATAGGACAGTGAGACTCTGTGTTACTGAGTATTGGTGTTTATCGGACAGTGAGACTCTGTGTTACTGAGTATTGGTGTTTATAGGACAGTGAGACTCTGTGTTACTGAGTATTGGTGTTTATCGGACAGTGAGACTCTGTGTTACTGAGTATTGGTGTTTATAGGACAGTGAGACTCTGTGTTACTGAGTATTGGTGTTTATCGGACAGTGAGACTCTGTGTTACTGAGTATTAGGGTTTATCGGACAGTGAGACTCTGTGTTACTGAGTATTGGTGTTTATTGGACAGTGAGACTCTGTGTTACTGAGTATTGGTGTTTACAGGACAGTGAGACTCTGTGTTACTGAGTATTAGGGTTTATCGGACAGTGAGACTCTGTGTTACTGAGTATTGGTGTTTATAGGACAGTGAGACTCTGTGTTACTGAGTATTGGTGTTTACAGGACAGTGAGACTCTGTGTTACTGAGTATTGGTGTTTACAGGACAGTGAGACTCTGTGTTACTGAGTATTGGTGTTTATCGGACAGTGAGACTCTGTGTTACTGAGTATTGGTGTTTATAGGACAGTGAGACTCTGTGTTACTGAGTATTGGTGTTTACAGGACAGTGAGACTCTGTGTTACTGAGTATTGGTGTTTACAGGACAGTGAGACTCTGTGTTACTGAGTATTGGTGTTTATCGGACAGTGAGACTCTGTGTTACTGAGTATTAGGGTTTATCGGACAGTGAGACTCTGTGTTACTGAGTATTGGTGTTTATAGGACAGTGAGACTCTGTGTTACTGAGTATTGGTGTTTATAGGACAGTGAGACTCTGTGTTACTGAGTATTGGTGTTTATCGGACAGTGAGACTCTGTGTTACTGAGTATTAGGGTTTATCGGACAGTGAGACTCTGTGTTACTGAGTATTGGTGTTTATAGGACAGTGAGACTCTGTGTTACTGAGTATTGGTGTTTATAGGACAGTGAGACTCTGTGTTACTGAGTATTGGTGTTTATCGGACAGTGAGACTCTGTGTTACTGAGTATTAGGGTTTATCGGACAGTGAGACTCTGTGTTACTGAGTATTGGTGTTTATAGGACAGTGAGACTCTGTGTTACTGAGTATTGGTGTTTATCGGACAGTGAGACTCTGTGTTACTGAGTATTGGGGTTTATCGGACAGTGAGACACTGTGTTACTGAGTATTGGGGTTTACAGGACAGTGAGACTCTGTTACTGAGTATTGGTGTTTATCGTACAGTGAGACTCTGTGTTACTGAGTATTGGTGTTTATAGGACAGTGAGACTCTGTGTTACTGAGTATTGGTGTTTATTGGACAGTGAGACTCTGTTACTGAGTATTGGTGTTTATAGGACAGTGAGACTCTGTGTTACTGAGTATTGGTGTTTATCGGACAGTGAGACACTGTGTTACTGAGTATTGGGGTTTACAGGACAGTGAGACTCTGTGTTACTGAGTATTGGTGTTTTTTGGACAGTGAGACTCTGTGTTACTGAGTATTGGTGTTTATAGGACAGTGAGACTCTGTGTTACTGAGTATTGGTGTTTATAGGACAGTGAGACTCTGTGTTACTGAGTATTGGTGTTTATCGGACAGTGAGACTCTGTTACTGAGTATTGGTGTTTATAGGACAGTGAGACTCTGTTACTGAGTATTGGTGTTTATCGGACAGTGAGACACTGTGTTACTGAGTATTGGGGTTTACAGGACAGTGAGACTCTGTGTTACTGAGTATTGGTGTTTATTGGACAGTGAGACTCTGTGTTACTGAGTATTGGTGTTTATAGGACAGTGAGACTCTGTGTTACTGAGTATTGGTGTTTATCGGACAGTGAGACTCTGTTACTGAGTATTGGTGTTTATAGGACAGTGAGACTCTGTGTTACTGAGTATTAGGGTTTATCGGACAGTGAGACTCTGTGTTACTGAGAATTGGGGTTTACAGGACAGTGAGACTCTGTGTTACTGAGTATTAGGGTTTATCGGACAGTGAGACTCTGTGTTACTGAGTATTGGTGTTTATTGGACAGTGAGACTCTGTGTTACTGAGTATTAGGGTTTATCGGACAGTGAGACTCTGTGTTACTGAGTATTGGGGTTTACAGGACAGTGAGACTCTGTGTTACTGAGTATTGGTGTTTATCGGACAGTGAGACTCTGTGTTACTGAGTATTGGTGTTTATAGGACAGTGAGACTCTGTGTTACTGAGTATTAGGGTTTATCGGACAGTGAGACTCTGTGTTACTGAGTATTGGTGTTTATCGGACAGTGAGACTCAGTGTTACTGAGTATTGGTGTTTATAGGACAGTGAGACTCTGTGTTACTGAGTATTAGGGTTTATCGGACAGTGAGACTCTGTGTTACTGAGTATTGGGGTTTACAGGACAGTGAGACTCTGTGTTACTGAGTATTGGTGTTTATCGGACAGTGAGACTCTGTGTTACTGAGTATTGGTGTTTATAGGACAGTGAGACTCTGTGTTACTGAGTATTGGGGTTTACAGGACAGTGAGACTCTGTGTTACTGAGTATTGGTGTTTATAGGACAGTGAGACTCTGTGTTACTGAGTATTGGTGTTTATCGGACAGTGAGACTCTGTGTTACTGAGTATTGGTGTTTATAGGACAGTGAGACTCTGTGTTACTGAGTATTGGTGTTTATTGGACAGTGAGACTCTGTGTTACTGAGTATTGGTGTTTATAGGACAGTGAGACTCTGTGTTACTGAGTATTGGTGTTTATCGGACAGTGAGACTCTGTTACTGAGTATTGGTGTTTATCGTACAGTGAGACTCTGTGTTACTGAGTATTGGTGTTTATAGGACAGTGAGACTCTGTGTTACTGAGTATTAGGGTTTATCGGACAGTGAGACTCTGTGTTACTGAGTATTGGGGTTTACAGGACAGTGAGACTCTGTGTTACTGAGTATTAGGGTTTATCGGACAGTGAGACTCTGTGTTACTGAGTATTGGTGTTTATTGGACAGTGAGACTCTGTGTTACTGAGTATTAGGGTTTATCGGACAGTGAGACTCTGTGTTACTGAGTATTGGGGTTTACAGGACAGTGAGACTCTGTGTTACTGAGTATTGGTGTTTATCGGACAGTGAGACTCTGTGTTACTGAGTATTGGTGTTTATAGGACAGTGAGACTCTGTGTTACTGAGTATTAGGGTTTATCGGACAGTGAGACTCTGTGTTACTGAGTATTGGTGTTTATCAGACAGTGAGACTCTGTGTTACTGAGTATTGGTGTTTATAGGACAGTGAGACTCTGTGTTACTGAGTATTAGGGTTTATCGGACAGTGAGACTCTGTGTTACTGAGTATTGGGGTTTACAGGACAGTGAGACTCTGTGTTACTGAGTATTGGTGTTTATCGGACAGTGAGACTCTGTGTTACTGAGTATTGGTGTTTATAGGACAGTGAGACTCTGTGTTACTGAGTATTGGAGTTTATAGGACAGTGAGACTCTGTGTTACTGAGTATTAGGGTTTATCGGACAGTGAGACTCTGTGTTACTGAGTATTAGGGTTTATCGGACAGTGAGACTCTGTGTTACTGAGTATTGGTGTTTATTGGACAGTGAGACTCTGTGTTACTGAGTATTGGTGTTTATAGGACAGTGAGACTCTGTGTTACTGAGTATTAGGGTTTATCGGACAGTGAGACTCTGTGTTACTGAGTATTGGGGTTTACAGGACAGTGAGACTCTGTGTTACTGAGTATTGGTGTTTATCGGACAGTGAGACTCTGTGTTACTGAGTATTGGTGTTTATAGGACAGTGAGACTCTGTGTTACTGAGTATTAGGGTTTATCGGACAGTGAGACTCTGTGTTACTGAGTATTGGGGTTTACAGGACAGTGAGACTCTGTGTTACTGAGTATTGGTGTTTATCGGACAGTGAGACTCTGTGTTACTGAGTATTGGTGTTTATAGGACAGTGAGACTCTGTGTTACTGAGTATTGGAGTTTATCGGACAGTGAGACTCTGTGTTACTGAGTATTGGGGTTTACAGGACAGTGAGACTCTGTGTTACTGAGTATTAGGGTTTATCGGACAGTGAGACTCTGTGTTACTGAGTATTGGTGTTTATAGGACAGTGAGACTCTGTGTTACTGAGTATTGGTGTTTATAGGACAGTGAGACTCTGTGTTACTGAGTATTAGGGTTTATCGGACAGTGAGACTCTGTGTTACTGAGTATTGGGGTTTACAGGACAGTGAGACTCTGTGTTACTGAGTATTGGTGTTTATCGGACAGTGAGACTCTGTGTTACTGAGTATTGGTGTTTATAGGACAGTGAGACTCTGTGTTACTGAGTATTGGAGTTTATAGGACAGTGAGACTCTGTGTTACTGAGTATTAGGGTTTATCGGACAGTGAGACTCTGTGTTACTGAGTATTAGGGTTTATCGGACAGTGAGACTCTGTGTTACTGAGTATTGGTGTTTATTGGACAGTGAGACTCTGTGTTACTGAGTATTGGTGTTTATAGGACAGTGAGACTCTGTGTTACTGAGTATTAGGGTTTATCGGACAGTGAGACTCTGTGTTACTGAGTATTGGGGTTTACAGGACAGTGAGACTCTGTGTTACTGAGTATTGGTGTTTATCGGACAGTGAGACTCTGTGTTACTGAGTATTGGTGTTTATAGGACAGTGAGACTCTGTGTTACTGAGTATTAGGGTTTATCGGACAGTGAGACTCTGTGTTACTGAGTATTGGGGTTTACAGGACAGTGAGACTCTGTGTTACTGAGTATTGGTGTTTATAGGACAGTGAGACTCTGTGTTACTGAGTATTAGGGTTTATCGGACAGTGAGACTCTGTGTTACTGAGTATTGGGGTTTACAGGACAGTGAGACTCTGTGTTACTGAGTATTGGTGTTTATCGGACAGTGAGACTCTGTGTTACTGAGTATTGGTGTTTATAGGACAGTGAGACTCTGTGTTACTGAGTATTAGGGTTTATCGGACAGTGAGACTCTGTGTTACTGAGTATTGGGGTTTACAGGACAGTGAGACTCTGTGTTACTGAGTATTGGTGTTTACAGGACAGTGAGACTCTGTGTTACTGAGTATTAGGGTTTATCGGACAGTGAGACTCTGTGTTACTGAGTATTGGTGTTTATTGGACAGTGAGACTCTGTGTTACTGAGTATTGGTGTTTATAGGACAGTGAGACTCTGTGTTACTGAGTATTAGGGTTTATCGGACAGTGAGACTCTGTGTTACTGAGTATTGGGGTTTACAGGACAGTGAGACTCTGTGTTACTGAGTATTGGTGTTTATCGGACAGTGAGACTCTGTGTTACTGAGTATTGGTGTTTATAGGACAGTGAGACTCTGTGTTACTGAGTATTGGAGTTTATAGGACAGTGAGACTCTGTGTTACTGAGTATTAGGGTTTATCGGACAGTGAGACTCTGTGTTACTGAGTATTAGGGTTTATCGGACAGTGAGACTCTGTGTTACTGAGTATTGGTGTTTATTGGACAGTGAGACTCTGTGTTACTGAGTATTGGTGTTTATAGGACAGTGAGACTCTGTGTTACTGAGTATTAGGGTTTATCGGACAGTGAGACTCTGTGTTACTGAGTATTGGGGTTTACAGGACAGTGAGACTCTGTGTTACTGAGTATTGGTGTTTATCGGACAGTGAGACTCTGTGTTACTGAGTATTGGTGTTTATAGGACAGTGAGACTCTGTGTTACTGAGTATTGGAGTTTATAGGACAGTGAGACTCTGTGTTACTGAGTATTAGGGTTTATCGGACAGTGAGACTCTGTGTTACTGAGTATTGGGGTTTACAGGACAGTGAGACTCTGTGTTACTGAGTATTAGGGTTTATCGGACAGTGAGACTCTGTGTTACTGAGTATTGGTGTTTATAGGACAGTGAGACTCTGTGTTACTGAGTATTGGTGTTTATAGGACAGTGAGACTCTGTGTTACTGAGTATTGGTGTTTATAGGACAGTGAGACTCTGTGTTACTGAGTATTGGTGTTTACAGGACAGTGAGACTCTGTGTTACTGAGTATTGGTGTTTATAGGACAGTGAGACTCTGTGTTACTGAGTATTGGTGTTTATCGTACAGTGAGACTCTGTTACTGAGTATTGGTGTTTACAGGACAGTGAGACTCTGTGTTACTGAGTATTGGTGTTTACAGGACAGTGAGACTCTGTGTTACTGAGTATTGGTGTTTATCGGACAGTGAGACTCTGAGTTACTGAGTATTAGGGTTTATCGGACAGTGAGACTCTGTGTTACTGAGTATTGGTGTTTACAGGACAGTGAGACTCTGTGTTACTGAGTATTAGGGTTTATCGGACAGTGAGACTCTGTGTTACTGAGTATTGGTGTTTACAGGACAGTGAGACTCTGTGTTACTGAGTATTGGTGTTTATAGGACAGTGAGACTCTGTGTTACTGAGTATTAGGGTTTATCGGACAGTGAGACTCTGTGTTACTGAGTATTGGGGTTTACAGGACAGTGAGACTCTGTGTTACTGAGTATTGGTGTTTATCGGACAGTGAGACTCTGTGTTACTGAGTATTGGTGTTTATAGGACAGTGAGACTCTGTGTTACTGAGTATTAGGGTTTATCGGACAGTGAGACTCTGTGTTACTGAGTATTGGGGTTTACAGGACAGTGAGACTCTGTGTTACTGAGTATTGGTGTTTACAGGACAGTGAGACTCTGTGTTACTGAGTATTAGGGTTTATCGGACAGTGAGACTCTGTGTTACTGAGTATTGGTGTTTATTGGACAGTGAGACTCTGTGTTACTGAGTATTAGGGTTTATCGGACAGTGAGACTCTGTGTTACTGAGTATTGGGGTTTACAGGACAGTGAGACTCTGTGTTACTGAGTATTGGGATTTACAGGACAGTGAGACTCTGTGTTACTGAGTATTAGGGTTTATCGGACAGTGAGACTCTGTGTTACTGAGTATTAGGGTTTATAGGACAGTGAGACTCTGTGTTACTGAGTATTGGTGTTTATCGTACAGTGAGACTCTGTGTTACTGAGTATTGGTGTTTATAGGACAGTGAGACTCTGTGTTACTGAGTATTGGGGTTTACAGGACAGTGAGACTCTGTTACTGAGTATTGGTGTTTATAGGACAGTGAGACTCTGTGTTACTGAGTATTGGGGTTTACAGGACAGTGAGACTCTGTTACTGAGTATTGGTGTTTACAGGACAGTGAGACTCTGTGTTACTGAGTATTGGTGTTTGCAGGACAGTGAGACTCTGTGTTACTGAGTATTGGTGTTTATAGGACAGTGAGACTCTGTGTTACTGAGCATTAGGGTTTATCGGACAGTGAGACTCTGTGTTACTGAGTATTAGGGTTTATCGGACAGTGAGACTCTGTGTTACTGAGTATTGGTGTTTACAGGACAGTGAGACTCTGTGTTACTGAGTATTGGTGTTTATAGGACAGTGAGACTCTGTGTTACTGAGTATTAGGGTTTATCGGACAGTGAGACTCTGTGTTACTGAGTATTGGGGTTTACAGGACAGTGAGACTCTGTGTTACTGAGTATTGGTGTTTATCGGACAGTGAGACTCTGTGTTACTGAGTATTGGTGTTTATAGGACAGTGAGACTCTGTGTTACTGAGTATTAGGGTTTATCGGACAGTGAGACTCTGTGTTACTGAGTATTGGGGTTTACAGGACAGTGAGACTCTGTTACTGAGTATTGGTGTTTATAGGACAGTGAGACTCTGTGTTACTGAGTATTGGGGTTTACAGGACAGTGAGACTCTGTTACTGAGTATTGGTGTTTACAGGACAGTGAGACTCTGTGTTACTGAGTATTGGTGTTTGCAGGACAGTGAGACTCTGTGTTACTGAGTATTGGTGTTTATAGGACAGTGAGACTCTGTGTTACTGAGTATTAGGGTTTATCGGACAGTGAGACTCTGTGTTACTGAGTATTAGGGTTTATCGGACAGTGAGACTCTGTGTTACTGAGTATTGGTGTTTACAGGACAGTGAGACTCTGTGTTACTGAGTATTGGTGTTTATAGGACAGTGAGACTCTGTGTTACTGAGTATTAGGGTTTATCGGACAGTGAGACTCTGTGTTACTGAGTATTGGGGTTTACAGGACAGTGAGACTCTGTGTTACTGAGTATTGGTGTTTATCGGACAGTGAGACTCTGTGTTACTGAGTATTGGTGTTTATAGGACAGTGAGACTCTGTGTTACTGAGTATTAGGGTTTATCGGACAGTGAGACTCTGTGTTACTGAGTATTGGGGTTTACAGGACAGTGAGACTCTGTGTTACTGAGTATTGGTGTTTACAGGACAGTGAGACTCTGTGTTACTGAGTATTAGGGTTTATCGGACAGTGAGACTCTGTGTTACTGAGTATTGGTGTTTATTGGACAGTGAGACTCTGTGTTACTGAGTATTAGGGTTTATCGGACAGTGAGACTCTGTGTTACTGAGTATTGGGGTTTACAGGACAGTGAGACTCTGTGTTACTGAGTATTGGGATTTACAGGACAGTGAGACTCTGTGTTACTGAGTATTAGGGTTTATCGGACAGTGAGACTCTGTGTTACTGAGTATTAGGGTTTATAGGACAGTGAGACTCTGTGTTACTGAGTATTGGTGTTTATCGTACAGTGAGACTCTGTGTTACTGAGTATTGGTGTTTATAGGACAGTGAGACTCTGTGTTACTGAGTATTGGGGTTTACAGGACAGTGAGACTCTGTTACTGAGTATTGGTGTTTACAGGACAGTGAGACTCTGTGTTACTGAGTATTAGGGTTTATCGGACAGTGAGACTCTGTGTTACTGAGTATTGGTGTTTACAGGACAGTGAGACTCTGTGTTACTGAGTATTGGTGTTTATAGGACAGTGAGACTCTGTGTTACTGAGTATTAGGGTTTATCGGACAGTGAGACTCTGTGTTACTGAGTATTGGGGTTTACAGGACAGTGAGACTCTGTGTTACTGAGTATTGGTGTTTATCGGACAGTGAGACTCTGTGTTACTGAGTATTGGTGTTTATAGGACAGTGAGACTCTGTGTTACTGAGTATTAGGGTTTATCGGACAGTGAGACTCTGTGTTACTGAGTATTGGGGTTTACAGGACAGTGAGACTCTGTGTTACTGAGTATTGGTGTTTATCGGACAGTGAGACTCTGTGTTACTGAGTATTGGTGTTTATAGGACAGTGAGACTCTGTGTTACTGAGTATTAGGGTTTATCGGACAGTGAGACTCTGTGTTACTGAGTATTGGGGTTTACAGGACAGTGAGACTCTGTGTTACTGAGTATTGGTGTTTACAGGACAGTGAGACTCTGTGTTACTGAGTATTAGGGTTTATCGGACAGTGAGACTCTGTGTTACTGAGTATTGGTGTTTATTGGACAGTGAGACTCTGTGTTACTGAGTATTAGGGTTTATCGGACAGTGAGACTCTGTGTTACTGAGTATTGGGGTTTACAGGACAGTGAGACTCTGTGTTACTGAGTATTGGGATTTACAGGACAGTGAGACTCTGTGTTACTGAGTATTAGGGTTTATCGGACAGTGAGACTCTGTGTTACTGAGTATTAGGGTTTATAGGACAGTGAGACTCTGTGTTACTGAGTATTGGTGTTTATCGTACAGTGAGACTCTGTGTTACTGAGTATTGGTGTTTATAGGACAGTGAGACTCTGTGTTACTGAGTATTGGGGTTTACAGGACAGTGAGACTCTGTTACTGAGTATTGGTGTTTATAGGACAGTGAGACTCTGTGTTACTGAGTATTGGGGTTTACAGGACAGTGAGACTCTGTTACTGAGTATTGGTGTTTACAGGACAGTGAGACTCTGTGTTACTGAGTATTGGTGTTTGCAGGACAGTGAGACTCTGTGTTACTGAGTATTGGTGTTTATAGGACAGTGAGACTCTGTGTTACTGAGTATTAGGGTTTATCGGACAGTGAGACTCTGTGTTACTGAGTATTGGTGTTTACAGGACAGTGAGACTCTGTGTTACTGAGTATTAGGGTTTATCGGACAGTGAGACTCTGTGTTACTGAGTATTGGTGTTTATAGGACAGTGAGACTCTGTGTTACTGAGTATTGGTGTTTATAGGACAGTGAGACTCTGTGTTACTGAGTATTGGTGTTTGCAGGACAGTGAGACTCTGTGTTACTGAGTATTGGTGTTTATAGGACAGTGAGACTCTGTGTTACTGAGTATTAGGGTTTATCGGACAGTGAGACTCTGTGTTACTGAGTATTGGGGTTTACAGGACAGTGAGACTCTGTGTTACTGAGTATTGGTGTTTATCGGACAGTGAGACTCTGTGTTACTGAGTATTGGTGTTTATAGGACAGTGAGACTCTGTGTTACTGAGTATTGGAGTTTATAGGACAGTGAGACTCTGTGTTACTGAGTATTAGGGTTTATCGGACAGTGAGACTCTGTGTTACTGAGTATTGGGGTTTACAGGACAGTGAGACTCTGTGTTACTGAGTATTAGGGTTTATCGGACAGTGAGACTCTGTGTTACTGAGTATTGGTGTTTATAGGACAGTGAGACTCTGTGTTACTGAGTATTGGTGTTTATAGGACAGTGAGACTCTGTGTTACTGAGTATTGGTGTTTATAGGACAGTGAGACTCTGTGTTACTGAGTATTGGTGTTTACAGGACAGTGAGACTCTGTGTTACTGAGTATTGGTGTTTATAGGACAGTGAGACTCTGTGTTACTGAGTATTGGTGTTTATCGTACAGTGAGACTCTGTTACTGAGTATTGGTGTTTACAGGACAGTGAGACTCTGTGTTACTGAGTATTGGTGTTTACAGGACAGTGAGACTCTGTGTTACTGAGTATTGGTGTTTATCGGACAGTGAGACTCTGTGTTACTGAGTATTAGGGTTTATCGGACAGTGAGACTCTGTGTTACTGAGTATTGGTGTTTACAGGACAGTGAGACTCTGTGTTACTGAGTATTAGGGTTTATCGGACAGTGAGACTCTGTGTTACTGAGTATTGGTGTTTACAGGACAGTGAGACTCTGTGTTACTGAGTATTGGTGTTTATAGGACAGTGAGACTCTGTGTTACTGAGTATTAGGGTTTATCGGACAGTGAGACTCTGTGTTACTGAGTATTGGGGTTTACAGGACAGTGAGACTCTGTGTTACTGAGTATTGGTGTTTATCGGACAGTGAGACTCTGTGTTACTGAGTATTGGTGTTTATAGGACAGTGAGACTCTGTGTTACTGAGTATTAGGGTTTATCGGACAGTGAGACTCTGTGTTACTGAGTATTGGGGTTTACAGGACAGTGAGACTCTGTGTTACTGAGTATTGGTGTTTACAGGACAGTGAGACTCTGTGTTACTGAGTATTAGGGTTTATCGGACAGTGAGACTCTGTGTTACTGAGTATTGGTGTTTATTGGACAGTGAGACTCTGTGTTACTGAGTATTAGGGTTTATCGGACAGTGAGACTCTGTGTTACTGAGTATTGGGGTTTACAGGACAGTGAGACTCTGTGTTACTGAGTATTGGGATTTACAGGACAGTGAGACTCTGTGTTACTGAGTATTAGGGTTTATCGGACAGTGAGACTCTGTGTTACTGAGTATTAGGGTTTATAGGACAGTGAGACTCTGTGTTACTGAGTATTGGTGTTTATCGTACAGTGAGACTCTGTGTTACTGAGTATTGGTGTTTATAGGACAGTGAGACTCTGTGTTACTGAGTATTGGGGTTTACAGGACAGTGAGACTCTGTTACTGAGTATTGGTGTTTATAGGACAGTGAGACTCTGTGTTACTGAGTATTGGGGTTTACAGGACAGTGAGACTCTGTTACTGAGTATTGGTGTTTACAGGACAGTGAGACTCTGTGTTACTGAGTATTGGTGTTTGCAGGACAGTGAGACTCTGTGTTACTGAGTATTGGTGTTTATAGGACAGTGAGACTCTGTGTTACTGAGTATTAGGGTTTATCGGACAGTGAGACTCTGTGTTACTGAGTATTGGTGTTTACAGGACAGTGAGACTCTGTGTTACTGAGTATTAGGGTTTATCGGACAGTGAGACTCTGTGTTACTGAGTATTGGTGTTTACAGGACAGTGAGACTCTGTGTTACTGAGTATTGGTGTTTATAGGACAGTGAGACTCTGTGTTACTGAGTATTAGGGTTTATCGGACAGTGAGACTCTGTGTTACTGAGTATTGGGGTTTACAGGACAGTGAGACTCTGTGTTACTGAGTATTGGTGTTTATCGGACAGTGAGACTCTGTGTTACTGAGTATTGGTGTTTATAGGACAGTGAGACTCTGTGTTACTGAGTATTAGGGTTTATCGGACAGTGAGACTCTGTGTTACTGAGTATTGGGGTTTACAGGACAGTGAGACTCTGTGTTACTGAGTATTGGTGTTTACAGGACAGTGAGACTCTGTGTTACTGAGTATTAGGGTTTATCGGACAGTGAGACTCTGTGTTACTGAGTATTGGTGTTTATTGGACAGTGAGACTCTGTGTTACTGAGTATTGGTGTTTATAGGACAGTGAGACTCTGTGTTACTGAGTATTAGGGTTTATCGGACAGTGAGACTCTGTGTTACTGAGTATTGGGGTTTACAGGACAGTGAGACTCTGTGTTACTGAGTATTGGTGTTTATCGGACAGTGAGACTCTGTGTTACTGAGTATTGGTGTTTATAGGACAGTGAGACTCTGTGTTACTGAGTATTGGAGTTTATAGGACAGTGAGACTCTGTGTTACTGAGTATTAGGGTTTATCGGACAGTGAGACTCTGTGTTACTGAGTATTAGGGTTTATCGGACAGTGAGACTCTGTGTTACTGAGTATTGGTGTTTATTGGACAGTGAGACTCTGTGTTACTGAGTATTGGTGTTTATAGGACAGTGAGACTCTGTGTTACTGAGTATTAGGGTTTATCGGACAGTGAGACTCTGTGTTACTGAGTATTGGGGTTTACAGGACAGTGAGACTCTGTGTTACTGAGTATTGGTGTTTATCGGACAGTGAGACTCTGTGTTACTGAGTATTGGTGTTTATAGGACAGTGAGACTCTGTGTTACTGAGTATTAGGGTTTATCGGACAGTGAGACTCTGTGTTACTGAGTATTGGGGTTTACAGGACAGTGAGACTCTGTGTTACTGAGTATTGGTGTTTATCGGACAGTGAGACTCTGTGTTACTGAGTATTGGTGTTTATAGGACAGTGAGACTCTGTGTTACTGAGTATTGGAGTTTATAGGACAGTGAGACTCTGTGTTACTGAGTATTAGGGTTTATCGGACAGTGAGACTCTGTGTTACTGAGTATTGGGGTTTACAGGACAGTGAGACTCTGTGTTACTGAGTATTAGGGTTTATCGGACAGTGAGACTCTGTGTTACTGAGTATTGGTGTTTATAGGACAGTGAGACTCTGTGTTACTGAGTATTGGTGTTTATAGGACAGTGAGACTCTGTGTTACTGAGTATTGGTGTTTATAGGACAGTGAGACTCTGTGTTACTGAGTATTGGTGTTTACAGGACAGTGAGACTCTGTGTTACTGAGTATTGGTGTTTATAGGACAGTGAGACTCTGTGTTACTGAGTATTGGTGTTTATCGTACAGTGAGACTCTGTTACTGAGTATTGGTGTTTACAGGACAGTGAGACTCTGTGTTACTGAGTATTGGTGTTTACAGGACAGTGAGACTCTGTGTTACTGAGTATTGGTGTTTATCGGACAGTGAGACTCTGTGTTACTGAGTATTAGGGTTTATCGGACAGTGAGACTCTGTGTTACTGAGTATTGGTGTTTACAGGACAGTGAGACTCTGTGTTACTGAGTATTAGGGTTTATCGGACAGTGAGACTCTGTGTTACTGAGTATTGGTGTTTACAGGACAGTGAGACTCTGTGTTACTGAGTATTGGTGTTTATAGGACAGTGAGACTCTGTGTTACTGAGTATTAGGGTTTATCGGACAGTGAGACTCTGTGTTACTGAGTATTGGGGTTTACAGGACAGTGAGACTCTGTGTTACTGAGTATTGGTGTTTATCGGACAGTGAGACTCTGTGTTACTGAGTATTGGTGTTTATAGGACAGTGAGACTCTGTGTTACTGAGTATTAGGGTTTATCGGACAGTGAGACTCTGTGTTACTGAGTATTGGGGTTTACAGGACAGTGAGACTCTGTGTTACTGAGTATTGGTGTTTACAGGACAGTGAGACTCTGTGTTACTGAGTATTAGGGTTTATCGGACAGTGAGACTCTGTGTTACTGAGTATTGGTGTTTATTGGACAGTGAGACTCTGTGTTACTGAGTATTAGGGTTTATCGGACAGTGAGACTCTGTGTTACTGAGTATTGGGGTTTACAGGACAGTGAGACTCTGTGTTACTGAGTATTGGGATTTACAGGACAGTGAGACTCTGTGTTACTGAGTATTAGGGTTTATCGGACAGTGAGACTCTGTGTTACTGAGTATTAGGGTTTATAGGACAGTGAGACTCTGTGTTACTGAGTATTGGTGTTTATCGTACAGTGAGACTCTGTGTTACTGAGTATTGGTGTTTATAGGACAGTGAGACTCTGTGTTACTGAGTATTGGGGTTTACAGGACAGTGAGACTCTGTTACTGAGTATTGGTGTTTATAGGACAGTGAGACTCTGTGTTACTGAGTATTGGGGTTTACAGGACAGTGAGACTCTGTTACTGAGTATTGGTGTTTACAGGACAGTGAGACTCTGTGTTACTGAGTATTGGTGTTTGCAGGACAGTGAGACTCTGTGTTACTGAGTATTGGTGTTTATAGGACAGTGAGACTCTGTGTTACTGAGTATTAGGGTTTATCGGACAGTGAGACTCTGTGTTACTGAGTATTAGGGTTTATCGGACAGTGAGACTCTGTGTTACTGAGTATTGGTGTTTACAGGACAGTGAGACTCTGTGTTACTGAGTATTGGTGTTTATAGGACAGTGAGACTCTGTGTTACTGAGTATTAGGGTTTCATCGGACAGTGAGACTCTGTGTTACTGAGTATTGGGGTTTACAGGACAGTGAGACTCTGTGTTACTGAGTATTGGTGTTTATCGGACAGTGAGACTCTGTGTTACTGAGTATTGGTGTTTATAGGACAGTGAGACTCTGTGTTACTGAGTATTAGGGTTTATCGGACAGTGAGACTCTGTGTTACTGAGTATTGGGGTTTACAGGACAGTGAGACTCTGTTACTGAGTATTGGTGTTTATAGGACAGTGAGACTCTGTGTTACTGAGTATTGGTGTTTATAGGACAGTGAGACTCTGTGTTACTGAGTATTGGTGTTTATCGGACAGTGAGACTCTGTGTTACTGAGTATTGGTGTTTATAGGACAGTGAGACTCTGTGTTACTGAGTATTGGTGTTTATCGGACAGTGAGACTCTGTGTTACTGAGTATTGGTGTTTATAGGACAGTGAGACTCTGTGTTACTGAGTAATTGGTGTTTATCGGACAGTGAGACTCTGTGTTACTGAGTATTGGTGTTTATAGGACAGTGAGACTCTGTGTTACTGAGTATTAGGGTTTATCGGACAGTGAGACTCTGTGTTACTGAGTATTGGGGTTTACAGGACAGTGAGACTCTGTGTTACTGAGTATTGGTGTTTATCGGACAGTGAGACTCTGTGTTACTGAGTATTGGTGTTTATAGGACAGTGAGACTCTGTGTTACTGAGTATTAGGGTTTATCGGACAGTGAGACTCTGTGTTACTGAGTATTGGGGTTTACAGGACAGTGAGACTCTGTTACTGAGTATTGGTGTTTATAGGACAGTGAGACTCTGTTACTGAGTATTGGTGTTTACAGGACAGTGAGACTCTGTGTTACTGAGTATTGGTGTTTGCAGGACAGTGAGACTCTGTGTTACTGAGTATTGGTGTTTATAGGACAGTGAGACTCTGTGTTACTGAGTATTAGGGTTTATCGGACAGTGAGACTCTGTGTTACTGAGTATTAGGGTTTATCGGACAGTGAGACTCTGTGTTACTGAGTATTGGTGTTTATAGGACAGTGAGACTCTGTGTTACTGAGTATTGGTGTTTATAGGACAGTGAGACTCTGTGTTACTGAGTATTGGAGTTTATAGGACAGTGAGACTCTGTGTTACTGAGTATTAGGGTTTATCGGACAGTGAGACTCTGTGTTACTGAGTATTGGGGTTTACAGGACAGTGAGACTCTGTGTTACTGAGTATTAGGGTTTATCGGACAGTGAGACTCTGTGTTACTGAGTATTGGTGTTTATAGGACAGTGAGACTCTGTGTTACTGAGTATTGGTGTTTATAGGACAGTGAGACTCTGTGTTACTGAGTATTGGGGTTTATAGGACAGTGAGACTCTGTGTTACTGAGTATTGGTGTTTATAGGACAGTGAGACTCTGTGTTACTGAGTATTGGTGTTTATAGGACAGTGAGACTCTGTGTTACTGAGTATTGGTGTTTATAGGACAGTGAGACTCTGTGTTACTGAGTATTGGTGTTTACAGGACAGTGAGACTCTGTGTTACTGAGTATTGGTGTTTATAGGACAGTGAGACTCTGTGTTACTGAGTATTGGTGTTTATCGTACAGTGAGACTCTGTTACTGAGTATTGGTGTTTACAGGACAGTGAGACTCTGTGTTACTGAGTATTGGTGTTTACAGGACAGTGAGACTCTGTGTTACTGAGTATTGGTGTTTATCGGACAGTGAGACTCTGTGTTACTGAGTATTAGGGTTTATCGGACAGTGAGACTCTGTGTTACTGAGTATTGGGGTTTACAGGACAGTGAGACTCTGTGTTACTGAGTATTGGTGTTTACAGGACAGTGAGACTCTGTGTTACTGAGTATTAGGGTTTATCGGACAGTGAGACTCTGTGTTACTGAGTATTGGTGTTTATTGGACAGTGAGACTCTGTGTTACTGAGTATTGGTGTTTATAGGACAGTGAGACTCTGTGTTACTGAGTATTAGGGTTTATCGGACAGTGAGACTCTGTGTTACTGAGTATTGGGGTTTACAGGACAGTGAGACTCTGTGTTACTGAGTATTGGTGTTTATCGGACAGTGAGACTCTGTGTTACTGAGTATTGGTGTTTATAGGACAGTGAGACTCTGTGTTACTGAGTATTGGAGTTTATAGGACAGTGAGACTCTGTGTTACTGAGTATTAGGGTTTATCGGACAGTGAGACTCTGTGTTACTGAGTATTGGTGTTTACAGGACAGTGAGACTCTGTGTTACTGAGTATTAGGGTTTATCGGACAGTGAGACTCTGTGTTACTGAGTATTGGGGTTTACAGGACAGTGAGACTCTGTGTTACTGAGTATTGGTGTTTATCGGACAGTGAGACTCTGTGTTACTGAGTATTGGTGTTTATAGGACAGTGAGACTCTGTGTTACTGAGTATTGGAGTTTATAGGACAGTGAGACTCTGTGTTACTGAGTATTAGGGTTTATCGGACAGTGAGACTCTGTGTTACTGAGTATTGGGGTTTACAGGACAGTGAGACTCTGTGTTACTGAGTATTAGGGTTTATCGGACAGTGAGACTCTGTGTTACTGAGTATTGGTGTTTATAGGACAGTGAGACTCTGTGTTACTGAGTATTGGTGTTTATAGGACAGTGAGACTCTGTGTTACTGAGTATTGGTGTTTATAGGACAGTGAGACTCTGTGTTACTGAGTATTGGTGTTTACAGGACAGTGAGACTCTGTGTTACTGAGTATTGGTGTTTATAGGACAGTGAGACTCTGTGTTACTGAGTATTGGTGTTTATCGTACAGTGAGACTCTGTTACTGAGTATTGGTGTTTACAGGACAGTGAGACTCTGTGTTACTGAGTATTGGTGTTTACAGGACAGTGAGACTCTGTGTTACTGAGTATTGGTGTTTATCGGACAGTGAGACTCTGTGTTACTGAGTATTAGGGTTTATCGGACAGTGAGACTCTGTGTTACTGAGTATTGGTGTTTACAGGACAGTGAGACTCTGTGTTACTGAGTATTAGGGTTTATCGGACAGTGAGACTCTGTGTTACTGAGTATTGGTGTTTACAGGACAGTGAGACTCTGTGTTACTGAGTATTGGTGTTTATAGGACAGTGAGACTCTGTGTTACTGAGTATTAGGGTTTATCGGACAGTGAGACTCTGTGTTACTGAGTATTGGGGTTTACAGGACAGTGAGACTCTGTGTTACTGAGTATTGGTGTTTATCGGACAGTGAGACTCTGTGTTACTGAGTATTGGTGTTTATAGGACAGTGAGACTCTGTGTTACTGAGTATTAGGGTTTATCGGACAGTGAGACTCTGTGTTACTGAGTATTGGGGTTTACAGGACAGTGAGACTCTGTGTTACTGAGTATTGGTGTTTACAGGACAGTGAGACTCTGTGTTACTGAGTATTAGGGTTTATCGGACAGTGAGACTCTGTGTTACTGAGTATTGGTGTTTATTGGACAGTGAGACTCTGTGTTACTGAGTATTAGGGTTTATCGGACAGTGAGACTCTGTGTTACTGAGTATTGGGGTTTACAGGACAGTGAGACTCTGTGTTACTGAGTATTGGGATTTACAGGACAGTGAGACTCTGTGTTACTGAGTATTAGGGTTTATCGGACAGTGAGACTCTGTGTTACTGAGTATTAGGGTTTATAGGACAGTGAGACTCTGTGTTACTGAGTATTGGTGTTTATCGTACAGTGAGACTCTGTGTTACTGAGTATTGGTGTTTATAGGACAGTGAGACTCTGTGTTACTGAGTATTGGGGTTTACAGGACAGTGAGACTCTGTTACTGAGTATTGGTGTTTATAGGACAGTGAGACTCTGTGTTACTGAGTATTGGGGTTTACAGGACAGTGAGACTCTGTTACTGAGTATTGGTGTTTACAGGACAGTGAGACTCTGTGTTACTGAGTATTGGTGTTTACAGGACAGTGAGACTCTGTGTTACTGAGTATTGGTGTTTACAGGACAGTGAGACTCTGTGTTACTGAGTATTGGTGTTTATAGGACAGTGAGACTCTGTGTTACTGAGTATTAGGGTTTATCGGACAGTGAGACTCTGTGTTACTGAGTATTGGGGTTTACAGGACAGTGAGACTCTGTGTTACTGAGTATTGGTGTTTATCGGACAGTGAGACTCTGTGTTACTGAGTATTGGTGTTTATAGGACAGTGAGACTCTGTGTTACTGAGTATTAGGGTTTATCGGACAGTGAGACTCTGTGTTACTGAGTATTGGGGTTTACAGGACAGTGAGACTCTGTGTTACTGAGTATTGGTGTTTACAGGACAGTGAGACTCTGTGTTACTGAGTATTAGGGTTTATCGGACAGTGAGACTCTGTGTTACTGAGTATTGGTGTTTATTGGACAGTGAGACTCTGTGTTACTGAGTATTGGTGTTTATAGGACAGTGAGACTCTGTGTTACTGAGTATTAGGGTTTATCGGACAGTGAGACTCTGTGTTACTGAGTATTGGGGTTTACAGGACAGTGAGACTCTGTGTTACTGAGTATTGGTGTTTATCGGACAGTGAGACTCTGTGTTACTGAGTATTGGTGTTTATAGGACAGTGAGACTCTGTGTTACTGAGTATTGGAGTTTATAGGACAGTGAGACTCTGTGTTACTGAGTATTAGGGTTTATCGGACAGTGAGACTCTGTGTTACTGAGTATTGGTGTTTATAGGACAGTGAGACTCTGTGTTACTGAGTATTAGGGTTTATCGGACAGTGCGACTCTGTGTTACTGAGTATTGGGGTTTACAGGATAGTGAGACTCTGTGTTACTGAGTATTGGTGTTTATCGGACAGTGAGACTCTGTGTTACTGAGTATTGGTGTTTATAGGACAGTGAGACTCTGTGTTACTGAGTATTGGAGTTTATAGGACAGTGAGACTCTGTGTTACTGAGTATTAGGGTTTATCGGACAGTGAGACTCTGTGTTACTGAGTATTGGGGTTTACAGGACAGTGAGACTCTGTGTTACTGAGTATTAGGGTTTATCGGACAGTGAGACTCTGTGTTACTGAGTATTGGTGTTTATAGGACAGTGAGACTCTGTGTTACTGAGTATTGGTGTTTATAGGACAGTGAGACTCTGTGTTACTGAGTATTGGTGTTTATAGGACAGTGAGACTCTGTGTTACTGAGTATTGGTGTTTACAGGACAGTGAGACTCTGTGTTACTGAGTATTGGTGTTTATAGGACAGTGAGACTCTGTGTTACTGAGTATTGGTGTTTATCGTACAGTGAGACTCTGTTACTGAGTATTGGTGTTTACAGGACAGTGAGACTCTGTGTTACTGAGTATTGGTGTTTACAGGACAGTGAGACTCTGTGTTACTGAGTATTGGTGTTTATCGGACAGTGAGACTCTGTGTTACTGAGTATTAGGGTTTATCGGACAGTGAGACTCTGTGTTACTGAGTATTGGTGTTTACAGGACAGTGAGACTCTGTGTTACTGAGTATTAGGGTTTTTCGGACAGTGAGACTCTGTGTTACTGAGTATTGGTGTTTACAGGACAGTGAGACTCTGTGTTACTGAGTATTGGTGTTTATAGGACAGTGAGACTCTGTGTTACTGAGTATTAGGGTTTATCGGACAGTGAGACTCTGTGTTACTGAGTATTGGGGTTTACAGGACAGTGAGACTCTGTGTTACTGAGTATTGGTGTTTATCGGACAGTGAGACTCTGTGTTACTGAGTATTGGTGTTTATAGGACAGTGAGACTCTGTGTTACTGAGTATTAGGGTTTATCGGACAGTGAGACTCTGTGTTACTGAGTATTGGGGTTTACAGGACAGTGAGACTCTGTGTTACTGAGTATTGGTGTTTACAGGACAGTGAGACTCTGTGTTACTGAGTATTGGTGTTTACAGGACAGTGAGACTCTGTGTTACTGAGTATTGGTGTTTATCGGACAGTGAGACTCTGTGTTACTGAGTATTAGGGTTTATCGGACAGTGAGACTCTGTGTTACTGAGTATTGGTGTTTACAGGACAGTGAGACTCTGTGTTACTGAGTATTGGTGTTTATAGGACAGTGAGACTCTGTGTTACTGAGTATTAGGGTTTATCGGACAGTGAGACTCTGTGTTACTGAGTATTGGGGTTTACAGGACAGTGAGACTCTGTGTTACTGAGTATTGGTGTTTATCGGACAGTGAGACTCTGTGTTACTGAGTATTGGTGTTTATAGGACAGTGAGACTCTGTGTTACTGAGTATTAGGGTTTATCGGACAGTGAGACTCTGTGTTACTGAGTATTGGGGTTTACAGGACAGTGAGACTCTGTGTTACTGAGTATTGGTGTTTACAGGACAGTGAGACTCTGTGTTACTGAGTATTAGGGTTTATCGGACAGTGAGACTCTGTGTTACTGAGTATTGGTGTTTATTGGACAGTGAGACTCTGTGTTACTGAGTATTGGTGTTTATAGGACAGTGAGACTCTGTGTTACTGAGTATTAGGGTTTATCGGACAGTGAGACTCTGTGTTACTGAGTATTGGGGTTTACAGGACAGTGAGACTCTGTGTTACTGAGTATTGGTGTTTATCGGACAGTGAGACTCTGTGTTACTGAGTATTGGTGTTTATAGGACAGTGAGACTCTGTGTTACTGAGTATTGGAGTTTATAGGACAGTGAGACTCTGTGTTACTGAGTATTAGGGTTTATCGGACAGTGAGACTCTGTGTTACTGAGTATTGGTGTTTATAGGACAGTGAGACTCTGTGTTACTGAGTATTAGGGTTTATCGGACAGTGAGACTCTGTGTTACTGAGTATTGGGGTTTACAGGACAGTGAGACTCTGTGTTACTGAGTATTGGTGTTTATCGGACAGTGAGACTCTGTGTTACTGAGTATTGGTGTTTATAGGACAGTGAGACTCTGTGTTACTGAGTATTGGAGTTTATAGGACAGTGAGACTCTGTGTTACTGAGTATTAGGGTTTATCGGACAGTGAGACTCTGTGTTACTGAGTATTGGGGTTTACAGGACAGTGAGACTCTGTGTTACTGAGTATTAGGGTTTATCGGACAGTGAGACTCTGTGTTACTGAGTATTGGTGTTTATAGGACAGTGAGACTCTGTGTTACTGAGTATTGGTGTTTATAGGACAGTGAGACTCTGTGTTACTGAGTATTGGTGTTTATAGGACAGTGAGACTCTGTGTTACTGAGTATTGGTGTTTACAGGACAGTGAGACTCTGTGTTACTGAGTATTGGTGTTTATAGGACAGTGAGACTCTGTGTTACTGAGTATTGGTGTTTATCGTACAGTGAGACTCTGTTACTGAGTATTGGTGTTTACAGGACAGTGAGACTCTGTGTTACTGAGTATTGGTGTTTACAGGACAGTGAGACTCTGTGTTACTGAGTATTGGTGTTTATCGGACAGTGAGACTCTGTGTTACTGAGTATTAGGGTTTATCGGACAGTGAGACTCTGTGTTACTGAGTATTGGTGTTTACAGGACAGTGAGACTCTGTGTTACTGAGTATTAGGGTTTATCGGACAGTGAGACTCTGTGTTACTGAGTATTGGTGTTTACAGGACAGTGAGACTCTGTGTTACTGAGTATTGGTGTTTATAGGACAGTGAGACTCTGTGTTACTGAGTATTAGGGTTTATCGGACAGTGAGACTCTGTGTTACTGAGTATTGGGGTTTACAGGACAGTGAGACTCTGTGTTACTGAGTATTGGTGTTTATCGGACAGTGAGACTCTGTGTTACTGAGTATTGGTGTTTATAGGACAGTGAGACTCTGTGTTACTGAGTATTAGGGTTTATCGGACAGTGAGACTCTGTGTTACTGAGTATTGGGGTTTACAGGACAGTGAGACTCTGTGTTACTGAGTATTGGTGTTTACAGGACAGTGAGACTCTGTGTTACTGAGTATTAGGGTTTATCGGACAGTGAGACTCTGTGTTACTGAGTATTGGTGTTTATTGGACAGTGAGACTCTGTGTTACTGAGTATTAGGGTTTATCGGACAGTGAGACTCTGTGTTACTGAGTATTGGGGTTTACAGGACAGTGAGACTCTGTGTTACTGAGTATTGGGATTTACAGGACAGTGAGACTCTGTGTTACTGAGTATTAGGGTTTATCGGACAGTGAGACTCTGTGTTACTGAGTATTAGGGTTTATAGGACAGTGAGACTCTGTGTTACTGAGTATTGGTGTTTATCGTACAGTGAGACTCTGTGTTACTGAGTATTGGTGTTTATAGGACAGTGAGACTCTGTGTTACTGAGTATTGGGGTTTACAGGACAGTGAGACTCTGTTACTGAGTATTGGTGTTTATAGGACAGTGAGACTCTGTGTTACTGAGTATTGGGGTTTACAGGACAGTGAGACTCTGTTACTGAGTATTGGTGTTTACAGGACAGTGAGACTCTGTGTTACTGAGTATTGGTGTTTGCAGGACAGTGAGACTCTGTGTTACTGAGTATTGGTGTTTATAGGACAGTGAGACTCTGTGTTACTGAGTATTAGGGTTTATCGGACAGTGAGACTCTGTGTTACTGAGTATTGGTGTTTACAGGACAGTGAGACTCTGTGTTACTGAGTATTAGGGTTTATCGGACAGTGAGACTCTGTGTTACTGAGTATTGGTGTTTACAGGACAGTGAGACTCTGTGTTACTGAGTATTGGTGTTTATAGGACAGTGAGACTCTGTGTTACTGAGTATTAGGGTTTATCGGACAGTGAGACTCTGTGTTACTGAGTATTGGGGTTTACAGGACAGTGAGACTCTGTGTTACTGAGTATTGGTGTTTATCGGACAGTGAGACTCTGTGTTACTGAGTATTGGTGTTTATAGGACAGTGAGACTCTGTGTTACTGAGTATTAGGGTTTATCGGACAGTGAGACTCTGTGTTACTGAGTATTGGGGTTTACAGGACAGTGAGACTCTGTGTTACTGAGTATTGGTGTTTACAGGACAGTGAGACTCTGTGTTACTGAGTATTGGTGTTTATAGGACAGTGAGACTCTGTGTTACTGAGTATTAGGGTTTATCGGACAGTGAGACTCTGTGTTACTGAGTATTGGGGTTTACAGGACAGTGAGACTCTGTGTTACTGAGTATTGGTGTTTATCGGACAGTGAGACTCTGTGTTACTGAGTATTGGTGTTTATAGGACAGTGAGACTCTGTGTTACTGAGTATTAGGGTTTATCGGACAGTGAGACTCTGTGTTACTGAGTATTGGGGTTTACAGGACAGTGAGACTCTGTGTTACTGAGTATTGGTGTTTACAGGACAGTGAGACTCTGTGTTACTGAGTATTGGTGTTTACAGGACAGTGAGACTCTGTGTTACTGAGTATTGGTGTTTATCGGACAGTGAGACTCTGTGTTACTGAGTATTAGGGTTTATCGGACAGTGAGACTCTGTGTTACTGAGTATTGGTGTTTACAGGACAGTGAGACTCTGTGTTACTGAGTATTGGTGTTTATAGGACAGTGAGACTCTGTGTTACTGAGTATTAGGGTTTATCGGACAGTGAGACTCTGTGTTACTGAGTATTGGGGTTTACAGGACAGTGAGACTCTGTGTTACTGAGTATTGGTGTTTATCGGACAGTGAGACTCTGTGTTACTGAGTATTGGTGTTTATAGGACAGTGAGACTCTGTGTTACTGAGTATTAGGGTTTATCGGACAGTGAGACTCTGTGTTACTGAGTATTGGGGTTTACAGGACAGTGAGACTCTGTGTTACTGAGTATTGGTGTTTACAGGACAGTGAGACTCTGTGTTACTGAGTATTAGGGTTTATCGGACAGTGAGACTCTGTGTTACTGAGTATTGGTGTTTATTGGACAGTGAGACTCTGTGTTACTGAGTATTGGTGTTTATAGGACAGTGAGACTCTGTGTTACTGAGTATTAGGGTTTATCGGACAGTGAGACTCTGTGTTACTGAGTATTGGGGTTTACAGGACAGTGAGACTCTGTGTTACTGAGTATTGGTGTTTATCGGACAGTGAGACTCTGTGTTACTGAGTATTGGTGTTTATAGGACAGTGAGACTCTGTGTTACTGAGTATTGGAGTTTATAGGACAGTGAGACTCTGTGTTACTGAGTATTAGGGTTTATCGGACAGTGAGACTCTGTGTTACTGAGTATTGGTGTTTATAGGACAGTGAGACTCTGTGTTACTGAGTATTAGGGTTTATCGGACAGTGAGACTCTGTGTTACTGAGTATTGGGGTTTACAGGACAGTGAGACTCTGTGTTACTGAGTATTGGTGTTTATCGGACAGTGAGACTCTGTGTTACTGAGTATTGGTGTTTATAGGACAGTGAGACTCTGTGTTACTGAGTATTGGAGTTTATAGGACAGTGAGACTCTGTGTTACTGAGTATTAGGGTTTATCGGACAGTGAGACTCTGTGTTACTGAGTATTGGGGTTTACAGGACAGTGAGACTCTGTGTTACTGAGTATTAGGGTTTATCGGACAGTGAGACTCTGTGTTACTGAGTATTGGTGTTTATAGGACAGTGAGACTCTGTGTTACTGAGTATTGGTGTTTATAGGACAGTGAGACTCTGTGTTACTGAGTATTGGTGTTTATAGGACAGTGAGACTCTGTGTTACTGAGTATTGGTGTTTACAGGACAGTGAGACTCTGTGTTACTGAGTATTGGTGTTTATAGGACAGTGAGACTCTGTGTTACTGAGTATTGGTGTTTATCGTACAGTGAGACTCTGTTACTGAGTATTGGTGTTTACAGGACAGTGAGACTCTGTGTTACTGAGTATTGGTGTTTACAGGACAGTGAGACTCTGTGTTACTGAGTATTGGTGTTTATCGGACAGTGAGACTCTGTGTTACTGAGTATTAGGGTTTATCGGACAGTGAGACTCTGTGTTACTGAGTATTGGTGTTTACAGGACAGTGAGACTCTGTGTTACTGAGTATTAGGGTTTATCGGACAGTGAGACTCTGTGTTACTGAGTATTGGTGTTTACAGGACAGTGAGACTCTGTGTTACTGAGTATTGGTGTTTATAGGACAGTGAGACTCTGTGTTACTGAGTATTAGGGTTTATCGGACAGTGAGACTCTGTGTTACTGAGTATTGGGGTTTACAGGACAGTGAGACTCTGTGTTACTGAGTATTGGTGTTTATCGGACAGTGAGACTCTGTGTTACTGAGTATTGGTGTTTATAGGACAGTGAGACTCTGTGTTACTGAGTATTAGGGTTTATCGGACAGTGAGACTCTGTGTTACTGAGTATTGGGGTTTACAGGACAGTGAGACTCTGTGTTACTGAGTATTGGTGTTTACAGGACAGTGAGACTCTGTGTTACTGAGTATTAGGGTTTATCGGACAGTGAGACTCTGTGTTACTGAGTATTGGTGTTTATTGGACAGTGAGACTCTGTGTTACTGAGTATTAGGGTTTATCGGACAGTGAGACTCTGTGTTACTGAGTATTGGGGTTTACAGGACAGTGAGACTCTGTGTTACTGAGTATTGGGATTTACAGGACAGTGAGACTCTGTGTTACTGAGTATTAGGGTTTATCGGACAGTGAGACTCTGTGTTACTGAGTATTAGGGTTTATAGGACAGTGAGACTCTGTGTTACTGAGTATTGGTGTTTATCGTACAGTGAGACTCTGTGTTACTGAGTATTGGTGTTTATAGGACAGTGAGACTCTGTGTTACTGAGTATTGGGGTTTACAGGACAGTGAGACTCTGTTACTGAGTATTGGTGTTTATAGGACAGTGAGACTCTGTGTTACTGAGTATTGGGGTTTACAGGACAGTGAGACTCTGTTACTGAGTATTGGTGTTTACAGGACAGTGAGACTCTGTGTTACTGAGTATTGGTGTTTGCAGGACAGTGAGACTCTGTGTTACTGAGTATTGGTGTTTATAGGACAGTGAGACTCTGTGTTACTGAGTATTAGGGTTTATCGGACAGTGAGACTCTGTGTTACTGAGTATTGGTGTTTACAGGACAGTGAGACTCTGTGTTACTGAGTATTAGGGTTTATCGGACAGTGAGACTCTGTGTTACTGAGTATTGGTGTTTACAGGACAGTGAGACTCTGTGTTACTGAGTATTGGTGTTTATAGGACAGTGAGACTCTGTGTTACTGAGTATTAGGGTTTATCGGACAGTGAGACTCTGTGTTACTGAGTATTGGGGTTTACAGGACAGTGAGACTCTGTGTTACTGAGTATTGGTGTTTATCGGACAGTGAGACTCTGTGTTACTGAGTATTGGTGTTTATAGGACAGTGAGACTCTGTGTTACTGAGTATTAGGGTTTATCGGACAGTGAGACTCTGTGTTACTGAGTATTGGGGTTTACAGGACAGTGAGACTCTGTGTTACTGAGTATTGGTGTTTACAGGACAGTGAGACTCTGTGTTACTGAGTATTAGGGTTTATCGGACAGTGAGACTCTGTGTTACTGAGTATTGGTGTTTATTGGACAGTGAGACTCTGTGTTACTGAGTATTGGTGTTTATAGGACAGTGAGACTCTGTGTTACTGAGTATTAGGGTTTATCGGACAGTGAGACTCTGTGTTACTGAGTATTGGGGTTTACAGGACAGTGAGACTCTGTGTTACTGAGTATTGGTGTTTATCGGACAGTGAGACTCTGTGTTACTGAGTATTGGTGTTTATAGGACAGTGAGACTCTGTGTTACTGAGTATTGGAGTTTATAGGACAGTGAGACTCTGTGTTACTGAGTATTAGGGTTTATCGGACAGTGAGACTCTGTGTTACTGAGTATTGGTGTTTATAGGACAGTGAGACTCTGTGTTACTGAGTATTAGGGTTTATCGGACAGTGAGACTCTGTGTTACTGAGTATTGGGGTTTACAGGACAGTGAGACTCTGTGTTACTGAGTATTGGTGTTTATCGGACAGTGAGACTCTGTGTTACTGAGTATTGGTGTTTATAGGACAGTGAGACTCTGTGTTACTGAGTATTGGAGTTTATAGGACAGTGAGACTCTGTGTTACTGAGTATTAGGGTTTATCGGACAGTGAGACTCTGTGTTACTGAGTATTGGGGTTTACAGGACAGTGAGACTCTGTGTTACTGAGTATTAGGGTTTATCGGACAGTGAGACTCTGTGTTACTGAGTATTGGTGTTTATAGGACAGTGAGACTCTGTGTTACTGAGTATTGGTGTTTATAGGACAGTGAGACTCTGTGTTACTGAGTATTGGTGTTTATAGGACAGTGAGACTCTGTGTTACTGAGTATTGGTGTTTACAGGACAGTGAGACTCTGTGTTACTGAGTATTGGTGTTTATAGGACAGTGAGACTCTGTGTTACTGAGTATTGGTGTTTATCGTACAGTGAGACTCTGTTACTGAGTATTGGTGTTTACAGGACAGTGAGACTCTGTGTTACTGAGTATTGGTGTTTACAGGACAGTGAGACTCTGTGTTACTGAGTATTGGTGTTTATCGGACAGTGAGACTCTGTGTTACTGAGTATTAGGGTTTATCGGACAGTGAGACTCTGTGTTACTGAGTATTGGTGTTTACAGGACAGTGAGACTCTGTGTTACTGAGTATTAGGGTTTATCGGACAGTGAGACTCTGTGTTACTGAGTATTGGTGTTTACAGGACAGTGAGACTCTGTGTTACTGAGTATTGGTGTTTATAGGACAGTGAGACTCTGTGTTACTGAGTATTAGGGTTTATCGGACAGTGAGACTCTGTGTTACTGAGTATTGGGGTTTACAGGACAGTGAGACTCTGTGTTACTGAGTATTGGTGTTTATCGGACAGTGAGACTCTGTGTTACTGAGTATTGGTGTTTATAGGACAGTGAGACTCTGTGTTACTGAGTATTAGGGTTTATCGGACAGTGAGACTCTGTGTTACTGAGTATTGGGGTTTACAGGACAGTGAGACTCTGTGTTACTGAGTATTGGTGTTTACAGGACAGTGAGACTCTGTGTTACTGAGTATTAGGGTTTATCGGACAGTGAGACTCTGTGTTACTGAGTATTGGTGTTTATTGGACAGTGAGACTCTGTGTTACTGAGTATTAGGGTTTATCGGACAGTGAGACTCTGTGTTACTGAGTATTGGGGTTTACAGGACAGTGAGACTCTGTGTTACTGAGTATTGGGATTTACAGGACAGTGAGACTCTGTGTTACTGAGTATTAGGGTTTATCGGACAGTGAGACTCTGTGTTACTGAGTATTAGGGTTTATAGGACAGTGAGACTCTGTGTTACTGAGTATTGGTGTTTATCGTACAGTGAGACTCTGTGTTACTGAGTATTGGTGTTTATAGGACAGTGAGACTCTGTGTTACTGAGTATTGGGGTTTACAGGACAGTGAGACTCTGTTACTGAGTATTGGTGTTTATAGGACAGTGAGACTCTGTGTTACTGAGTATTGGGGTTTACAGGACAGTGAGACTCTGTTACTGAGTATTGGTGTTTACAGGACAGTGAGACTCTGTGTTACTGAGTATTGGTGTTTGCAGGACAGTGAGACTCTGTGTTACTGAGTATTGGTGTTTATAGGACAGTGAGACTCTGTGTTACTGAGTATTAGGGTTTATCGGACAGTGAGACTCTGTGTTACTGAGTATTGGTGTTTACAGGACAGTGAGACTCTGTGTTACTGAGTATTAGGGTTTATCGGACAGTGAGACTCTGTGTTACTGAGTATTGGTGTTTACAGGACAGTGAGACTCTGTGTTACTGAGTATTGGTGTTTATAGGACAGTGAGACTCTGTGTTACTGAGTATTAGGGTTTATCGGACAGTGAGACTCTGTGTTACTGAGTATTGGGGTTTACAGGACAGTGAGACTCTGTGTTACTGAGTATTGGTGTTTATCGGACAGTGAGACTCTGTGTTACTGAGTATTGGTGTTTATAGGACAGTGAGACTCTGTGTTACTGAGTATTAGGGTTTATCGGACAGTGAGACTCTGTGTTACTGAGTATTGGGGTTTACAGGACAGTGAGACTCTGTGTTACTGAGTATTGGTGTTTACAGGACAGTGAGACTCTGTGTTACTGAGTATTAGGGTTTATCGGACAGTGAGACTCTGTGTTACTGAGTATTGGTGTTTATTGGACAGTGAGACTCTGTGTTACTGAGTATTGGTGTTTATAGGACAGTGAGACTCTGTGTTACTGAGTATTAGGGTTTATCGGACAGTGAGACTCTGTGTTACTGAGTATTGGGGTTTACAGGACAGTGAGACTCTGTGTTACTGAGTATTGGTGTTTATCGGACAGTGAGACTCTGTGTTACTGAGTATTGGTGTTTATAGGACAGTGAGACTCTGTGTTACTGAGTATTGGAGTTTATAGGACAGTGAGACTCTGTGTTACTGAGTATTAGGGTTTATCGGACAGTGAGACTCTGTGTTACTGAGTATTGGTGTTTATAGGACAGTGAGACTCTGTGTTACTGAGTATTAGGGTTTATCGGACAGTGAGACTCTGTGTTACTGAGTATTGGGGTTTACAGGACAGTGAGACTCTGTGTTACTGAGTATTGGTGTTTATCGGACAGTGAGACTCTGTGTTACTGAGTATTGGTGTTTATAGGACAGTGAGACTCTGTGTTACTGAGTATTGGAGTTTATAGGACAGTGAGACTCTGTGTTACTGAGTATTGGTGTTTATAGGACAGTGAGACTCTGTGTTACTGAGTATTGGTGTTTATCGTACAGTGAGACTCTGTTACTGAGTATTGGTGTTTACAGGACAGTGAGACTCTGTGTTACTGAGTATTGGTGTTTACAGGACAGTGAGACTCTGTGTTACTGAGTATTGGTGTTTATCGGACAGTGAGACTCTGTGTTACTGAGTATTAGGGTTTATCGGACAGTGAGACTCTGTGTTACTGAGTATTGGTGTTTACAGGACAGTGAGACTCTGTGTTACTGAGTATTAGGGTTTATCGGACAGTGAGACTCTGTGTTACTGAGTATTGGTGTTTACAGGACAGTGAGACTCTGTGTTACTGAGTATTGGTGTTTATAGGACAGTGAGACTCTGTGTTACTGAGTATTAGGGTTTATCGGACAGTGAGACTCTGTGTTACTGAGTATTGGGGTTTACAGGACAGTGAGACTCTGTGTTACTGAGTATTGGTGTTTATCGGACAGTGAGACTCTGTGTTACTGAGTATTGGTGTTTATAGGACAGTGAGACTCTGTGTTACTGAGTATTAGGGTTTATCGGACAGTGAGACTCTGTGTTACTGAGTATTGGGGTTTACAGGACAGTGAGACTCTGTTACTGAGTATTGGTGTTTACAGGACAGTGAGACTCTGTGTTACTGAGTATTAGGGTTTATCGGACAGTGAGACTCTGTGTTACTGAGTATTGGTGTTTATTGGACAGTGAGACTCTGTGTTACTGAGTATTAGGGTTTATCGGACAGTGAGACTCTGTGTTACTGAGTATTGGGGTTTACAGGACAGTGAGACTCTGTGTTACTGAGTATTGGGATTTACAGGACAGTGAGACTCTGTGTTACTGAGTATTAGGGTTTATCGGACAGTGAGACTCTGTGTTACTGAGTATTAGGGTTTATAGGACAGTGAGACTCTGTGTTACTGAGTATTGGTGTTTATCGTACAGTGAGACTCTGTGTTACTGAGTATTGGTGTTTATAGGACAGTGAGACTCTGTGTTACTGAGTATTGGGGTTTACAGGACAGTGAGACTCTGTTACTGAGTATTGGTGTTTATAGGACAGTGAGACTCTGTGTTACTGAGTATTGGGGTTTACAGGACAGTGAGACTCTGTTACTGAGTATTGGTGTTTACAGGACAGTGAGACTCTGTGTTACTGAGTATTGGTGTTTGCAGGACAGTGAGACTCTGTGTTACTGAGTATTGGTGTTTATAGGACAGTGAGACTCTGTGTTACTGAGTATTAGGGTTTATCGGACAGTGAGACTCTGTGTTACTGAGTATTGGTGTTTATCGGACAGTGAGACTCTGTGTTACTGAGTATTGGTGTTTATAGGACAGTGAGACTCTGTGTTACTGAGTATTGGGGTTTATAGGACAGTGAGACTCTGTGTTACTGAGTATTCGTGTTTATAGGACAGTGAGACTCTGTGTTACTGAGTATTGGTGTTTATCGGACAGTGAGACTCTGTGTTACTGAGTATTGGTGTTTACAGGACAGTGAGAGTCTGTGTTACTGAGTATTGGTGTTTATAGGACAGTGAGACTCTGTGTCACTGAGTATTGGTGTTTACAGGACAGTTAGACTCTGTGTTACTGAGTATTGGTGTTTATAGGACAGTGAGACTCTGTGTTACTGAGTATTGGTGTTTATAGGACAGTGAGACTCTGTGTTACTGAGTATTGGTGTTTACAGGACAGTGAGAGTCTGTGTTACTGAGTATTGGTGTTTATAGGACAGTGAGACTCTGTGTCACTGAGTATTGGTGTTTACAGGACAGTTAGACTCTGTGTTACTGAGTATTGGTGTTTATAGGACACTGAGACTCTGTGTTACTGAGTATTGGTGTTTATAGGACAGTGAGACTCTGTGTTACTGAGTATTGGTGTTTATCGGACAGTGAGACTCTGTGTTACTGAGTATTGGTGTTTATAGGACAGTGAGACTCTGTGTTACTGAGTATTAGGGTTTATCGGACAGTGAGACTCTGTGTTACTGAGTATTGGGGTTTATAGGACAGTGAGACTCTGTGTTACTGAGTATTCGTGTTTACAGGACAGTGAGACTCTGTGTTACTGAGTATTGGTGTTTATAGGACAGTGAGACTCTGTGTTACTGAGTATTGGTGTTTACAGGACAGTGAGACTCTGTGTTACTGAGTATTGGTGTTTATCGGACAGTGAGACTCTGTGTTACTGAGTATTGGTGTTTACAGGACAGTGAGACTCTGTGTTACTGAGTATTGGTGTTTACAGGACAGTGAGACTCTGTGTTACTGAGTATTGGTGTTTACAGGACAGTGAGACTCTGTGTTACTGAGTATTGGTGTTTACAGGACAGTGAGACTCTGTGTTACTGAGTATTGGTGTTTATCGTACAGTGAGACTCTGTGTTACTGAGTATTGGTGTTTCTCGGACAGTGAGACTCTGTGTTATTGAGTATTGGGGTTTATCGGACAGTGAGACTCTGTGTTACTGAGTATTGGTGTTTACAGGACAGTGAGACTCTGTGTTACTGAGTATTGGTGTTTACAGGACAGTGAGACTCTGTGTTACTGAGTATTGGTGTTTATCGTACAGTGAGACTCTGTGTTACTGAGTATTGGTGTTTATAGGACAGTGAGACTCTGTGTTACTGAGTATTGGTGTTTACAGGACAGTGAGACTCTGTGTTACTGAGTATTGGTGTTTACAGGACAGTGAGACTCTGTGTTACTGAGTATTGGTGTTTACAGGACAGTGAGACTCTGTGTTACTGAGTATTGGTGTTTATCGGACAGTGAGACTCTGTGTTACTGAGTATTGGTGTTTACAGGACAGTGAGACTCTGTGTTACTGAGTATTGGTGTTTACAGGACAGTGAGACTCTGTGTTACTGAGTATTGGTGTTTACAGGACAGTGAGACTCTGTGTTACTGAGTATTGGTGTTTATCGTACAGTGAGACTCTGTGTTACTGAGTATTGGTGTTTCTCGGACAGTGAGACTCTGTGTTATTGAGTATTGGGGTTTATCGGACAGTGAGACTCTGTGTTACTGAGTATTGGTGTTTATCGGACAGTGAGACTCTGTGTTACTGAGTATTGGTGTTTATCGTACAGTGAGACTCTGTGTTACTGAGTATTGGTGTTTCTCGGACAGTGAGACTCTGTGTTATTGAGTATTGGGGTTTATCGGACAGTGAGACTCTGTGTTACTGAGTATTGGTGTTTATCGGACAGTGAGACTCTGTGTTACTGAGTATTGGTGTTTATCGGACAGTGAGACTCTGTGTTATTGAGTATTGGGGTTTATCGGACAGTGAGACTCTGTGTTACTGAGTATTGGTGTTTACAGGACAGTGAGACTCTGTGTTACTGAGTATTGGTGTTTACAGGACAGTGAGACTCTGTGTTACTGAGTATTGGGGTTTATACGACAGTGAGACTCTGTGTTTCTGAGTATTGGTGTTTACAGGACAGTGAGACTCTGTGTTTCTGAGTATTCGTGTTTACAGGACAGTGAGACTCTGTGTTACTGAGTATTGGGGTTTATAGGACAGTGAGACTCTGTGTTTCTGAGTATTGGTGTTTACAGGACAGTGAGACTCTGTGTTACTGAGTATTGGTGTTTATAGGACAGTGAGACTCTGTGTTACTGAGTATTGGTGTTTATCGGACAGTGAGACTCTGTGTTACTGAGTATTGGGGTTTATCGGACAGTGAGACTCTGTGTTACTGAGTATTGGTGTTTACAGGACAGTGAGACTCTGTGTTACTGAGTATTGGTGTTTATCGGACAGTGAGACTCTGTGTTACTGAGTATTGGGGTTTATAGGACAGTGAGACTCTGTGTTACTGAGTATTGGTGTTTATCGGACAGTGAGACTCTGTGTTACTGAGTATTGGGGTTTATCGGACAGTGAGACTCTGTGTTACTGAGTATTGGTGTTTACAGGACAGTGAGACTCTGTGTTACTGAGTATTGGTGTTTATCGGACAGTGAGACTCTGTGTTACTGAGTATTGGGGTTTATAGGACAGTGAGACTCTGTGTTACTGAGTATTGGTGTTTATAGAACAGTGAGACTCTGTGTTACTGAGTATTGGGGTTTATAGGACAGTGAGACTCTGTGTTTCTGAGTATTGGTGTTTACAGGACAGTGAGACTCTGTGTTACTGAGTATTGGTGTTTACAGGACAGTGAGACTCTGTGTTACTGAGTATTGGTGTTTATAGGACAGTGAGACTCTGTGTTACTGAGTATTGGTGTTTATCGGACAGTGAGACTCTGTGTTACTGAGTATTGGTGTTTATCGGACAGTGAGACTCTGTGTTACTGAGTATTGGTGTTTATAGGACAGTGAGACTCTGTGTTTCTGAGTATTGGTGTTTACAGGACAGTGAGACTCTGTGTTACTGAGTATTGGTGTTTATAGGACAGTGAGACTCTGTGTTACTGAGTATTGGTGTTTACAGGACAGTGAGACTCTGTGTTACTGAGTATTGGTGTTTACAGGACAGTGAGACTCTGTGTTACTGAGTATTGGTGTTTACAGGACAGTGAGACTCTGTGTTACTGAGTATTGGTGTTTATAGGACAGTGAGACTCTGTGTTACTGAGTATTGGTGTTTATAGGACAGTGAGACTCTGTGTTTCTGAGTATTGGTGTTTACAGGACAGTGAGACTCTGTGTTACTGAGTATTGGTGTTTATCGGACAGTGAGACTCTGTGTTACTGAGTATTGGTGTTTATAGGACAGTGAGACTCTGTGTTACTGAGTATTGGTGTTTATAGGACAGTGAGACTCTGTGTTACTGAGTATTGGTGTTTATAGGACAGTGAGACTCTGTGTTCCTGAGTATTGGTGTTTATAGGACAGTGAGACTCTGTGTTACTGAGTATTGGTGTTTATAGGACAGTGAGACTCTGTGTTACTGAGTATTGGTGTTTGCAGGACAGTGAGACTCTGTGTTACTGAGTATTGGGGTTTATAGGACAGTGAGACTCTGTGTTTCTGAGTATTGGTGTTTACAGGACAGTGAGACTCTGTGTTACTGAGTATTGGTGTTTATAGGACAGTGAGACTCTGTGTTACTGAGTATTAGGGTTTATCGGACAGTGAGACTCTGTGTTACTGAGTATTGGTGTTTATAGGACAGTGAGACTCTGTGTTACTGAGTATTAGGGTTTATCGGACAGTGAGACTCTGTGTTACTGAGTATTGGTGTTTACAGGACAGTGAGACTCTGTGTTACTGAGTATTGGGGTTTATAGGACAGTGAGACTCTGTGTTACTGAGTATTCGTGTTTACAGGACAGTGAGACTCTGTGTTACTGAGTATTGGTGTTTATCGGACAGTGAGACTCTGTGTTACTGAGTATTGGTGTTTACAGGACAGTGAGACTCTGTGTTACTGAGTATTGGTGTTTATCGGACAGTGAGACTCTGTGTTACTGAGTATTGGTGTTTACAGGACAGTGAGACTCTGTGTTACTGAGTATTGGTGTTTATAGGACAGTGAGACTCTGTGTTACTGAGTATTGGTGTTTATAGGACAGTGAGACTCTGTGTTACTGAGTATTGGTGTTTATAGGACAGTGAGACTCTGTGTTACTGAGTATTGGTGTTTATAGGACAGTGAGACTCTGTGTTACTGAGTATTGGTGTTTATAGGACAGTGAGACTCTGTGTTACTGAGTATTGGTGTTTATCGGACAGTGAGACTCTGTGTTACTGAGTATTGGTGTTTACAGGACAGTGAGAC
Organism: Heterodontus francisci; assembly: GCF_036365525.1. Lineage (NCBI taxonomy): Eukaryota > Metazoa > Chordata > Chondrichthyes > Heterodontiformes > Heterodontidae > Heterodontus > Heterodontus francisci. Next base: position 375,113 of record NW_027141767.1, on the reverse strand, counting down.
TCTGTGTTACTGAGTATTGGGATTTATCGGACAGTGAGATTCTGTGTTACTGAGTATTGGTGTTTATCGGACAGTGTGACTCTGTGTTACTGAGTATTGGTGTTTACAGGACAGTGAGACTCTGTGTTACTGAGTATTGGTGTTTACAGGACAGTGAGACTCTGTGTTACTGAGTATTGGTGTTTACAGGACAGTGAGACTCTGTGTTACTGAGTATTGGTGTTTATCGTACAGTGAGACTCTGTGTTACTGAGTATTGGTGTTTCTCGGACAGTGAGACTCTGTGTTATTGAGTATTGGGGTTTATCGGACAGTGAGACTCTGTGTTACTGAGTATTGGTGTTTACAGGACAGTGAGACTCTGTGTTACTGAGTATTGGTGTTTACAGGACAGTGAGACTCTGTGTTACTGAGTATTGGTGTTTATCGTACAGTGAGACTCTGTGTTACTGAGTATTGGGGTTTATCGGACAGTGAGACTCTGTGTTACTGAGTATTGGTGTTTCTCGGACAGTGAGACTCTGTGTTACTGAGTATTGGTGTTTATAGGACAGTGAGACTCTGTGTTACTGAGTATTGGTGTTTATCGGACAGTGAGACTCTGTGTTACTGAGTATTGGTGTTTATCGGACAGTGAGACTCTGTGTTATTGAGTATTGGGGTTTATCGGACAGTGAGACTCTGTGTTACTGAGTATTGGTGTTTACAGGACAGTGAGACTCTGTGTTACTGAGTATTGGTGTTTACAGGACAGTGAGACTCTGTGTTACTGAGTATTGGGGTTTATAGGACAGTGAGACTCTGTGTTTCTGAGTATTGGTGTTTACAGGACAGTGAGACTCTGTGTTACTGAGTATTGGGGTTTATAGGACAGTGAGACTCTGTGTTTCTGAGTATTGGTGTTTACAGGACAGTGAGACTCTGTGTTACTGAGTATTGGTGTTTATAGGACAGTGAGACTCTGTGTTACTGAGTATTGGTGTTTATCGGACAGTGAGACTCTGTGTTACTGAGTATTGGGGTTTATCGGACAGTGAGACTCTGTGTTACTGAGTATTGGTGTTTACAGGACAGTGAGACTCTGTGTTACTGAGTATTGGTGTTTATCGGACAGTGAGACTCTGTGTTACTGAGTATTGGGGTTTATCGGACAGTGAGACTCTGTGTTACTGAGTATTGGTGTTTACAGGACAGTGTGACTCTGTGTTACTGAGTATTGGGGTTAATGGGACAGTGAGACTCTGTGTTACTGAGTATTGGTGTTTATCGGACAGTGAGACTCTGTGTTACTGAGTATTGGGGTTTGTAGGACAGTGAGACTCTGTGTTACTGAGTATTGGTGTTTATAGAACAGTGAGACTCTGTGTTACTGAGTATTGGGGTTTATAGGACAGTGAGACTCTGTGTTTCTGAGTATTGGTGTTTACAGGACAGTGAGACTCTGTGTTACTGAGTATTGGTGTTTACAGGACAGTGAGACTCTGTGTTACTGAGTATTGGTGTTTATAGGACAGTGAGACTCTGTGTTACTGAGTATTGGTGTTTATCGGACAGTGAGACTCTGTGTTACTGAGTATTGGTGTTTATCGGACAGTGAGACTCTGTGTTACTGAGTATTGGTGTTTATAGGACAGTGAGACTCTGTGTTTCTGAGTATTGGTGTTTACAGGACAGTGAGACTCTGTGTTACTGAGTATTGGTGTTTATAGGACAGTGAGACTCTGTGTTACTGAGTATTGGTGTTTACAGGACAGTGAGACTCTGTGTTACTGAGTATTGGTGTTTACAGGACAGTGAGACTCTGTGTTACTGAGTATTGGTGTTTACAGGACAGTGAGACTCTGTGTTACTGAGTATTGGTGTTTATAGGACAGTGAGACTCTGTGTTACTGAGTATTGGTGTTTATAGGACAGTGAGACTCTGTGTTTCTGAGTATTGGTGTTTACAGGACAGTGAGACTCTGTGTTACTGAGTATTGGTGTTTATCGGACAGTGAGACTCTGTGTTACTGAGTATTGGTGTTTACAGGACAGTGAGACTCTGTGTTACTGAGTATTGGGGTTTATAGGACAGTGAGACTCTGTGTTTCTGAGTATTGGTGTTTTCAGGACAGTGAGACTCTGTGTTACTGAGTATTGGTGTTTATAGGACAGTGAGACTCTGTGTTACTGAGTATTAGGGTTTATCGGACAGTGAGACTCTGTGTTACTGAGTATTGGTGTTTATAGGACAGTGAGACTCTGTGTTACTGAGTATTAGGGTTTATCGGACAGTGAGACTCTGTGTTACTGAGTATTGGTGTTTACAGGACAGTGAGACTCTGTGTTACTGAGTATTGGGGTTTATAGGACAGTGAGACTCTGTGTTACTGAGTATTCGTGTTTACAGGACAGTGAGACTCTGTGTTACTGAGTATTGGTGTTTATCGGACAGTGAGACTCTGTGTTACTGAGTATTGGTGTTTACAGGACAGTGAGACTCTGTGTTACTGAGTATTGGTGTTTATCGGACAGTGAGACTCTGTGTTACTGAGTATTGGTGTTTACAGGACAGTGAGACTCTGTGTTACTGAGTATTGGTGTTTATAGGACAGTGAGACTCTGTGTTACTGAGTATTGGTGTTTATAGGACAGTGAGACTCTGTGTTACTGAGTATTGGTGTTTATAGGACAGTGAGACTCTGTGTTACTGAGTATTGGTGTTTATAGGACAGTGAGACTCTGTGTTACTGAGTATTGGTGTTTATAGGACAGTGAGACTCTGTGTTACTTAATATTGGTGTTTATCGGACAGTGAGACTCTGTGTTACTGAGTATTGGGATTTACAGGACAGTGAGACTCTGTGTTACTGAGTATTGGTGTTTATAGGACAGTGAGACTCTGTGTTACTGAGTATTGGTGTTTATCGGACAGTGAGACTCTGTGTTACTTAGTATTGGTGTTTATAGGACAGTGACACTCTGTGTTACTGAGTATTGGTGTTTATAGGACAGTGAGACTCTCTGTTACTGAGTATTGGTGTTTATAGGACAGTGAGACTCTGTGTTACTGAGTATTGGGGTTTATAGGACAGTGAGACTCTGTGTTACTGAGTATTGGTGTTTATAGGACAGTGAGACTCTGTGTTACTGAGTATTGGGGTTTATAGGACAGTGAGACTCTGTGTTACTGAGTATTGGTGTTTACAGGACAGTGAGACTCTGTGTTACTGAGTATTGGTGTTTATAGGACAGTGAGACTCTGTGTTACTGAGTATTGGTGTTTATAGGACAGTGAGACTCTGTGTTACTGAGTATTGGGGTTTATAGGACAGTGAGACTCTGTGTTACTGAGTATTGGTGTTTATAGGACAGTGAGACTCTGTGTTACTGAGTATTGGGGTTTATAGGACAGTGAGACTCTGTGTTACTGAGTATTGGTGTTTATAGGACAGTGAGACTCTGTGTTACTGAGTATTGGTGTTTACAGGACAGTGAGACTCTGTGTTACTGAGTATTGGGGTTTATAGGACAGTGAGACTCTGTGTTACTGAGTATTGGTGTTTATAGGACAGTGAGACTCTGTGTTACTGAGTATTGGGGTTTATAGGACAGTGAGACTCTGTGTTACTGAGTATTGGTGTTTATAGGACAGTGAGACTCTGTGTTACTGAGTATTGGTGTTTATAGGACAGTGAGACTCTGTGTTACTGAGTTTTGGGGTTTATAGGACAGAGACTCTGTGTTACTGAGTATTGGTGTTTATAGGACAGTGAGACTCTGTGTTACTGAGTATTGGTGTTTATCGGAGAGTGAGACTCTGTGTTACTGAGTATTGGTGTTTATAGGACAGTGAGACTCTGTGTTACTGAGTATTGGTGTTTATAGGACAGTGAGACTCTGTGTTACTGAGTATTGGTGTTTACAGGACAGTGAGACTCTGTGTTACTGAGTTTTGGGGTTTATAGGACAGAGACTCTGTGTTACTGAGTATTGGTGTTTATAGGACAGTGAGACTCTGTGTTACTGAGTATTGGTGTTT